>NC_088195.1:5367970-5673255 GCF_028769735.1 Zonotrichia leucophrys gambelii
GCAGCCCTGGCCTGATGGGCTGAGCTGGGCCCAGCCAGCTCTGAGATATTGCAGATATTTGTTTATTATAGAATAATTTATATTTATTCTTATTTATAATTTATATTTATTTATAATACTTATGTATTTCTATTTATATAATAGTATATTGCATTTATATTATAATATATCTGTACTTATATTATAATTTGTATTTATTATAGAATGGTTTGGCTTGGAAGGGACCTTCAAGCCCATATCATTCCACCCCACCATAGGGGACACCTTCACTGTCCCAGGTAGGTCCCAGCCCTCTCCAGCCTGGCCTTGGACATCTCCAGGGATCCAGGGGCAGCCACAGCTGCTCTGGGCACCTGTGCAGGGCTTGCCCACCCTCACAGGGTAGGATTTTTTCTAATATCTGACCATATTGTGCAAATCCATTCCCCCTTGTCCTGTCACTCCAATTTCTGGGGTCAGTCCCCCTCTGGCTCCCTTGTAGGCCCCTCAGCTCCTGCAGGGCTGCTCTGAGGGCTCCACCTTTAACTCACCTTTAATACAGACAATAAAATCCTTCAGGACACCACTTCCCTTTCCTTCCCAGCAGGATGTGCGATATAGCAGCACATTCCATCTGGAAAAGGCAGAAATGCTCTGCACAAACAGCTCTTGGGAGTGAGCAAACCCCAAATCCAACTTTTTTAGGCCCAGTTTCCCACAGCTCTACAATCTGCTTGGTGTGGGGAGCACAAACAGCTCTTGAGGGGGAGCAAACCCCAAATCCAGCTTTTTAAGCCAAATTTCCCACAGCTTCTCAGGCTGCTTGGTGTGGGGAGCCGAACCCAGGACAGCAGGAAGGCTCAGCCTTTTCCATTTATTCAGTGCTGCCCTCAGAAAACCTCTAACCTGATTTATCAGGAAAAGCACAGAGCTGTTAGGTTGGTTCACTGCAGGGAAAACAGGGGAAAAAATTTCAGAAGAGTTCATTTCTGGTTCAATATCTCATGGAAAAGTCTCCCGCTCCTGAAAATACACATTCAGCAATGGAGCCTGGCTGCATTTCCCAACCAGTGTATTTCTGGTGCTGATGATGCTGGTACCAAGAAAAACCCTGATAGGAGGAAAAGCACATTTGGAAGAGACAAACTCCAGAGATTCAAACCTCCAGCCCCAAGCCATGCTGCCTCAGCTCCTGGATCACGGTGTTTATACACATTCCTGGCCTTTCCAGCCTATTAGGCACAGAAGGATCAATTCTCCCAGGTGCTTGGGAGCTGGGCCAGCAGCAATGGCCATAACTCTGCCTCTCCCTGGGAGGAACAAGCCACACTCCATTAACTGTGCCTCTCCCAGCCTGGCTCTGGGGAAGGCAGCCCTGCAAAGGGAATGAACCCATCACACTCATGATTTAAAAATCAAAACACACTCCCAGTGTGGCAACATCTCCTCATGATCCAGGGAATGATGGGTGGTGGATCCAGCCCCTGTCCTGGATTGCCAAGCAAATTGGATTCCATTTGCCATCTGGGTGGCATTTGGCTTCTGTCCAGTGGGCAGTTTTCCTTATCTCCCTTGTTGGAATGTTGGGGGACACAAGACAGATGATGGACTTTGGACCTGGTTAACATAAGAGATTTGATAACAGGATGCCTTGGCAAAAACAAATGGAACTTTGAAAATTAGACCTGGATTGCAAGAACATTCAATCAAACGGGTTTACTGGAGAAAGAAAATCCCATTAAACTCTGCAAGCAGGAGATGTTGTTATATGTATAAGTTTGTGTATGTGATTTTAAATAATAAAAGTTTGTGTATGTGATTTTAAATAATTTAAAAATAAAACCATAGTCTCCCTGAAATAGTATATAAGCATTTGTATCCCACAATAAAATTGGATTCTGATCACTGAGTCAGTCTCCCTGTCTCTCTCCATTGCCGACATCTTCCACCCAATCCTTCCTCTGAAGAGACATCTGCTGATAGCAGCCATTGAATGTCCCTGCATGGCTGATAAGAACTACAGCATCCCATTGGGAGATGGGAGCCCAGAGGGAGGAGCCAAGCATTCCTACCCAGATATAATCTGGAGATTCTGGAACACCAGCACAGCTTCTCCACTGGATTGCCCAGAGGAACAGCAGCTGCCTCTTCTTCCCCTGGATCTTCAGAGGCAGAGACTGCACCTTTCTCCAGGATCCCTGCTCCAGCAGAACCAGCCCTGACACTGCAGGAGGGCTGAGCCACAATTCCAATGGGACTGCTGCCAACAGCCTGACCCACAGGGTGTCAGGTTGGGTTCTGACTCTGGCAGTGTTGGTTTGCTGTACTGCATTGTTTATTTTATCTTTTTATTTTCTTCCCTATTAAAGAACTGCTATTCCTGCTCCCATATTTTTGCCTGACAGCTGCCTTAATCTAAAATTTATTGCAATTCAGAGGGAGGGGGTTGCATTTTCCTTTTCAGGGGAGGCTCCTGCCTTCCTTAGCAGACACCTGTCTTTCCAAACCTAGCCTGGGAGAGGTGGGATGTGGTCAGTGCCTGCCAAGCTCTGGGCTGTGGTCAGTCCTTGTGACCTCTCCAAAGATTTGGCACTTCCAGTGTTTGTGGCACTGCTCTCCCTGTGGAACATCCCTTGGTTGTGGTGGGGAAGCAAACAGGGAAGCCAAGGAAGAGATGCCCAGGCTGGGACAGGCAGACTTGGACAGGACAGACAGCCAGGATCCCAATGGGGACATGTAGGGGATGTGGGAAATGGATTTGTAGAGAATTCTCTACAAAGCTTGACAGAAGGCTCACATGGTGTTCATCTGCAAACCTTGAGATAAGAAATGTAAACCTTGAGATAAGAAATGCTGGCTTGGAAATGTCATGGAATAGGACAGAGAAATGGAGATAGAAACAAGAAATGGAACAAGAAACAAGAAATTGAACAAGAAACAAGAAATTGAACTAGAAACAAGGTCAGAAAAGGGCATAATCTGACAGGGGACACCTCAGGGAGGTGAGGCCCTGGCACAGGGTGCCCAGAGCAGTTGTGGCTGCCCCTGGATCCCTGGAAGTGTCCAAAGCCAGGCTGGACAGGGCTTGGAGCAACCTGTGGAAGGTGTCCCTGCCATGGCAGGGGTGACACTGGATGAGCTTTAAGTGCCTTCAACCCACACCACTCCATGATTCCCTGAGTCTGGTTTCTGAAGATGGGGATTTCTGTTGCCTCCATGGGAAGATGGGCCTGAGCTAGGAGGGCTGGGGAAGGGGAGCTGCAAGTGCCAGCAGCAGCAAACTCTGCACACCCAGATTAACAGAAAGAAGTTTAGGCAACTTGATTAGGGGGTCTTAAGCAAAGAGAAACCAAAGATCCTTCTGAAAGAAGGGCTGAACCAGCCACTGAGCTCCCTGCTCCTGCACAGCTCATCAGGGAGCAGGGATAACCCCACTGCAGATGGGCTGACTCAATGACACCTTAGGGTCTCACAAATCCTCCCCTGTGGATTTAAAATCTCCCTTTGTTTCACCACACATCACCAAAATGTTGGCTGGTAAACTGAATGACACCTTAAGGTCTCACAAATCCTCCCTTGTGGATTTAAAATCTCCCTTTGGTTCACCACACATCACCAAAATTTTGGTTGGTAAACTGAGGCATGGAAATAATCCCAGATGTATCACAGCTAAACCCAGATGAGACAAAGCTGGATTTGGGCTCTACCATGAACATTTCCAGGACCAAAAAATTCAGGTTATGGCCCAGACTGTCACCCTGCAGCCACCAGCACAGGAGATGCCAGGGGCAGATGCAGGAAGGTTACGGCTGCGTTTGGCTGAGGCTGATTCAGAGAGATTCAGGCACAGGAAAAAATAAACCAGACCCTCTGCCCGGTACTTTTCCGACACCAGGCTGAGCAGCAGGAACAGTCTGGATTAAAGCAGAGCATGAGTAATGTCTCTCCTGGAAGAGCAGTGCCCCGGAGAGCCGGCGGAGGGCTGATAGCACGGTCCAAGGCAGACGCATTTCCATAAACGCTGGAGCAGCAGCCTATAAATAACTGCCTGAATTTACCGCTGCTCTCATGTGACCCTGATCCCCGCATTTCCCGCTGCCATCTGTCACCATGGAAATGGCATCACACGGCCACCAGCCATTCATTCATCGCGCTGGCCCGGGGGAGGGGGTCCGGAGCGGGGGAGGCTTTTTAAAGGATTGCAAGTTGTGATTTCGGGAGGAAAAATACAAGGGGGGAGGATCCGAGGGAGAGGGTGAGGATGGAGCAGGCGGAGAATGAGCGGGGCCTCCCGGGAGGGATGCGGCAGAGCCGCTCCCAAACACGCTGTGGGGAGGGACGGACAGACAGACGGACACACAAACCGGGATGGACAGAAACCAGGCTTGAATGGGCACCTCCAAGGAGCGCAGGGATGAATGAATCTCCCCCTCAGGCATTTTGGAGTGTCAGGAGGGAGCTGCTTTTCCCATCTCATCTACCCCAGCCTCCTCCTGTGCCTTTAGAACCCACCTGAGCATCACCTATGCCTCTATAACCCACCTGAGTGCCTCCTCCGAGGGTGAAACAGCCCCCAAAAGGCAGATTTCTCCCCCAAAACCAACTGGGAACAGGCTGGGGATTAACAGGACAGTGAGTGCAGAGTGCCAGAACGCTCTGAAGATGATTTTCCACCTAAGCTGTCAAGCCGACCTACATTCAAGTGATAATAATTGCAGGGGATAAAGCCCTCTGGTTTCTAAATAGGAATTTGCCTGCAAAGCCAGGGCCTGTCGTGGCTCATTCGGGGCCAGAACAGCAAACAAGGAGGGGAAGGAGAAGACCCAGGGAAGGAGAGCCCAGGCTGACTCAGAGCAGAGGAATTTCTGGCTCTTACAGAACATTTTGCACCCAAGAATCCCAATCCCAGCTCTCTCTGCCAGCATGTTTCTCTCATCCCATGAGGCAGAGAGAAGTGTCCAAGAATGGGAGAGGCTGCAGCAGGGCTGGGATCCCAAGCAGGGCATTCCCTTTGGATTTTCCTTCCCCATCACAGAGATGTCCCTTCCTCAGGGACAGCTTGAGCCTGTGACCATCGACCTGGTGGCACTTCCAAGGGCTCCCAAACCTCTTGGGTCACTCAAGAGTAAGATGGCAACACCACAGGGCACCATGTTCCCATAAAGGGAGTTGATGGCAGACAGCCCCAGCTGGAAACATGAGGAATCTCAGTTAAAATCACCTTTAAAAGCCTCATCTCCCTTTTTCAGAGATGTCCCTTCCTCAGGGACAACTTGAGCCTGTGACTGTTGAGCACACACAGACCTGGTGGCACTTCCAAGGATCCCAAACCTCTTGGGTCACTCAAGAATGGGATGACAGCGCCACAGGGCAGTGTATCCCCAAAAAAGGGGTTGATGGCAGACAGCTCCAGCTGGAAACATCAGGAATCACAGAGAAAATCACCTTTAAAACCATCATTTCCCCTTTTCAGGGGTTCTAATTAACTCAGCCCGGTGCCTCTCCATGCACTCACCTGCAGGCTGTGTTAGAAGGAGCAGGGATCATCTATTTTTGGCCTAAAGATCATGTCAGAGAGACAAAAGGGTGGTTGGGAGGAGGCAGCAAGCCGTGTCTGAGCACAAGAAAACCACACTGCTTCCCTCAGCCCCGGGGGACAGGCATGCAGGGAATAAAGGGGGCTCTGCACAATAGAGGGAAAAATAATAAACCCCAGCCCAGGCAGAGGAATGAGAACCATGTCCTACAGCCCCTGGGAAGGGCTCCAAGCACTGGGACAAGGTTTAAAGAGCTGCTGCTGCTGCTCCAGACTTCTGGTATTAATTTTCTCCACATGCCAAGCGGGGCAGAGGCAGCCAGGGCGATGTTGTGCAATGGGGCGAGCTCAGGAGCACCAGGGCTGGGTGGCACCACTCCAGCTCAGCCTGGCACTGCATTTCCAGCTGCTTTTTGTGGTCTGGATGCATTTTTGGAAGGGATTTGGGTGATCTCAGAGAATTTTTTTAGGGTTTTTTCCCATAGTTTGGGTGATGTTGATCCCCACATCAGATCTCTGGTGCTGCCCCTTGCCTTCTGCAGGGCCCATCTGAGCCAGCTCCATCTCCCTGGAGGGTTTTCTGTGGGACAGACCCCAAAATCCCTCTCTCACAGCTGGATCCAGCCCTCTCTTGCCCTGCACAGACGCCTGAGCTGGGACTGGGATGGTCTCAGTGCCTGGACCCACTCTAGGGAACTGCATGGTCCTTGGACATTTTGTCCTTGGAAATGAAAATAAAAAGTAAAAATAAAACTAAAAAGTAAAAATAAAAATAAAAAGTAAAAGTAAAAATAAAAATAAATAAAAATAAAATAAAATAAAATAAAAATAAATTAAAATAAAAATAACTATAAATATAAAAATAAAAACAATAAAAAAGAAATTAAAAATAAAGACAATAAAAATAAAAGCTAAAACTAAAATCTGAATCTAAATATGAATATGAATATAAATCTCAGCCTGACTTGGGGCCAGTTTCTCTGTGTGGGGCTGGTTATGAGATGTCAGCAGAGAACAAAAAGAAGGATCCTGAAAGCGACACATCTCTTGTAGGTGATCACACAAGGAGATGGGAAAGCAGATGAGAGCTGGCTAAAAATATAATAGCAATGCTTTATAAATAATGCTTATCACAAAAATCAATACATTCACATTATACAATCAATACATCAGCAGTAAGTGTTTCAGGAAGTTAATAAAACATTTTTTACATTTTTTTGAACATTTTTTAAACATTCCTTTTTACATTTTTTTCATGTTCAATTTTTTTAAACATTCATGTATCAAGGAAACAAAGCAAAAACTTTAAAAACAGTTTGATATTAACCCCAAGGCCTGAAGGGAGGGCACAGCCCTGCAGGGAGGGAGTTTGCAATGGTTTTGTCTGATGCTGCCCAAACCAGCACTGTGCTTGCTCCTGCAGTGCTCACCCTGACTGTGCAGACCTGCCTGGTGGGCTCTGCAGGGCTCAAAGTGCCAAAAACGCAGGATTTTTACCCAAGCCTGCATCTTCTGTGTGGCAAAATCATGTCCTGGGCTCCTGAGCCAACCCTTCCAAGCTGCTCATCATGGTGACCCTCAGCAACTTGGCACCCAGCGGCATTTTCTGCCCAGCTAATGAGAAGCAGCCAGACACCATCCAGCCAGTCCCCACCAGTAGCTGCTTCCAACAGAAGTCACCCAAAAATCGCCTCGGGGCAGTGCAGCCACAGCCCCGGCTGTGGGAGCAGATGGGAAACAGGCGGCCACCTGCTGTCCCCAGCCCTCCCTGCTGTCCCCAACCCTGCCTGCTGTCCCCAGCCCTCCCTGCTGTCCCCAACCCTTTGCAGTCCCCATCCCTCTGCTGTCCCAGCCCTCCCTGCTGTCCCCCAGCCCTCCCTGCTGTCCCCAGCTGTAAGAGCCTGAATGAGAGATGTGGGACTCCAGGCTGCTCTCCAAAATGCAGTTTATTACATCCAAGATGTCACAGCAGTCCAGGGTTGTGGGTGACAGAGCTGTGCCTACAGCTGTCAGCTCCAGCTGCAGGCAGGCCTGGAGACCCTTGGTTTTGGTTACATTGCATTATATACTTTGCTTTGCTGAGCATCTTAATACAGTAGAACCAATCTATACCTTAACTGTTATCTATAGGTTATCATAACTACTATAATTACCATATTTGTTGGGGAAGATGAAACAGGAAAGCCTTATAAATATGATTGCCTGGCAAAAGATTTTGAGAATATGAAAACTATAAGCGAGATTGAAATGAAAGCAAGCTTTGAGATACCTCAGTTACTGAACAACTGGAAAACAATGGTGTGGCCAGCTGAAGGTGATCCCCTTTTGATGGAACAACACCCTCTGCTTGCAGACAGGCCCAAGGGTCAGAGCAGACCCTACAGCTTGGCAGAAGGGGCCCAAAGAGGAGTTTTTAGGATTTAAAAATGTTACTATTCTCCAATCACTAAAAGTTACATTACTGTTTAAGCTAGAAGTTGTTTTTCAGTTTTCTTGCAGTGGAAAACTCTGAGACCTTTTTCCTACTTGCAACTTTGCTGACTTGTTTGCCTGTGCCATCTTTCTGCTTGGTAAAAACATCTTCTTGTTTAAAGTAAGTTTATCCTTTCCTCTAAGTCATAAAAACCCCTTCTAACTAACACACCCTTTGCCTCCTTGGTTATCCAGTAAGATTGGCTCAGCAATTCTTTTCTTCTATATCAAAACTTGCTTCCATCTCTATTCCTTCTTCAGATTCTACATTCAAAAATCTTTCTGCCAAGCACACATATCTGTGAGACTTTCTTGTCAAACTTTCATCCTTCCCAACACCCAGCCCTCCCTGCTGTCCCCAGGCTGGCAGAGCAGCTCCCTGGTCATGGTGTTAGGAATCACAGGATGATTCTATGCAGGTGCTTTTATTGAAGAGCTCTGGGTGTCAGGGGTACAGACCCAAGCCTGACTCCAACATGGGTTCAGGATGAACACATTTTTATACACTTATTGTTATATAACTCTTGGGTTTCTGTGGTTGAAATGATTCCTGAGATATTAAAGAGTCTTTTTTCTCAGCCCTGCAACAGAAGAAGAAGTCAAGATTTGTTGGTTCTGCTTTTCAGGGTTTATTTTTCCTTATCTATTCCATTCTCTCTCTGACCTGCTGAGATCTGTCCAGCAGGTCAGGTTGTGGCACAGTCCCTGCCCTTGGGGTGGTGTTAACTTTTCTATACTACAAACTACCTGTACTTTACTTACAATAATTTTCCAATACCTATCACCTTCGTTAGACAGTCTGTCTCTACTCTAAACCAATCCAAAAGTGTCACCATCCCAGCAGAAGATGGAGGACAAGAAGAAGAAGAAGACAGGATATGCCCAGATTCCTCCATCTTGCCTCTTGAACCCCCATTCTAAAACTCCAAAATTCTACTTTTTCACCTTGTGACAAATTGACTATCATTCTATTCAAACTCTGGCTTGTAAATCTTCACATAAAGCTGGTAATTGTTTCCATGGGTTAAAATCAAAGGCACAGGTGTTTCTGACTCTGTGCCAAGGTCTCTGAGCCCCTTGCCAGGGTCTCAGGCCATCCAGAGCAGCCAAAGGAATGTCCTGGGTTCTGACATATAACTACATATTAATTATTAAACTTATATTGTCTTATTGTATACATTGATTTCATCCGAACATGGATTTTTGTAATTTCCGTCAAACCCCCAAACATAATTTCTCATGATTCTTGTTAGGATTAAACAACAATTATATCCAATTACCAAACAATCACCACATTTAAAATTCATATCATTTATCATATAACAACCATATCTTTTATCACAACCATTAAATGATTATACAGGTGCAGTTTCACCTGATCCACTAAAGCCTAACATTTTCCCAGGGGCCAACCTTTCTTTCCAACTCCCCTGAATATCCCATGATTTTAGAAGCATTTTATCCCTAAATTATCAATGGCAAGGGCTGGGAAGCAGCTCCAGCAGGAGCACAGATCCCCAGGCTCCCCTGGGACTCGTGCTCAGAGCTCCTGTTTCACCAGCTGCCATGTGATTTTGCCCTGGGTATATTTTAAGCGCTGCATTTGACGTCACACCTTCTTCCCCAGGATGCTGCTCTCTATAAGTTTCCAGGCAAAACCGTTCCCAAATCTCCTTTTCAGCTTCTCCCCAGCAGGCACAGAGCCACCCTGGCCTGGATCTCCCTCTTTCCCTGCAGCATTGGCTCCACACAGCCAGGTCACACCTCGGCAGCTGAGCAGAGCTGAGGGCAGGGAGGGGTTAATGATCCCTTGGGGAGAGCAGGGAAAAGGTGGAAAAGCAGGCTGTGAGGTGCCCAGCTCAGCCAGCAATCACACTGGGGCAGGATGGCTCCATCAGCCCCGCAGGATAGGTGTGGGGAGCGAGGAATCAGGATGGGGGTGGATCCTGCTCTCTTCTTCCTTTTGGAGCTTGGCATAAATTAATAATCCTTCCTGTGTCCCGACAGATCACCTTGAAAAGCCCCATCAAACCAGACCCTGTCCCATCCTCTCCATCCCAGCTGCACTCCTGGATCACATGAAGTGCTGCATCCTGCCCCAAACCAGCATCAAGCCTCCAAATTTCTCATTCCAGGCTGGAGTGAAGAGAACAGGGAAAAGGTGGAAACTCAGGCTGTGAGGTGCCCAGCTCAGCCAGCAACCAGGCTGGGGCAGGATGGCTCCATCAGCCCCACAGGGTGGGAGCAAGGCATCAGGGATGGATCCACGCAGGGTGGTGGGTTCATCCTGCTCCCTTCTTCTTTTTGGAGCTTGGCACAAATGAAAAATGTTTCCTTTGTCCTGACAGATCACTTCAAAAAACCCCATGAAACCAGACCCTGTCCCATCCTCTCCACCCCAGCTGCACTCCTGGATCAAATGAAGTGCTGCATCCTGCCCCAAACCAGCATCAACCCTCCAAATTCCTCCTGTCCCTGGGCAGGGACAGAGCAGCAGGACACTGTGCTGGCTCTGGTGGCTGAGCAGAGCTCAGCAGTGCTGCAGCACAGCATGAACTGAGCTTGGAGCTCACACAGCTCACCGCTGAAACACCCCCAGAGAGCCTCACCCGAGCCTCCCACCACCTCTGACCCAGCAGTTTGGGCTGGGCCATGGGGGCAATGATCCAGCCTGTTCTCCCTCCTGCTGGGAATTCTCACCTGTGGCTGTGTCTCAGCACATCCCACTGGATCTCAAAGGCACACAAATGCTCTTTGTTCTTCCCTGGATGTCCCCAAAGCCAGGAGGTGCTGTAGGAACACCCACTGACCCCCACATGGCACAAATCCACCCTTCAGTGACCTGAGAGCACCCCTGGTCTGAAATAAACCCAAAACACCTGGGATCTTTAGCTGGTCAGAGTGACCCCAAGAAAAGTTGGAAAGTCTCTTTTCCCAGCCCAGTGCTCGCAGAAGGAGTCAGAGCTCTTCATTTCTCGGTCTCAAGGTTGTTTATTGTATCTTATCTGTAAAAAATTTTCTCCTGTCCTGCTGAGGTCCATTTAGCAGGACAGTTCCAGGCCCTCTGCCTGCCCCCAGGGCAGGGTTATCTCTTTATACTAAAAACACACATGTGCAATGTTTACGATTACTTCCCAATACCTATCACCTATGTTAGACAGTGAGCTTCTACTCTAAACCAATCCAAAAGTGCCACCATCACAGCAGAAGATGGAGGCCAAGAAGAAGAAGGAGAAAGGCTGGACACACCCAGATCCCTCCATCTTTCAATCTTGCCTCCTGAACCCCCATTCTAAAAACCTCCAAAATCTACTTTTCCACCCCGTGATAAATTCACTAATATTCTGCTTAAACTGTTGTGGCTTGCTGATCTTCATACAAGGTTGGTAACTTGCTCCAGGGGTCATAATCAAACCCACAGGGGCATTTTGGGCTCTGTGCCAGGGTCTCTGAGCCCCCTGGCAGGGGTCTTGGCTGCTCAGGACAGCCAGAGGGATGTCCTGGGTCCTGACTCCTGCCCAAGGGATTCTTTCCTTACCCTGAATGGGCCCAGCCCAGGTTTCTCTGTTGGGATCACCCAGCCAGGTGTTCCCACAGCTGCCCTGTACCAGAATGTCTCACTCTGCGATCCAGCCCCACTTGAGCTGCACAGACACAGGAGGGCTCAGAGCTGGGAGATGTCACTGGGAGGACTAAAGCAGCTGATAAAAAAAATAAAAAAATTAAAAATCCCATCCCAGCAACTCGGCTGGAAACGATCATCCACGTGAAGACAGGCGGCTTGGGATGAGCTGCCCTGCCCTCCCCTCCCCTCCTTGGTGCCCCTCAACCCTCCAGGGTACTCAACGAGCTTTAAGGACAGAAAAAGCCCCGAGGAATGTGGAACGCTGCTGGAGAGAGGAGCCTGGATGCCATCCCTGCTCCCATCGAGCCAGGCTCCCAGCAGGGCTGGCAGCAGCCAGGGCAGCTCCCCTTGTCAGCCCGGGGCTGGTTCTGCTCTCCCATCCTGCACACAGCCCCAGCCCGCCTGAAACACAGCCAGGGGAGGGAATCAGGCTCGGGAGGGCTCTGAGGAGCGATCCTGCCCGAGCAGAACCTTCTGGGGTGAGCTCTGAGTGTCACCAGGGATGCGGGGTCGTGCCTTGAGCATCCCACACGGAGCGAGCTCTGCAGAGCGCAGGGACAGGGGGGATTTTTCAGGCTGGGAAACATTTACTGCAACTTAGCAAGGGTCTCTGAGAGAGGGATTTTCATCCTTAGAGCTCCTTACCTGACAGAAAGCAGGCATTGTGACCGTGTTCACAGGGTCCCAGGATGAGGGCACAGACGAGAATCTGACTCCATGTTTCACAAGGCTTGATTTATTATTTTATGATATATATTATATTAAAACTATGCTAAAAGGATAGAAGAAAGGATTCCATCAGAAGGCTAGCTAAGAATAGAAAAAGAAAGAATTATAACAAAGGCTTGTGGCTCGGACAGAGAGTCTGAGCCAGCTGACTGTGATTGGCCATTAATTAGAAACAACCACATGAGACCAATCACAGATCCACCTGTTGCATTCCACAGCAGCAGATAATCAATGTTTACATTTTGTTCCTGAGGGCTCTCAGCTTCTCAGGAGGAAAAGTCCTAAGGAAAGGATTTTTCAGAAAATATCATGGCTACAAGGCATGAATGGACACCTCCAGGGATCTCCCTCCAGGCGTTTCGGAGCATCAGGAGGGAGCTGCTCTTCCTATCTCATCCACCTCAGCCCCATCCTGTGTCTCTGGGAGGAGACAGCCGCCTTTAGAACCCACCTGAGTGCCTCCTCTGTGGGTGAAACAGCTCCCAAAGGCAGATTTCTCCCCCCAAACCAAGCGGGAGCAGGGTGGGGATTAACAGGACAGCAGGAGGTGCTCCCAGCCAGAGTTTCCCACCGGGACGAGCAGGGCTGGCTGTGGTTGAGGGTCTGCTTTGGACCCGCTCCATCTTCCCTTGTTTCTGCTCTCTCCTCCTTTCCCCCAGAGCTTTCTGAGCTGGCTCCAAGTGGAGATTCCTCTGCCGTGCCCCATCCCTTCTCCCACGGCTCCAGCACCACCCGGAGCCAGGGAAAGCTGCAGCCAGCGCTGAGATCAAGCAACGCTTGATGGGATCAGAGAAGGATTTACAAACAGGACTTTGCTCCCTATCCAAGAGCATTTAGAGCTTCAGGATCCCGCTGGGACCACCCTCCCACCGGCATCCCCCGGCACGGGGGATCAGAGACAGATCTTCCAGTGGAAATGCAGATCAGCATTAGAGGGAAACCA
Source organism: Zonotrichia leucophrys gambelii (assembly GCF_028769735.1). Lineage (NCBI taxonomy): Eukaryota > Metazoa > Chordata > Aves > Passeriformes > Passerellidae > Zonotrichia > Zonotrichia leucophrys. The sequence continues at coordinate 5,381,255 of NC_088195.1, forward strand.
TCCAAGCCATCCTGCCTGTGGGTGCCCGTCCCTCCTCGCTGCCCAGCCCGCAGCACGCCCCATTGTCCGCGCCGCATCAGCCGCTGCCACCCGCGAGGAGCTCCGGGCATCCAACAAAACTGGCACGGCCAAAGAGAGCCCGGAGGAGGCGAGGAGACAAACGAGAGGAGAAATCAACCCCTCCGAACAAACAATGCGGCTCTCGGATCAAGCCGGGATCGTCCCCGCTGCTGCAGGGCTCGGGGGGAAAGGGAGCGCGGAGGAATGCGGGCAGCGGGGGTCCGGGTAGAGGGGGAGCGGGGGAAATTCGTGATTGGGACAGGGGAGAGGGGATTGCAAAGCCCGTGGCCTTTTCAGAGGCTTGGGGCTCCGTTTTGGCTGTGCCACTTGGGGATTTAACCCCTGGAGAACAATCAGGGATTTGGGAAGTCAAGGGAAGAATTTGGGGCCGCAGAAAGAGATAAACCACCCAATCAGCCTGATTTTATGGAGATTTAACCCCTAGGGCTGACAACAATCGGGGATTTGAGGAGTCAAGGGAAGAGTTTGGGGGTGCAGAGGGAGATAAATCACCCAACCAGGCTGATTTTATGGATGTTCTAACCTTCCCTTCTCTTTGGTACCTGGAATTTATAGCTCCTCCAAAAAGATGCTCAGGGCTGAGTCAAGGACACAAAACACGTGGCAGCCTCTCTGCAGCTGGGAGAGGAAGGTGGAACCAGCAGGTCCCAGCCTCCTCTGTGCCTCAGTTTCTCCTCAGAGGGAACTGTGTTTTCACCTCAATTCCTTAGCAGCTGAATGTCACCATGTTCACAGGGGTCCAAGGATGAGAGAAGAGATGAGGATCTGACTCCATGTTTCAGAAGGCTTGATTTATCATTTTATTATATATATATTATATTAAAGCTATACTAAAAGAATAGAAGAAAGGATTTCATCAGAAGGCTCGATAAGAATAGAAAAAGAAAGAATGATAACAAAGGTTTGTGGCTCAGACAGAGAGTCTGAGCCAGCTGACTGTGATTAGCCATTAATTAGAAACAACCACATCAGACCAATCACAGATGCACCTGTTGCATTCCACAGCAGCAGATAATCATTGGTTACATTTTGTTCCTGAGGCCTCCCAGCTTCTCAGGAGAAAAAATCCTAAGGAAAGGATTTTTCATAAAAGATGTCTGTGACAGCTGAAGCTTTGGCTTTGCACCATGCACAGGGTGGGAATAGCGGCTGGGGGTGCAGGAGAATGTGGGGGTCCTGCTTGGCTGGGAAGTCCTCAGGGGGATAAATCAGCAAAATAGAAGAATAAGAGGAGCTGGGAGAGAGAAGGAGGAGAAGAAGAGCGAGGAGGAGGCGGCGGGGACCAGACGGCACCAACCATCTGCTGTGAGCGCTCTGCACTGCTCGGGCTCGCTCCAGGTCTGCTGTCACAGCTCCTCTGAGGGGCTGCAGCTGACGGGAACCATCCCCAGCACCAGGGAACCGGGCAGGACAAGCTGCAGCCCCCGAGCAGCCTGGGGACGAGGGCAGACCTGAGTTTTGTGGGGCTGGGCTGGGTAGGGCTTGGAACGTGTGGGTTATTGCAAAGGGCCTGCGTGCAGGCCCCTGCTGGGAGCTGCCAGGCCCAAAAGAGGGAGAGAGAGGTAAAGAGAGAGGTAAAGAGGATGAGAGAGGAACATTCCCATTACAATACAATAAATCTTCTTCTGGTCTTGGAAATTGTGGTTTATTGCAAAGGGCCTGGGTGCAGGGCCCTGCCTGAAGCTGCCACCCACAGCTGGAGCAGGCCCCAAAGAGGAGAGAGAAGTAAAGAGAGAGATAAAGAGGACGAGAGAGAGAGGATGAGAGGATAAGAGAGTAAGAGACAGAGGTTCCTGTTACAATACAACAAATCTTCTTCTGATCTTAGAACTTGTGAGTTATTGCAAAGGCCCTGGGTGCAGGGCCCTATTGGGAGCTGCCAGCCACAGCTCAGAGCAGGCCCCAAAGAAGAGCCCCAAAAAGAGAGAGAGTGGTAAAGAGAGAGAAGGCAAGAGCATGGTAAAGAGGATGAGAGAGTAAAAGAGAGGATAAGAGAGTGAGGTTCCCATTACAATACCATAAATCTTCTGTGTTGTATCTCACTGACCACTCTAGTCCAAGATACAAATCCTATAGCATTTCCATACAGCCTATAAGAATCATTACATCACCACACTGTGTTACACTTTAAACCCTAAAAACTCCTCTTTGGGCCCCTTCTGCCAAGCTGGCAGGGTCTGCTCTGAGCCTTGGGCCTGTCTGCAAGCAGAGGGTGTTGTTCCATCAAAAGGGGATCACCTTCAGCTGGGCACACCATTGTTTTCCAGTTGTTCAGTAACTGAGGGATCTCAAAGCTTGCTTTCATTTCAAACTCACTTATAGTTTCTGTATTCTCAAAATCTTTTGCCAATCATATTTGTAAGGCTTTCCTGTTTCATCTTCCCCAGCAGAGCTGGAGAGCAGCACCTGCCAGAGACAGCTCCAACACCAAACCAAGGCAGGGGAACCTCCGGAGGCAGAGCCACACTGGAGCAGGGGAAGGAAAAGCTGCTGGGAGCAGCTGCAGAGGCTTCACAGAACCAGGCAGACGCCTGAGCCCTTGCAGCTTTTTAAGGATTCCTCAATTGGAGTGCTCAGAGTGCACCTGAGGCTGCTGAGCTCTGCTCCAGGATATAAATACCCCTCTGCTCCCCACAGCATCTTCTTGGCATCCCAAACACCTCCCTTGTGCTCCCCATTGCTGCCCTCACACCTGTGAACCCCCCAAAAACCTCACCCAGAATCCCCATTCCTGTAGCACTGCTTTCCCCATACCCCAAAATCACCTTTGTCAATGGGCAGGAGCAGGAATGAAAATCAAAATATAAAATAAAATAAAATTTTTAAAATAAAATAAAAATAAAATAAAAATAAAAAAAAACAATAAAAATAAATAAAATAAAAATTAAAATTAAAAAATAAATAAAATAAAATTTGGGCATCCCTTCTGAGTGGAAGATCTCTCTCTGGGGGACCTCCCCTGCCAGGCTGCACCACTCTGGGTGGGTTTGGGGGTCCCCCTCACCACAAGGGCTGCAGTTCATGAGGTGTTTGTGTTGGCCCTGCCATAACACAAACAATAACAACAAGCCGCCGTTCTCCCCACAGCCCTTTCACCCTTTGTTGGGGCTGGGGGGAACCCTAGCTGTTAATTACTCCTTGCTGTTAATTATCCCCTCACCACATGTGCAGCATGGATGGACTCGGGGCGTGCAGCATCCCCTCTCCAGGGGCTGCTGTTGGTTCACAGCTGGGCACCACCTGCCCTTTAGGGGCTCCCCAAGACCCCCCCAACCCTTCCTGGGCTGGGTGGAGCTGCCAAGAACCACCACGGATCCCATTAACCAGAGCCTGTTAATTGCTGTTCACAGCAGGGACGATCCTGGGAGGGAAATGCAGAGACAATGCTGCAGCCACGTGTCCCCACACAGCAGGAAAAGGCAGCAGGAGCTGTGGTTCCAGCTCCTGGCACCCCTGGGCGTTTGCAGGGTGGCCCCACAGGGGATTCCAGTGCTGCACAATGGGAATATTGAGCTGTGTGCTGCCCTGTCACAGGGGACACTTTCTATCCTACAGAACTTGCGGGGTTGGGATTCAGAGGGGCAAAGGAAGCTGTTCTCCCCATGCCAGAGGGCAGCAGGGATCTGGTTGGGAATCCAGGGTTTGCACAAGCAGCAGAAGTGCCCATCCCTCCCTGCAGTGTTTACAAACAGGATGAGAGCTGCCAGCAGAACCAATGTGCCGTGCCTGGGGTTTAAATTCCCTCCTTAGGGAAGGCTGGTGCTGAAATCCAAAGCAGCAGAGAGCTGCACCCACCCAGTGCTGGGTGTGAGGAGCTGGCACCTGGTCAGTGCTCAGTTTCTGCTTGTTAATCCCCGTGGGGAAAATGATCCCAGCAAAGCCAAAAGATGGGGATGGACCTGTGGGCATCAGTGGAGGTGAGAGTCCAAACGCAGTGAAGAGGATGAGGAGGTGAGTAAGTGTGATGGTGTTCACAGGGGTCTCAGGTTGAGGGAAGAGATGAGGATTTGACTCCATATTTCAGGAGGCTTCATTTATTATTTGAAGATATATATTACATTAAAACTATACTAAAAGAATAGAAGAAAAGGTTTCATCTCAGGAGGCTAGCTAAGCTAAGAAGAGAAAGGAATTAATAACAAAGGTTTGTGGCTCAGAAAGAGAGTCTGAGCCAACTGGGCTGTGACTGGCCATTAATTACACACATCCAACATGGGCCAATCAAAAATCCACCTGTTGCATTCCACAGCAGCAGATAATCATTGTTTACATTTTATTTCTGAGGCCTCTCAGCTTCTCAGGAGGAAAAAAATCCTAAGGAAAGGATTTTTTATAAAAGTTATCTGCAACAAGTGCCCTGTGTTCTGAGGACCAAAATAAAATCCTGCCTGAAGGATTCCCAGGCACAACTGGGAAAATACAATGTTATAGTTTGACATGAAAAGAATTTAAAGAAGTAAATTCTTTAAACTAAAACCACCACATACGTCCCAAGAGGTCACTCACCCAGCAGCTCAGTACAATCAGCTGAGAGCACCAACAGGAAAAAGCTGCAGGTGAAAATTGGATCCTTAATCTTGGATCAAATCCTGCCCCCAGCCCTCCCCTCCCTGCCTCATCCTGCCCCTTGGAACTTCACTTTCCTTTATCCAGCACCCCAGGAAGGTTTATCCAGGGTGGATCACAGGGAGGGGACAGGCTGGGGACATCCCTCCACAAACACACGAGCTCATGGGAGATGTGTCTGACCCACACAGGGGATCCTGCCCATGAGGAGCTTCTGGCACACGTGGGGCTGGAACTGACTGGGGCTCCTGAGGGAGACACAAGAGCCGGGATAAACACGAGGATTGCACACCTGAGCACTGAAAGGGTGATAGGGAAAGCAGAGAGCACCTCTGCCTGATGTGCCTCAGGGCCACCGAGGGATCTCAGGCAGATCCAGCCCAGGACAGCGACCCAGCCCCGCTTCCCAACTCCTTTCCTTGCCTAATCACCTCTCCCAATTACACAATCAGCATATGCAAAGGGAATTACACATAGGAGGCGCATCAGCATCACCTCACACGGTGATTTCCGTGCAAAACTGAGGAGTAAGACAGCACAAAAAATAAATCACCTGCAAAAACCAGAGAGCAAAATCCAAATCACCTGCAAAAACCAGACAGCAAAAAATAAAATCACCTGCAAAAACCAGGGAGCGGGGCAGCCGCTCCAGCCCCGCACACACCTTTGCACTGCTGTGGGCTGGATAAATCAGAGATACAGCAGCCTCCGAACAGTCTGGGATTGCGGTGGATGAGTTATGTTAATGCACACGAGTCCTCTGCCCTGCTCCTTCCTTCTCCGGCTCAGGGCTGGGATTTGTGGCCTTTTCCTTCTTCTAATCGCCCGCAGGGAGGCATTAATGGGCAGCTGGAAGGAGAAATTGCAGGGCTGGGCAGCTGCTGGCAGTTGAGGATTGCAACGTGTTAATTGTGTTAAAGGCACTAAATAATTTAACTGTGTTAATGAGGGAGGGATGCTCTAGATGTCCGAGGTTGTCTGGTTTGAAAAGGAAGTGAGTTTTCTGGGAGAATATATTTCCATGGGGGCACTGGGATTGCCCCAGCATCAAACCATGACAGAGGCACAGGAGGAAGATGAGATATAAAAATATATGTTATGTTATGTTATGTTATGTTATGTTATGTTATGTTATGTTATGTTATGTTATGTTATGTTATGTTATGTTATGTTATGTTATGTTATGTTATGTCAGCCAAAGCTTCACAGACACCTCGTTCCCCACAATTCCTTTGGAAAAAAAACCCTTTTTTTAAGATTGAACAGCCCGGTTTGGAGATGTTCGGGTTGTGTTTGCAGGGAAAGAACTAACACGAAAAGGAAAAACCCCTTTTCCTAGGGAAGGACGGTTCCGCTCTCCCCTCCATCCTTTCGGGAGGAGCCAGGAGGACCCAGCGGGGCCGGTGCCACCCCTGTGGCGGGTCCCGTTGTCACTAGATGGCAGTGGAGCATCTCGGTGGGGCTCGGGGTGTCCCAGCCTTGCAGACCCTCCGAGCCCGTCCCATCCCAGCCCGGAGCTGCTCCCGAGGGGATCCCGGCACCCCCGAGCGCCCTGGATACAGCCCGGTTTATGGCTGAGATGTATTTGGGTGGAAAACCGAAGATTTTGGCTGCTGAGGCAGGATTTGTCCTGCAGCGGGCTCGGTTCTGGGCTCACATCCCTGCCCAGTCTGGGCTCTGTCAGGCAGCAGCACGAGTGGGATGCAGATCCCAAATCCCCCTCTCTATCCCTACAAATAACCCTGTCAGACTGTCGGGATCTCTCGCTGGTCACAGTGACCCGGAGAAAAGTTGGGAAGTCATTTTTTCCAGCCCAGTGCTTGAAGAAGGAGTCAGAGCTCTTCATTTTTCAGTCTCAAGGTTGTTTTTTGTGTCTTATCTATAAAATTCTTTCTCCTGCCCTGCCCAGGTCCATCTAGCAGGACAGTCCCAGGCACTCTGCCTGTCCCCAGGGCAGGGTTATGTCTTTATACGAAAAACTACCTGTACAATGTTTACAATTACTTCCCAATACCTATCACCTATGTTAGACAGTGAGCTTCTACTCTAAACCAATCTGTAAGTGCCAATGTCACAGCAGAAGATGGAGGCCAAGAAGAAGAAGGAGAAAGGCTGGACATGCCCAGATTCCTCCATCTTGCCTCCTGAACCCCCATTCTAAAAATCCCAAAAATCTATTTTTCACCCCCTGATAAATTCGTTATCATTCTACTTAAACTGCCATGGCTTGTAATTCCTCATGTAAAGGTTGGTAATTGTTTTTTCCAAGGGCTAAACCAAAGGCACAGGGGTCTGGGGCTCTGTGCTGAGGTCTCCGAGCCCCCTGGGCAGGGTATCGAGCCCTCCAGGGCAGCCAGAGGGATTTCCTGGGTTCCCACATCAGACTCTGTCAGACCCCAGCTGTCCCCTCAGAATGGGGACAGCACCAAGGGCAGGGACCCCATGTGCTCCAAGCCATAAAGGGGAGAGGCAAGACAAACCCTGGAGCTCCCATGGAATAAATCCCAGCTCTTTAACCAGGGCACAATCACACAGGAACGACCTCCCCAGGGCAGCTAAACTGAGTTTGCAGCAGAGCAGGGGATCCCAGCACTCCCAAACAAGGAATTCCCCAGGAAAATCAGATTAGTTCAATCGCTGCAGTGGCTGGCACGGAGATGAGCCAATCTAGAAACCAGCTCCATTAAATTACTGTAATTTCTGGGCGTGGATCAGCTCTGGATTTACAGACCTCCCAGCAGGCCACTGTCCAGAGAGGTCTGGTTTTCCTACCTCAGGACCTTCCCTCTGCCCTGCAGGACCAGCAGTCCTGGAGCTGAATCAATTCCTGCCTGAGAAAGAGACAGCAAAACCTGGAGATGGTTTCACCCCAGCGAGGCCAGGTCTGGGATGTGCAGCTGCAGGCTGGAACTCCTGCTCAGAATGCTCAGGGATACCTGGAAAGGGAGAAATCCACCCCAAATTCAAGACTAGATGGGAGCCCAGGGCCAGCAGAGCAGAGGGATGACAGCACACCCAGGGTGAGAAAGGAGGGCAATTAATAAACTGGAATGACCCTGGTCCTTGCTGGGCAGAGAGCATTGCTGCAGGGCTGCTGTGGTAAGGGACATCCCCTCCAGCCCAGTAAAACCAGTATCCCACAGTCCCTTCATCAGGCCAGACCCACAACCTGCCCAAGAAGTGCACCCAGAGCAGATTGGGAGGGAGATTTTGGGGTTTCCCTCCTCCTTTTGGACACAGGACAGACCCCACATGAAGGGAGCAGAGAGAGGGAACAGCCCTGACACCTTCCCTGACAGCAGGTGGGACCCACAAGGCCCTGGGACTCAGCAACCACAGCAAAGCCCAAAAAACGAGATGACAATAATTCACAATGAGCACCCAGATATTTTTGGGGTGCTTCAGTGGGTGCACCTGGAAGCTTTTAACCCTCAGAACACAGCACTGCCAGCACAGATCAGGGGGATGAAGCCCAGCACAGCCTCAGTGTGAGGCACTAAGACCCCATCCATCCTCCAAAGGGGATTTTTTGCAGTGGGAAGGAGGGAAAGCAGCGAGATCTGCTCATTCTCAGCCAGATTTCCACATCCCCCAGGAGCTGTGCTCCTGACACCGGGGCATCGGGTTTCCATGGCTGAGCATCAGCCTCTTATCACTAAGAGCTGCAGGAAATTGGGGCTGATGGGAGGCCCTGGAAGCCAGGATGGGGTTGGGAGTTTGGATCAGCAGCTGCCAGGACAGTCACAGAGCCCAGGTCCCCCTCAGCTCACCTACCTGGGGTGCACTCCAGAGGGGGATTTTGGGGGTTACCCCAGTGATTGCTTGTTTGGGGAGGGCACAGCTCTCACCTCCTGCCTTCTGCCATCAGCACACAGGGGCTGGGAGGGGTACATGGAATGGGGGAGTGGGGACAGCATGAGCTTCTGCTAGGCTGTGGAGCCATGGCAGGGAGAAATCCTCATCCTGCTGCTGTGACAGGACACAGAAAGAAAGTTGTTTGCAGGAGCATCCAAGACAAGAACCCCCGAAGTCAATTCGGTGTCCTGTTACCCCCAGCCTCTGCTCTGAGCTAAGAGCCAAGCAAGAGGATCAGCAATTTCCCAGGAGCCAGAGATGGCAGAGCCTCAGGATGGGGTTGAACCCCCTCTCCTGGGGTCTCCCCAGCCCACCCAGCTCCTCTAGACAGAGCTGCTCCTCCCCAGGTCTGTCTGCTCCATATTTAATAAAACAACAAACAGGGGCTCTGCCTCCAGGTGCCCTCCCACATTCCTGTTCCATTCCACGTTCCTCCATGCTTCCACGTTCCATTTTCCCTTCAGCCTTGTAAAAAAGCAGCACCCCAAAGGCAGCTGTTGGGTGAGGAGCAGTGTATCGGTTTGGAAAGCCAGGTGTGTGCTAAGGAAAGCAGGAGCCTCCCCTGAAATGGAGAATGTAAACCCTCCCCACCTCTCTGAAATGCTATAAATTTTAAATTAAGGTGTTCTCAGGTAAAAATATGGGAGCAGGAATAACAGTTCTTTAATAGGGAAAAGAAAATAAAAAGATAAAATAAACAATGCAGTACACTAGAACAACACTGCCAGAGTCAGAACCCAGCCTGACACCCTGTGGGTCAGGCTGTTGGCAGCAGCCCCATTGGAATTGTGGCTCAGCCCTCCTGCAGTGTCAGGGCTGGTTCTGCTGGAGCAGGGATCCTGGAGAAAGGTGCAGTCTCTGCCTCTGAAGATCCAGGGGAAGAAGAGGCAGCTGCTGTTCCTCTGGGCAATCCAGTGGAAAAGCTGTGCTGGTGTTCCAGAATCTCCAGATTATATCTGGGTAGGAATGCTTGGCTCCTCCCTCTGGGCTCCCATCTCCCAATGGGATGCTGTAGTTCTTATCAGCCATGCAGGGACATTCAATAGCTGTTATCAGCAGATGTCCCCTCCCAAGGGAGGAGTGATTGTGATCACTCAGAGAGAGATAAGGCAAACTGCCCACTTGACAAAGGTAATCTGCCATACAGATGGTAACAGAATACATCTTGCCTTGCAATCTGGAACAAGCTGAGAGCCAGGCTTGGGGATGGGTCCCCCCATAGGAACAGGGGCTGCAGCTCATGGAGCCCCAGCAGGGTGGGGTGTCCCAGCAGGATGATGGATCTCACCACATCTGACTCCAGGTGAATTATTTTTCCTGCAGCAAATGCTCTCTCTCCCACCCAAGGAGGGCAAATCCCCCTTTTAGGGCTGGATAGAACCCTCACTCCTTCCTGGGAAGCACCTGAGCAGCTGTGAGCTGCTGTGCCCTTGCCCAAAAGTGGTTGTTTTCATGGGATAAAGTGAATCAATGGATCCAGGCTGGGCTGAGAGGCAGCGCTGCCAGAATCAGTGTGTGGATCTCAGCCTGGGAGACCAGGCAGCCTCCACAGGATCAGTGAATGCTGGTGTGGAGCCTCCTCTGAATTAAAGGATTACTGAAATTACTGCAAGCTGGAGGGACACAGAGCCATCCTGGCACCTTCCTCCTCAGGAAAGCATTGCCAGGGGATGCTCTGAGGGACAGGAGGGTGGGGATGCCCCCAAATCCCCTCCTGAGCATCCCCTCCGGCTGGGCAGTGCCGGAGGGATAGAGAGCAAAACAAAGATGCTGCAGCAGCCTCCTCACTGCTGCTGCCTGTTGGGATCTTTAGCTTGTCACAGTGACCCCGAGATGTGTTGGAAAGTCTCTTTTCCCAGCCTGGTGCTTGACAAAAGAGTCAGAGCTCTTCATTTCTCAGTCTCAAGGTTGTTTACTGTTCCTTATCTATAAAATATTTTCTCCTGCCCTGCTGAGGTCCATCCAGCAGGACAGTTCCAGGCACTCTGCCTGTCCCCAGGGCAGTGTTATGTCTTTATACTAAAAACGACCTGTACAATTTTTACAATCACTTTCCAATACCTATCACCTATGTTAGACAGTGAGCTTCTACTCTAAACCAATCCAAAAGTGCCAACATCACAGCAGAAGATGGAGGCCAAGAAGAAGAAGGAGAAAGGCTGGACACACCCAGATCCCTCCATCTTGCTCCATGAACTCCCATACCAAAAACCCCAACATCTACTTTTCCACGCCGTGATAAATTCACTAATATTCTTCTTAAACTGTTGTGCCTTGCTGATCTTCATACAAGGTTGGTAATTTGGGTCATAATCAAACCCACAGGTGTTTTGGGCTCTGAGCCCCTGGCAGGGTCTGGGCTGCTCAGGACAGCCAGAGGGATGTCCTGGGTCCTGACAGCTGCCAATGAACCCTCCTGGGGCAGCTCCATCCCCTTGGCAGTGCCCAGGCAGGGCTGGGAGGATGGGCTGACCCTTCCCAGCCCCTCGGGGATCCCGGGCACAGAGAGGGATGCTCTGCTGCCCTAACAGCCGTGACTCCTCCTGCGGAAAGGGGAAAAGCCTCGCTGAGCTCATGCCCGGGGCAAGGTTATCTCATTTAGCTCCCCCCGTGAGCTGAGGGGAAGGGGCAGCGCCTGGGAGCCATTAAAGCCCATCCCAGCAGGCACATGGGGCCCCGGGAGCAGGAGGGTCTCTGGTTACTCCTCCCCAAGCAATGTTCTCCCAAAAAGAGGGCCAGGAGAAAAGCCCAGGGGCAGAGGAGGATGGGACCAGGCAGAGATGCTGAAGGAGGGCTGTTGGTGCAGGTCAGGTCCTGCTCATGGAGTAATTCCACCACCTGGGAGATGTGCTGGGATCTCTTACCCAAATTAGCAGTGTCAGACCCAAATTCGGTGCTCCCTAAAGGCTAGAATTTTATATCTGTGCTCCGAGATCCTCTGTCCCAATGGAAACACCTCTTACAGAGCCCCCACCCCACAGGATCCCCCAGGAGCCCAAACTCAGGGTCCTGTGTCCCTCCCAATGCCCAGCACCAGGGGCTCCATCCCCAGCTCCCTCCCACACGTGGGGCCCTGTTCCAGCTCCTCTCTCAGCTTTTGGGGGCTGCACAGCCCAGCTGGGGTGGGGAACCCCTGCTGAAGATGCTCAGAAGGAGCAGCAACAGAAAAGAAAATCACAAATCAAATTTTCACCCAGAATGGCCCATCCTGCCCATTTCCCATGAGGAATGTGGTGCCCAGACCACAGAGTATTTTTCCCAGTACCACCTCTCTAAAACACTCATTTTCCCCCAAATTACCTGAGTTGATGACTTTCTAGCAGGCTTCACATCCTGGGATCTGGGTTCTCTAAGTGATCCCTCCAGGAGCATCCTGCAGGTGTAGAGCTGGCTGCTGAGTCCTCACCCCCAGATCCAGGAGGTTTTCACCCTGGTTCCATGCAGAAAGGGCTGGTTCTGGCTCTTTCTCCCTCCCCAGCCACTCTGGGCACCGGGATTTAATGGGAAAATGCTGTTTGGGCAGCAGGAGGAAGGCAAGCCTTGCTCCAATTTGGCAGAGGTCGCCTCCACTTATTGCTCTGAGCTTTGCCTCCCGCTGCTGCAGAGGCTTTGAACCAGCTCAGATCCCATTAATGGGGTTAAACAACAGCAGGGAAAACACAGAGTGAGTAACTGAGGCAATAGAGGGAACCTGCTGGTGTTTAGGGCCTGATCCTGTGGGATCCAGGTTTTCCATCCCCTGGAAGTGGAGTTGTTCTTGATAAACACCCTGGAAAAGATCAAGTCATAGAAATGAAGTGGGATGAGTTTGGGGAAAGCCTCAGAGCACACAGTTCTCCTCCAGAGGCACTCACACAGCCCATGCCCACACCAATGTGGTCCCCAGAGCCTAAGTCCACTCACCAGGGGCCAAACACCCCCTGGGACATGGGAGCCCTGCCTGATCCCCTCAGAGCAGAGCACAATCCCTTTGCTGAGCCACTGCATCCCCTGCTGCTGTGTTTCTACCAATTAATTGCTCAAAGCAATTAAGGAGTTCCAACACCTCCAGCCATCACCTCCCCATCACAGCATGACCCAGAGGGTGTGAGCAGGAGCAGGGAATGCCCTGAAGCTGCTTTGGGATGGCACAGAAAGTCAGGATGGAGCTTTGTTTCCATAGACCACTGGTTTAGGCAGGAAGGCACTTTAAAATTCATGGTGTCCCATGGCAGGGACATTTTCACTGTCCCAGGGTGCTCCAGCCTGGCCTTGGACACTTCCAGGGATTATTATGCTAAAAATATAATCTCTATACTAAATGTTGCACATATTAATGTGAATTTTACGTAGATCAGCACCAGAGAGGTTCATACAAACTGATCCAAGAAAAACACCAACTCAGCTACAAAGTATTTGTGTTTACAACTCCTACAAAAGAGTTTCTGATTTGGATCTGAAAACTGAAAGGGTTTCTGATTTAGATCTAATTCTGACTTCTGCATCCACTGAAATTACAGAATCTCAGAGTTACTTGGGTTGGAAGGGACATTAAAGATCACCTTGCATTCCTTTGTCCATATCACCTTTGTGAGCACAGCAAGTGGCAGACTAAACAAAACCTATACACTTCACCTAAAACTGAAAATTAATTTCTACTTTAAGTTAATTTTCTGACCCCTCCATGTTTCAGCTCCACCTCCAGACACCAAGGGGTCTGTCTGTCCCCAGTGCTGGGGCTGGCAGAGGTAAAGGCCTCAGCATCATTGAGGTCTCTCACTGTCAGAGAAGAGCAAAGGAGGTGCCAAAAACCTTTGTACCCCATTAGGGTGTCCAGGGGGGAGCACAGCAGGGAAGGAGAGATGGGAAAGAAAAGGGAAGGAAGCATCAGACCAACCCTCCAGACTGATCAGCACCCCCTGCACATGGCCCTGCTCCTCAGCAGGGTTAAACCCACCCCATGCTCCTCGGGGGGGGCCCTTTTTGGGTGCTTTAGAGCTTTTTTGGGGTGAAATTCCTTAAAAGTTCAGCAGCACGGGGGTTTTGTTTCCTATCAAGGAGCCTTTGAGATGTGGAACAGCCCGGGCTCCTGGCAGGGGGATTTGTGGTTGAAAGGTCAAAGCTGTTTCTGGTTCCCCTTATCAGCCTTGGCCGAGCAGGAGGAAGCGAAGGAGACCCCGGGGTCGGGTCAGGGAGGTCACTGAGGGGACAGAGCCCAGGGGCACCGGGATTGGAGACGAGGCACTGATGGCAGAATGTGTGGAGAAACCCAGGAATGCTGACTCTGTCCCTGCAGCCAGGCCAGGGGGAAGGCGGCCCCACAGAGCCGTGGGGATGGTGGCACACAGCGGCCACGCCACGGCCCAGCGTGGGTTTGGGCACTGCAGTTACAGATTGTCCCCAGGAGTGGCCCCTCAGCTCTCTGGACCTCTTCAATGTCCCTCCCAGCACTGCTGGGTTTGGTTTGGTCGTCCATGGACATGGATGAGGATCCACGCTGGATTTGGGGGCTCCTCCAGGGTTCTACAGGAACACAGAGCTGGCTGGGTCTAGTTTCTCCCCTGAGAAAGCCAGAAGCAGTGTTGGCTTTGCAGGACCAAGGCCTCCTGAGCCTGAGAAGTACTGAGGGACAAAGTTTCCACACAGTGTGTGTCCCATGGGACCCCTTGGCCTTAAACCCAAATAACCCAGAGCAGAAGCATCCTCCAACAAAGCAAAGCTGAAATGCTGCTGGGCTCAGCTCTTGCCCAACCCTGTCTTGTTCACAGCCTTCATCTTCCTCTTTCCATCCATCCATCCATCCATCCATCCATCCATCCATCCATCCATCCCCAACCAGAGAACCAGGTCAGTCTGTCCATCCATCCATCCATCCATCCCCAATCACAGAACCAGGGTGTCCATCCATCCCTCCCTCCATCCATCTCCCATCCATCATCCATCCATCTATCCATCCATCCATCCATCCATCCATCCATCCATCCATCCATCCATCCATCCATCCATCCATCCCTCTGAGTTCTTGGACATTCCAAGCTCCTCTTTCCCTTCCTGCTCTTCCCAGGTCCTCCCCCATCCTGCCAGGCCGCCCCCTCCCTGCTGGCCTCTGGGGCAGGGAAGGAGCAGCCCCTGGAGCCCATCTGGTTTCTGTGTGGCTCCCGTGGTGCTCTGGGTGCTGTCACCTCTCATTCATCCTGACAGGCACAGCCATCATCACCAGCCTGATCCCCTCAAGTCCTGATGGGGACAATCCTGTTATGGGAAAACAAGAGCTCCTGCTGATGCGCCTGTGGGGAAAGCAGAAGGCTCTGCAAAGCTGGGAGGAGTAGGAAGCACATGGGAAGGAGGAAAACAATCCCTGGGATGCCTGAAGGGGTTCCTTGGGGTCCACCTCCCTGTTTCTCCAGGTGTAAAGCCATCCAAACATTCCCAATCCACCAATAAACCAGCAAAGGGAGAACTGGGGGTTATTTGCAACCCCTAACACCCCTGCCACAGCCACGTGCCTCAGTTTCCCTTTGGAAAGAGGGGTGTTTTGTCCCCTGGTGTTGGCTCCATGATGGAGCCATGAGGATGAGGACACATCCAGCACTCCCCACCAAGCAACGCTGGAGAAGCCCTGTGAGCTCCATTCCACGTGTGCCTGGGAGCAGGAGCAGTGGGAAAAGGCAGCCCTGCCCCTGCAGAGCCCCGGCTCGGCTCCTTCCCCCGCCACCAGCCACCAAAAAAACCCCGATTACTTTCAGGTGTTGGCCGGTTAATAAAATCAATCTTCCCTCTAGGAAAAAGGAGGTGTGCACGGGGGGATTTTTTTTTTTTTTCCAAAGGCTAAACACAAACCAGAAGGCAGCAGATTCCAGAGCTCCGCTGTCCTTTCGGGACACGCTCGGAGACATTCGGCTTTATTTCTTTTCTCTTGTTTCATCCCAAGAAAAAAAAATCTTCCTTAATTTTTAGGAGTTGCTACGAATTTATCCCAGGAATCCCAAGGTGATGCCATCCCACCAGCTTGACCCTGGGGAGTTCCTCACGTCGCTGTTTTCCTACAGATCTTTCCGGAGAAAACTTTTTCTTTCCGTGCAATAAATTTCCCACTTACATTTTTTAAGGGAAGAAAATGTTTTCCGGTGCTTTTGCTGCCTCTCTGTCAGGAGTGATTACTCCCAGATTTATTGGGACTTGCAAAGGAGGCAGCAATACCTGGGATCTTCGAACCTTGCCGGGATAATGATGCAGGCAGAGCTTGGCAGCCTCAGATCTGATTTATGGAGCAAGATTTCACCCGTCCCGGTGCGTATAATTTACTGGGATCTGGAAGTGGCTCATTAGGGAATGGGATGAATAAATCCATCAATCCCCCGGGGAGGGGAAGGGCTTTGTCCAGCTCTGCTTGCAGATCTCAGGGGGAATTGGGGTTTTCCTTGGTGGCAGCTGGGTTGGGAGCGGGGCCCTCATTGGAGTGATTCGGCATCCCCGGCACAGCACGGGATGGAAATGAACCCTTGGGGTGGGGGCAAAATCATCCTGGAACATCCCCAGGCACCCTGAGGGTCCTGGGTGGGAATCAGGGGGTGCTGAACCCCCAAATCCAGGGATCCCAAGGAGCAGGGGAAGCTGGAGCTGGATGTGTTTGCTCCCACAAAGCCGATTTTGGGAACGGCTCCGATTTATCCCCGATCCCTCCCCGGATCACAGCGTTCTTTCAGTCCTTTTGCACAGCACAGCCAGGAGCTAAATTTCCCCCAGCCCTCCCAAATCATCACCTCCCTTTGGAATTTTTCCCCCATTTCCAGCATTTTCCAGCCGTTTTCCAGATAAATTCTGCCCAGGGGTAATCGCATGGAAACTCGGAATAATGGAGCCCAGAGCAAGAGGCTCAGCCCTGCACTAATGATGGGAATAAATTAATTTATTCCCCTCAGGGAATTTATTTCCCTCAGGGAATAAATTCCCCCCACTCCTCAGGAATTAATGGCCCCAAACCAGGCTGTTGTACGTCCCATAGGAAGCATAAATCCACATAACTCCCAAATTTCTCTGATTTACACCCATTTCTACAGCTGCCGTGTTAATCCAGGGGCTGGATCCTGCTCCTGGTTCTGTGGATCTTAAATCCAAAGTGATCCCACTTAATTTAACACCAATATTTGAGACTTAGAACTCTTAACAGGTTCAAATTAAAAACTCAAAAGATTTCAAATCCTACCCCTTCCCAGCAAAGCAATTTTGCAATAAACTCCCTTCAATCAACGATGGAATAAATTCCCTTTAATCCCTAGCTGCTTTCCTGATTTTCCAAGCACTATCGGGTTTTTAGGAGTCAAAAGAACCATTTTGCTCCCGGTTCCACAGCTTTTATTGGGATTAAATGGCATAAACATTAATAAACATAAACTCCCAGCCCAGCGTCTCTCCTGAATACCTCCCACTGCCGGCTCGGCTCGCTGCTGCTTCCAGGCTTCACTTCCACCTTTATTTTTAATATAACAAATATTTTTGGAGCAGCTGGAAGGAAAACAAGGCTGAACTTGCCATCCTGAAGTACTTCCCAAACCAGCTTGGAAATTCCCCACAGGGATGAAGGACAAATCTTTCCTTATTAAAGCAAAAATCCAGCGCAGCATCGGGAGAAGGGATCCACGGAGCCCCCTCTGCCTCCCGGTGTAAAATTGAGTTTATGGGCCCAAATTACCCGGGGGTGGAATTTTCTGACTGCAAGGAGGGAGCTGGATCCTCTTTTAAAGCAGCCCAAGGGGTTTAAACTGATTTATTCCTGCAGCTCCTCGAAAGGCCACCACTTTAATTTATAAAAACTTAGAATTTTATCCAGCAGCGGCAAAAAAAATTGTTTTTATAGTGGTTTGAATCGGGCTAAAATAACGTTAATCTTTATTTTCAGTTCTTTTATTTCCTGCTAATTTTTTTCTTTCAAATGCAAAGGAAAAGTCCTTGAAAATGGAAGGAAAACCCCTTGAAATGCAGCAGAAAACGAAAGCGCCGAGCTCGGCGTTCCCGCCGGGTGAATCCCGTTTGTTTTCACGGGATTCGCTCTCTCGATCGTTGTTGAATCGTTAATTCACGGCATGGTTTGACACCAAACGCTGCTCCAGAGCCAGCACCGGGACAAAACCAGGAGCATCGAGGTGTCAACAACACAAAAAATAAGGAAGGAAAATTGTTAAAAATGGAATTTTTACGAAATTCGCTGTTTTTCGTGGGAAATTTCCCTCCTTTCCAGTGCTGTGTCCATCTGTTATCCCCCCTTGCTGCAGCCACAGGCTTTGTACGTACAAACTCCACAATCTCCATGTATTTATACAAATTTAGGGATTTATGTTGTTATTTGCATGTGATTTCCAAATGCTCGCCCTCATCTTCCTGTCATCCAGACACAAAATTCCGTGATTTTAGTGTCCCTGTGCTGAGAACATAAACTAACATGGAAATACATTGGTTTGGGGCAAAATTGTAATTTTATTTGCATAGGATTAACTTCTTAGGGAATATATCAGAATAGCTATAAATACGTATATTTATATAAATATGAATTAATATTTAAATATTGTTCTGTATAAATATGCATGCACTAATATGGAATTACAGAATTATGGAATGGTTTTAAGCTCATCTCACTTCACCCCCTGCCATGGCAGGGACACTTTCCACCATCCCAGGTTGTTCCATGCCCCATCCAACCTGGCCTTAAATATTTCCTGGCATAGAAAAAATATTAAAAATATATAAAATAAAAATATTACATAATTAGTATTTTAATTAATTCAACATAGAATTGTGTTAATAATAATTTATAAAATATATATGGTATGTATAATAATATGCAATCTACATTGATTTATAATAATAATTTTATATATATATATATATAATATATATACTATTTATATATATTATATATATATATACTTTTTATAATATATATATAATGATATAATATATAATAATATATAATAATATAATATAATATATAATATAGTATATTTGTTATATTTATATGTTAAAATTAATTATATAGTATACTATATTTATAAATTATACTATATTTATATATATATATCTAACTATTATATATATACTCTACTATTTATATTATATATATAATATAATTTTTTTAATATATCTATATATAGTATATATAGCTAATATTAATATATTGAATTAAGGTATTTTATAATACAAATATTTAATTTATACCTAAATTACATCTCCAAACCTATCCACATGCCTGTAAAACACGTGTATGACCCAGGGGCATGGTGATTCCTCGTGGGTGGATATTTGTGTTTGTACTTTGGCTTTTTTGGAGCCAGGATCGTTCCCTGCATCGTCAGCCTCAGAAAACAACAAATCCAGCCTGGATCTGGGATCCTGAGGAGTTTCCAGCCCCAGCTCCCACTCCCTCACCCAAAACAGCCTCGTGACCAGCAAGGGATTTTATTTCTCTGGATATAAAATATATATAAAAATAATTTTATTATTTCCCAAGGGAATTCAGTAATTTTTCCTGCCACCAACATGAACACTCCTGAACAAAACCCAGTGGTGGCTTGGGATGAAGCTCTGCAGCGAGCTGGACACGAGAATCAGAGGGGTTGGGGATCTTTGCGAGGTGGAGAGGGACGTGCAGATGGACAAGGACTGAGGGTTGGGGAAAAACAAACCTAAGGAAGGGCAGAGATTCCTTTTAGTGCCCCAGGAGGGGTGTCCTGGGACAGAGAGGGGCAGGGATGGGTGTCCCTGGGACAGAGAGGGACCGGGATTTGTCCAGACAAAGCAGAGGATCCCACTGGAACCCCAATATGTGCCTCCCCCTGGGGATGGATCCCCTCATATATGGATCCCCCTGGGGATGGATCTCTTGGGGACTGATCCCTCTGGGGACCAGGAGAAGGTCCTGGAGCACTCCAGCCTTGGGACAACAGCAGAGGAGCAGGAGCGTGGCCCTGGCTGAATCCTGGCTGAATCCCACATTTTCCTCAGGCAAGGGAAGGAGCCCAAGGGCATCCCCCAAATGCCCATCCCTTAAAGGACAGAGGGAATGGCCTTTGTGGTGCTGTTCCCGATCCCTTTGCCCACACATGGTGCTTCCCCAGGCTGAGAAGAAACAGGGATTTGTTTTGCCTGGGGTTGAGAGGAGCAGCAGAGCTGGAGATCATCCTCCAAGCCCCAAGCTGGGCCAGGAAACAGCCAGCAGAGCCGGGAATGCTGCAGCAGGGAGGGGCCTGCAGTGCCTGATCACCCTCTGGACAGCTGTCCCCAGACTGTCCCTTCTGCCACCACCCTGAAGCTCCCGTGTCACACACGGCCACACTGAGCTGAGCCGAGCTTGGGAGAACTGCAACTTGGGAAATTCTGCAAGGCCCCTCCAAAGGTTTCATATCCTTATACAATTATTCCTTTTAAAAAAATTATTATTTAAATATTATAATTGCTGCAGATGCCCTGAACATCCTAAACAACTTTTTAACCTATAAAGAGTCCTAAGTAGGATTAGAAGCAATGTAAATATGACAGAAATCTTCCTTTCCAGAGCTTTTCCTCCACAGCCTCCCAGGAATGGGCTTTAGTCCATAAATAAAACCCAATTGCCCTTGAGGAAAAGCTGGACCTGGATGTCTTCATCTCCCCTGGCTGAGCCTCAGGATGGAGGGAAATGTGAGCTTGGGGAAGGAGCAGGAGCATCGGGCACGGCTCCATCACCCCCAGCATTCCTGAGGCTCAGGGAACACAGCAGAACCTTGGCTGTGGAGGGATGGATGTTCCTCCAAACCACAGAGCCCTGCAGAGCTCTTCTCTTCCCAGGGGAGGAGAGGAGCACTCAGGGATGGCTGGAGACAGAGGGAAAGCAAAAGGGATGCGAAAAGGGAGGGGAAAATCCTCCCAGCGAGCGGGAGACAAAGCAAAAGGAGCTTTTCCCCACAGAGGATCCCGTCAGAGTCCTCCTGCCTCTCTTGGTGGCTCTCTGGTGAGGCTCACTTGGTGGAAGATCCCATTAAAACTGGGCCACAAAAGGTCGTTAATTAAAACTGACAAAATGTCATTTCCATGCAAGAACCAACCCAGCAGCTCTTCCCCTTACGGAGATGGAGTTGGACTCGGTGACGTTGTGCAAAGTTTCTCCTGGAAGCTTTTCAAGTTGGTGGGATCATTCTTTGCCCAAAAATAAGCTCTGATCCATGGAAAATGAGCCCCAGAGAGCGTCAGGAGCAGCACGGGGAGTTCCCTGCTGCAGTCAGTCCCACGCTGGCACCAAAGGGGCAGCACTTCTCAGCCTTTCCCTGATCCCAAAGCACCCACCACAAACATTCCCAAACCCAGGAGAATGACGAACCCTGCTCTGGCTCTACAGAACAGGGCAGAGGGCTGGTGGCAGGTTCAGAAGGAGATCCTGGGGGTCCTGATCCTCATCCTGCCCACTGGAACAACCAAATTCCTCGGCAGCTCCAGGAACCAACACAAACCCCCAAAATCTCACAAACCTCGTGCTGCCTTCAGCTCCAAACACCCCAAACCCCACCTGCCCAAGAGCTCTCCACTTGCCCAGGAGGGTCCCAGCAATCTCTGGAGCCTGGAAAATCAGGACACCCTAAACCAGCCTGTCCTGGAGCAGCACACGTGGATAAACTCATCCCTCTGCCATTAAATCCCTTTAAATGCCAGCAGTAAAACTGGGAGAGCAACTTTAAAAACTAATAAGCCTTTCCAGGAGTTATGTTATGTTTAATAATATTTAATGACCTGGTGTGAGCCAGAGGCCTCCCAGTCCCTATTTAGCCATAATTTACAGCACCCTGTGAGCTGTGGACAGTGGAACAGGGAAAATCCTGGCAGCTCCAGCTGCTGCAAAGAGAAAGTGTCAGGGAAGGCTTGGGATGCCCAGGGAGCATTAAATGGGTGCCCACCCTGCAAGCAGGGAGCCAAATCCTCTTTTAAAGCAGCCCAAGGGGTTTAAACTGATTTATTCCTGCAGCTCCTCGAAAGTCCACTACGTTCATTTGTAGAAACTTGGAATTTTATCCAGCAGCGGCAAATAAAAAAAATGGATACTGGTTTAAATCTAATAATGTTTAAAGAGGGGACATTGCATGCTCAGACCCCTCTGTGCAGAGCCAGCCCCTCACAGGATTCTGAGGGAATAATTTTGAGTCCAGCATCACAGCACAGCATTTCTCACAAATTCAGTTTCCCTGAGCAGGGCTGGAAAATGCAGCTGTGATTTACACCACAAATCCACCACTCCTGCAGCAACAACAGCTTTCCAATGACCAAACAACACATCAACCCCTGCCAAGACACAGAGGTGACATTTACATCAGAAACTCTTGGAAATGAGATTTTCTCGTGATTCCAGATTTTCACCGTGCCTTGGTAACAAAGTCCTGCCCCGGCAGCAGCAATGAGAGCATTAATGTTATTTATGGTCAGTGTTATCCCCTTGTTCTGCTATCTCACATCAAACATCGCACATCTGGGATTCCCCGGGCTCCTCCCCACCTCCTTTTGCTGCTCACATGCAGCTCATCCCCTCCCACACCTGCAGGTTGTGTTTTCATACACCTGGAGCAAGGAGTGGTGCCCAAGAATGAACTCAAAGTGTTAAAAAACAGCAAATGAAGGGGTAAAACTTCACCCCTCAGATTTCCACTTAGTTCTCCAGGCCACTTATTTAGTTCCTTCTCCAAATCTTTGAATTCCTGATCTTTCCCCTCATTTTGCAGACAAACACCCCCAAAGCTGTATCATTCCCCAGCCTGGAACTTTATCTCTCCCTTTTCTGCATTTTGCTCCTCCAGCCCTGGTGAGCAGAGGAGCAAAGTGCAGAAAAGGGGAGGATAGAGAAATCCAAGCTCTGATCCACCCCAGTGCCTGATGCCAAAGCTGGGATGAGGGGATCCAAACCCTGCAGGGACACAGGGGGAGCAGGGGGGACCCCACCAGGCACAGCAGGGCCAGCTCCAGGGACACTGTGGGATCCCGGGACACTGTGGGATCCTGGCTCCCATGTCCTGGAGCCACCATCACCCTTGCATCCCTTATCCCAGGGTCACCATCATCCCTGAACCAGCCTGTCCCAGGCCTGGCTTTGGCTTTGGGCAGGGAAAGGCTGCCAAGGGGACTCTGTAGAGCTTGTGAAGGGGAAAATAAACCCAGTGAGCATCAGGAAAATGGAAGTTTCTCCCCTGCCTGGCGTTTCTTGCTGCTATCAGCAGTGAGGGATGGAGTTTGGGATCACAGAAGAGCCCAGGGTGTTTGGTGGAGCTGGGAGAGCAGGGACGGGGGCATGGCTCGCCCTGCAGCCCCTGCCCCGGGGGATGTGACCCACGCGGGACAGTGTCCCCGGCAGGGCGGGATTTGGGATTAGAGGGTTAACCCGGAGCCCGGGAGGCCGCACGTGACCGGCTGGGGGCTGGGGGTGTGCGGGCTGGGGGGGCTGCGGGCGATCCCTCCCTCCCCATCGCCCCCCCCATCCCCGGTGCCCCGCACAAAATCCGCTCCCGCGGAGCGTCCCCGTCCCCTCCGTGCTGCGCCATGGACACACCGGGCTGCCCGGCCTTCCCCCCGCCTCGCCGGCCCGGGGCTCCCCCGGGGCTCCCCCGGCCTCCCTCCGCCTTCGCGCTCGGCGCTCCGGGGCCCCACCGGCGGCCGCCGCCGCTCAGCCCCCGGCCCGGCCGCTGCCCGCGGTACCCGGGGGTGCCCAGCCCGGGCCCGCCCGCCGTGGCCGTGCATGGGAAGCCGCTGTACCCGCCCGGGGCTGCAGGTACCGGGGAGCCGCGGGTGGATGGGGGGCCGGGGCTGCCGACACCTCCCGGCCCCTTCTGCTTCTCTTCCCCCTCTCGGTTCCGCCGGGACCCCAGCCCTGACCCCCCCCCCGAGGGTGTCATTGCGCTGAGGCGGTGACATTGCATTGTCACTGCTCCGAGGCGGCGATGTCGCGATATGGCCCCGTCGGGGACAAGCAGGGCGTCCCCCGACGGGAGCCGGAGCGGGGAAGGGCCGGTGCTGCCGAGTGTCGCCAGTGGAGCTGTGTCGCGACAGAGACCGGGGTGTCCGGGCCGGTTCCCTTCTCCAGAAACAAGGGGGGAAGGGGGAGAAAAAGCGGCGGGAGAGACCCGGCCCCGCTGCAGAGACGGCGGGGACCGGCCCGGGGTGGGGAAAGGCCGGTCCCCGTTCCCGGGATGGAGAACGGTGGTATCCGTTCCCGGGGATGGAGAGCGGCCGCGCTCCCGGAGGAGGCTGCAAAGTCGCGTCCGGCCGCCGACTCCGCTTCCCGGAGCCCACCGGGCAGGACCGGCGGCAGCACGGACGGGCCCGGGGCTCCGAGACCTGGGGGAGGCCGGACTGCGGGGCTGGCACCGCTGCCCGGTACCCGGTGCCCGGTTCGGAGCCCCAGCGCTGCCCGGTTCCCTCGGTGCCCCTCTCCGGGGCAGCACCGCTCTCGTTCCCAGTACCGGGCTGCGGCTCTCCCGGTTCCCCGGCTCTCCCCGGAGCTCCAGAGCTCCCGGTTCCCCTCGGCCCGGCTGTCCCGGGGCTCCGTGGCCGTGTCCAGGCTCGGACAGGACCGAATTCCTTCCCGGTTTCTCCCGCCGCTCCTTTGCGCTCTCCCGGCCCGGCCCGTCGGGGGCTGCCCCGGTCTCTCACTTTCGCTTTAATTTTATATCCCCAATTCTGCTTTAATAGAAAAAGCAAAAGGCAGAGCTGCAGGGGCGATGGGAACCAGGTGGGACCCGGCAAAGCCGCCTCGGGGAACAGGTAGAAAAAACCCCAAAAAGCCGGGAAAAGCCATCAGGAGCACCGGGAGGGCCCCGCAGCAGCGTTTACCTGCTCCAGGCGCGGCGGGGGATGCTGCCGACCCACGGGTGTTTCCTCCGGGTCCTGGGAGTCCTTTCCGTGCCCCATCCCTTCACTAATGATCCTTTTGAGTTCCTTCCCCTCCCCATTACCCCTGGAATTGTGCAGCTGTTCCCCAGCTGCCGCCTTCCCCAGCGCCGCCAAATCTTTCAGGGGGTGTCAGTTTAGGAAGGAGTGGGAGAAAAATATCTGAAAAATATCTGTATCTTCCCTTTGTGCCCCGGTGCCGCTGTGTTTGTTTAGTTTCGTGCCTGTATCCCGCTCCTTCCTGCCTTTTCCTTGTTTCTGGGTATTTATTTATTTGTCTCCAACACCAAAACCCGTGGGTTATTTGGAAATGGCCTTTGAAAAAAGGGGGAAAAACCCCAAACTCGATGCTTTGTGCAGCAGGATTTTATTTTGGCCAGTTTTTCCTTAGTTTTGGTTATATTTGGGTCTGCTCTTTGGTGAGATTTGGTTTTGAATCATTAAAACCCTCCAGGCCAGCGGCTGAGCCCTTTGGAGGCCAGAGCAGGGAGGAAATGGCAATTCAGCCTCATTCCTTTGCCTTATCCATGACCAGACAGGTCGGTACTGAGAGGGACCAGCAGCAATCACCCCCCCAAACCTCCCCCAAATTACAATTCCTCATTAATTCAAAGCAGCTGGATCGGAGCTTGGCGGCTCCATAGCCCCCAAATTGCCTTAATTAGAAAACAACCAAACATCCAAAGTGAAAGGCTGGAAAAGGCCGTGCTGGGGCTGCTTTGGGCGGCTCTGCAGGGATGGGAACCCCATTTTCCTTCTCTCTTGGGGTGTGGTGGGGAGGAGGATCCATCCCAAAGGAGGCATTTCCCCTCCTGGCCCTATGAGGTCTCACCTGCAGGAACCCCAAATCTGCAGCTGATGACTGGGGTGGGATCAGGGCAAACCCAGCATTTTTAGGTTGTCCTTTCCCTAGGTGACCCCTCAGCAGATGGGGGACCCCAGGGCACCCCTCCCTATCTGCCAATTCCCTGCTCACTTCTCCTTTCCTTGTCTCAACCCAGCAGGGTCCCAACAGCATCCGGAGATTTTGGAGCTGCCAAACTCTGGGTGTCCCCATGTGGGGACAAATGACCCTCTGGGGGTACAGAGGTGGCCCCCAAACATGTGGCAGGGATTTTCCTCCTTGATCCTACTCCATTATCTGCCCCAGTGATGCAGCAGCACCAAAGGGAAGGGCAGACCCCCCAGATTTCTTGCTCTGGTCCCAGAGGAGGGTGAGGAAAGGGAGTTTGGTTCAGCAGAAAAAGCAGGGTGGTGTTTTCACTCCTTTCCAAGAGTTTTCCTGGGAGCTGCCGCTCCAGGGAAGGGCTGGCTCAGGAGCACAGAGCAGCCCCGAAGGGCACCCACTGCTCCAGCCAGGCTTTCCCAGCCTCCGGAGGCTTTTCCTGCCCGCAGCTCCTTCTCAGGGATGGATATTTGCCCTGCTCAGGATTGGATTTTGCCCTTCCCAGGGGTGGATTTTCTGCCCTTCTCAGGGGTGGTTTTTGGCTTTTCAGGGATGGACTTTTTGCCCTTCTCGGGGATGGATTTGTGCCCTTCTCAGAGACGGATTTTCACCCTTCTCAGGGGTGGATTTTTGCCCTTGTCAGGGAGGGATTGTGCCCTTGTCAGGGAGGGATTGTGCCCTTGTCAGGGACAGATTTTGCCCTTCTTGGGGATGGATTTGTGCCCTTCTCGGGGACAGATTTTGCCCTTCTCAGGATTGGATTTTTTTTCTTTCTCAGAGACGGATTTTTACCCTTCTCAGGATTGGATTTTTGCCCTTCTCGGGGCTGGTTTTTTGCCCTTCTCAGGGACGGATTTTTGCCCTTCTCAGGGGTGAATTTTTGCCCTTCTCAGGATTGGATTTTTTCCCTTCTCAGAGACGGATTTTTACCCTTCTCAGGGGTGGTTTTTGCCCTTGTCAGGGAGGGATTGTGCCCTTGTCAGGGACGGATTTTGCCCTTCTCAGGGATGGATTTTTGCCCTTCTCAGGGGTGAATTTTTGCCCTTCTCAGAGATGGATTGTGCCCTTGTCAGGGACGGATTTTGCCCTTCTCAGGGGTGTTTTTTTGGCTTCTCAGGGATGGATTTTTTTGCCCTTCTCTGGGATGGATTTGTGCCCTTCTCGGGGACAGATTTTGCCCTTCTCAGGGAGGGATTTTTTCTCTTCTCAGGGAAGGATTTTCTTTTCAGGGACGGATTTCTGCCCTTCTCAGGGGTGGATTTTGCCCTTCTCAGGGACGGATTTTTGACCTTCTCGGATATGGATTTTGCCGTTCTCAGGGGTGGATTTTTGGCTTCTCAGGGAGGGATTGTGTCCTTCTCAGGGACAGATTTTTGCCCTTGTCAGGGACGGAATTTTGCCCTTCTCGGGGATGGATTTTTGCCCTGCTGTGTGTCCATGCTGAGCCCTTTCTCCTGGGACACTACTGTGACATTCCCTGGGATGGGATGGGACGGGATGGCATGGAGTGGGATGCCAGGGCTGTGGCACGGACAGTTCTGAGCTTCCTTGGCACTGCTAACACCCCCGGTGCTGTGCCTCTCCCCCCAGGTGAGAAGGGCTGCAAAGGTGGGTTCCAGGCCATTCCCACAGCCTGCAGGGTCCCCCCAAAAGCCCCGGAGGACTTGGGGTGCCCATTGGCAGCACCCCTGGGCAGCCTCAGGGATTATGGCATCCCCGAGCTCCCCGAGCCCCTGGGCAAGAGCAAGAGCAAGAAGAGGAGGAACAGGACGACCTTCAGCACGTTCCAGCTGGAGGAGCTGGAGAAGGTTTTCCAGAAGACACATTATCCTGATGTGTACGCCCGGGAGCAGCTGGCACTGCGCACGGACCTGACGGAGGCCAGGGTGCAGGTATGGGCACAGAGGGATGGGCATGGGGCTGCCAGGAGAGGGGTTCTCCTCTCTGCAAGGTGGTGCTGAGATAGAAGTTGATTTCCCATGAAAACGCTAAACCCCAGATGGAAAATCTCAGGCTCTGCACCCTCTGCTGTGGTTGGGTGTTGGTTGTCCCTGAACCTTCTGCACTCCCTCCCTGGACAAGCACCCAAAGGGTGGAAAGAGCCAAAGTTTGGGAGGTCAGTGCCAACCACCCCCCCTCAGAATGCCCTCATCGTGATGCCCCCCATGAATCCATCACTCCCAGCTCAGTTCTTCAGGAGAGGAACCTCAGGAGCTCCCGTGGGTGGGACTGGGGCTGGGGCAGGGTGACACCGACCCTCCCTGCCCAGCTCTGCTGTCCCCATGGCGTTTGAGGCTCCAGGTGGGAGGAGGCAGCTGGAGGGGGAATGGAGGAGGAGGGTAAGGGAGCGAGCAGGGAGCTGCCATCCCCAGGAGCAGGAACAAGGCACAGGCAGGGGGAGTGTCCCCAGGAACCCACCAAAAGTGGGCTGGAAGTGTCCCCAGGAGCCTCCAAACCCAGATTTGGGGTGGATTGAGATGAAACCACCCATAGCCATGAGTGTCAAGCCAGGTATCCCGGGGAGCATCCTCCTCTCCGGGAGGGGATGCTGGAGTTGTCCCCACCCCAGCACGGAGGGGACAAGCAGATGGAAAATCAGCAGCCAAAAAGCCTCATTCTGCAGCAAAATCTGGGATAAACAAGTGCCAGAAGCAGCAGGGAGGGGAAAAGGGAGCAGGAAGGATCATTTTTTGTGCGGGACAAGAAAATCCCGGTGTTGGTCAGAGAGCTCCAATGCTGAGCACAGAGCAGCTTCCCGTGCCCGGCTCCTCCTGGCCCTGGGAGGAGCACAGAGCTCGGCAGGAGCTGCAGTGAGCAGGGGAAGGGTCCCCACACCTCAGCTCCCTCCTCCATCCCCAGGTTTGGTTCCAGAACCGCCGGGCCAAGTGGCGGAAACGGGAACGCTACGGGAAAATCCAGGAGGTGAGAGAGAGATGGCTCGGGAGCTGCTGCAGCCCTGAGAGCCCCCATTCATTCCCGGGGGAAAGGGGGGTCCCTCTAAAGCACCTGGGGGTGCCCCACATTCCCATTCCTGCCTCCAGCATCACCCATTCCTGCCCTTTCTGCCCCACATCACCCATTCCTACCCCGCCACATTCCCATTCCTGTCCCTTCTCCCCCCACGTTTTTCCCCATCCTTGGGAGGGAGAAGTGCAGCCCCGGATGGAAAAGAGGGAAGATCACATTTTGCCACGTGCTGCTTTATGTCCCACTCCATTCCTCTCTAGGGCAGGTTTTGGGGTGTTCCTCCTCCTGAAGATCCCCTTTAGCTCTCATCCATCGGTGCTTCCTGCCCCCCTTTTCTGCAAAGCTTCATTTTCCCCCTCAGTATCAAAAAGCAAAAAAATAATTTAAAGCTCAGCTTCATGCACATCCCTGAAGCCAAACTCTCCCAGGGGGAATAATTCAAGCAGGATTCACCCCCACCAAGGGCAGAAAACAGCAAAGCATCGCTCCCTTTGCACCCTGAGGAGAATCCTACAGGGGTGGGATACGAGTTATCCTGAAGGGGGCACTGGGATCTAAAGCAGAATGGGGGGAAACTGAGCAGGTTGTGATGTCCCCACCCTCATTTTGGCCTTTTTGTTGTTGTTGTTGTTATTCCAGCTGCAGAACAACCTGTGGCCGAGCCCTGGGAGCCCCCCGGGGCTGCTGCCCCCCGAGCCCATCCCGTCGCCCTGCATGTCCCCGTACCCCCCCGCTGCCAGCAATGGCTTCGTGGGCATCCCTGCATCCCCGGGCATCAACAGCCTGTACCCCCTGCCCGGGCTGCCCCCCCCGGGGCTCCCCCACCCCTTCGAGCCCGCCCAGCACGAGTACAAAGCGCCCCCGCTGGTGCCGCTGAGGATGAAGAGCAAAGAGGGCGCCGGGAGCCTCCTGAGCTGGGCCACATGATGCCAAGGGGATGGACGCGGAGCCTTCATCCCGCCGGAGTGAATCCCCCACCCCAGAGAGGGGAGCGGGCTGTGGGGTCACCTTCACCCCCTCCCTGCACCCCCCGAGCTTCCCCTGCATCCACCCCGCTGAGAGGGGCCAGGGGGAGGAAAAAGAGGGGTCCCCAAAGCCAGGGGCAGCTCGGAAATGGCTCCCCCAATTTCCTGAGCCCTCCCAGCATTTTCAGGATTGTGCTTGAAGGAGATTCCCGGTGCTTTCCCCACCCCACCACCGTGTGCGCCCCCTGCCAGCCCTGGGTGGGGCTGTGGAGCACCAGGGCAGCACTTTTGGGGGCAATTCTCCCTTCCCCAGCTGAAATTTGAGGGAAATTCTCCCCTCCCCAGCTGAAATTTGAGGGAAATTCTCCCTTCCCCAGCTGAAATGTGAGGGAAATTCTCCCTTCCCCAGCTAAAATGTGAGGGAAATTCTCCCTTCCCCAGCTGAAATGTGAGGGAAATTCTCCCCTCCCCAGCTGAAATTTGGCCGCTCACCCCCTGCCCAGCACAACCAGCAAGGGCAGAAATTGGGCTCTTCCCCTCCCAGTCCCATACTGGGAAGATCCCAGGGATGGGTCAGGCTGTGGGGTCTCCTTCACCCCCTCTATGTAGCCCCTGCATCCAGCACTGCCCTCACCCCAATGAGGGGCCAGGGGGAGGAAAAAGAGGGGTCCCCAAAGCCAGGGGGAAGCTCGGAAATGGCTCCCCCAATTTCCTGAGCCCTCCCAGCACCTTCAGGGATTGGGTTTGATGGAGCTTTCCTCACCCCTCGTGTGTGCCCCTGGGTGGGGCTGTGGAGCACCAGGGCAGCACTTTTGGGGACAATTCTCCCCTCCCCAGCTGAAATTTGGCCGCTCACCCCCTGCCCAGCACAACCAGCAATGGCAGAAATTGGGCTCTTCCTCTCCCAGTCCCATACTGGGAAGACTGGGCTGGGACAGCTCCTGGTACTGGGTGTTACTGGGAGCAGGGCCAAAGCCCCCCCAGAGCATCACAGCTCGTTCTGCTCCCTCTTGGAGGGGAAATAAAGCCCTGGCACAATAAAATCCCAAATTAAGGCTGTTCCTTGGAGGAGTCACCCTGTTCCCCCTAGGAAGGAGTTTTAATCCCAGCAGTGGAACCCAGTAATTCCCAGTGGAACCCAGTAATTCCCAGTGGGAACCCTCCCAGGATTGGGATGGGTTGGGGCACAAATGGGCAATTTGGGTGAGGGGTTTCTGCATTTTGCAGGGTTACAGGTGGTACCTGCAAGGGCGGTAATGAGGGGGCACCTCATCTGTTCTGGGGGTCCCCAAGTCCCCCCAAGAGCCAGCATGTCCTGTCCCCCCCTTCACCCACTGTGACCTCTCCCACTGCAGGAAACACCAAAAATGAAGCCAGGAATGTCCCAGCTCACCCCAGCACCAGGGACACTCTGGGGCCAAACTCCCTCCATGCCCAACCTGCAATGCCCCCCTGCCCCACATCCTGAGACAGGGGGGACACCCCTGGGGGGCACCTGGATCCCCTCAGGAAGGCACCAAATCTGCTGTTTCAGCCCAATCTGGAGAAGCCCAAGGTTTTCAGGCAAGCCCTGGGCACAGTGGGTGCCAGCCCAGGGCTGCCCACCCTCAGCCAGGACATCTGACACCCCCTCCCAACGGTGGGCATTGTGTTATTCATTTCTAAACAATAAACCACATTTTTCATAAGTGAATTATGGCTCCAGCAGCCCTATAAAGCCAGGGGGGGTGGGGATGGAGACTTCCAACAGGCTCCTCAGGCCTGTTCTGGTGCTGGGAATGGGTTTGGGGGCAGGATGGTGCTGGAGGTGGGTGCCAGAGGTGGGTACAGCCATGGCAAGGCATATCCAGCAGCGCTCTGTGGTTCAGGAGGGCAGTAAGAAAATAAAAAAAAAATAAAATCCCCATTTAAAACCTCTGTCCTAGGGAGGATAAAATCCATTTGTCTTCCACTGAGAGCTGGGCCCTGCCAGGACCTGATGCTCCCTTGGAATGTGGGATGAGGGATAAGGGACGAGGTTTGGGCTGCTGAACACCCCAGCCACAATCAGAGCTGCAGTCCTTGAGGCTGGAAAAGCCCTCTGGGACCATCCCAGCCCAGCAGCACCACAGAGTTTCCCTCTAAACCACGTTCAGGGGTTCACTGGGGTGCAAAGTGGTGCTGAGGGAGCTTTGCTGGGTGGGTTTGCAGTGTCCTGAGCAGGGTGAGCAGGGATTTCTGGAAGTTTTACTCATCATTAAACCAAGCCAGGGCAGCTTTTCCTTCTCTGTGTTCTCCTGGAGGCACATCCACACCTGGCTCTGTGCTGCCCACGGGGTCAGGGTGCAGCACTGGGCATGCAGATGGATCCAGCTCAATGTCACCCCTGGCTGAGGGGGAAGAGAGCAGGATGGGGACAGTTCCAGGCATGTTACCATCCATGCTGTGCCCACAGAACTTCTCTGATGGCTCATAAGGCTGAGTTTGCTGCTTCCAGGGCTGAGGCTGAGCATCCCCACAGCTGGATTCACCCCTGGAGCTCCACAGGCTCAGAATCCCAGCAGGTGATGGAATTGGTGCTGTCCCAGGCTCCCTCTGCCCACAACCATCTCTGCAAATTCCTGCCTCAAATCAGGGTGAATCCCCCAGGATTTCATCCCCCAAGGCTGCTGCCGCCCCTCTGCCAGGGAAACTGAGGCCAGGCGAGGTGCATGGCTGTGCTCTGGCAGGATTTGGTGTCAGGATCCTCTGCTGGGAGCAGGGACCAAAGAAAATCCCGGTGGTGACACCACAAAGAAAACCCCAGTGGTAACACCACAGAGGTGTCAGAAATCCCAGGACAGAGCTGGGGAAGGGTTCAGTGAATGGGACAGGGAAGGAAGGGACAGCCTGTGGGAACCTGCTCCCCCCAACCAACAGACAGGATGCAAAATAAGATTAAACCTTCTGGTGAGGGGCCATGTACCCCTGGGGTTGGTGAGGACAAGGACATGGGATGAGGAGCTCTCATCCCAGCCCAGCTCCAGGCAGGAGGGCAGGGACAGGGACAGAGCCCAGCCACGCTCAGGGCAGAGGTATCACCAAATATATATAATATATGTACAGCTCCTGCACCCCTCCTGGGGTGAGGGGAGGCCACCCCAGCCCCTCAAGCCCCCCAAACCCCCCAGAGGGGCTGGGCAGGGCCACCCAAGGACCCCCACTCCCACCTGCTCCCCCTTCCTGGCTGGGGGGCACGACAAGGGGGTGCCCCTGAAAGCATCACATGGGGTGGGTGGGCAGAGATCCCCCCCACCCAAACAGGAAACCCCCAGGGCACCCTCAGCTTTGGGATGAGCCTGGAAGGAAGCTCACAGAGGGGCAGCATGTGGTCTCAGCTCCATCCTCTTCCCAAGCCCACCACAACAGCACAGACCCCCTCCCAAACCTCGCTGCCCTGCCCCGTGAGCCTCCAGCTCTCCGAGCAACCCTGTGTCCATCACTGCAGCAGCTCCTCCCACGAGATGGGCCGGGAGAACACCTCCCTCTCCAGCCAGAGGTCGTAGTTGAGCTGGAAGTCCTCGGGCAGCTCCACCCTCTGGCCCAGCACGCTCTGCAGGCAGTTGTCCACGGGCACGAAGTCGGGGTTGCCGTGGGCGCGGTCGTAGCGCCGCGAGTTGAAGCGCTCGATGCTGGCACGCAGGGCACACTCCTCTGCCTGGAAATCCCAGGGACGGGCATCCAGGTCTGGAACAGGCATGAGAGGGGTCAGAGCAGAGCTGGGTGTCACAGACATCTCTCTATGAGAAATCTTTCCTTAGGATTTTTGTCTGAGAGGCTTCAGGGACAAAATGTAACCAATGGTTATCTGCTGCTGTGGGATGCAATAGTGCATCTGTGATTGGTCTCATGTGGTTGTTTGGAATTAATGGCCAATCACAGTCACAAATCTTTGTTATCATTCTTTTCCCTTCTATTCTTAGCTTAGCCAGCCTTCTGAGATGAAACTTTTTCTTCTATACTTTTAGTATAGTTTTAATGTAATATATATCCTTTTAGTATAGTTTTAATGTAATATATATCTTAAAATAATGAATCAAGCCTTCTGAAACATGGAGTCAGATCTACATCTCTTCCTTCATCCCCAGACCCCTGTGAGCACAGCTGGGGACTCCTCAGCCAGCCCAAAGCCCTCGGGGTGTTGGTGCAACCCCAGCCAGACTGAGCCCCAGATGGCTGATTGCTCATTACCACACCAGCCAAAGCAGGGAAGAATCAGGAGGGTAAAAGCTGGAAAATTGCTGGGTTAGGATAAAGAATAATAAAGCTTTTGCTTGATAAAGAAAGCAAAGTCTGTGCAGCACAAGGAAAGAATAACAAGGAATTAATCCCCCACTTCCCATGAGCAGGCAGGTGTTCAGCACCTTCAGGAGAACAGGGCCCCATCCAAGGGAATGGTGGCTTGGATGACAAACACCATCACTCCCAACATCCCCCAATTCCTCCTTTTTCTCCCTACTTTATATCCTGAGCATGATGTCCTAGGGTCTGGAATATCCTTTGGTTCTGTCTCCTCACAACAATCCATACACCCCCAGCCCCCTCCCACTCAGGAAAGGCCTTTGCAGGTCAAACAAAGCACAGGGCCAGGAGCTTCCTTCCACCACCACTTCCAGCATCCCCAGCACAGGGAAACCAACAAAACAAAGCCAGGAATGGGGGCTCCCTTTGGCCCCACCTGCCTCAGCACCAGGAAATGCTGGAACACTCCAAAGGACATTCCTGGGCCAAAACAAAACGCCCAAAACTGCAATGCCACCCTGTCCCACCTCCCACATTCTGATGGTGGGAGGGGGTCACCCCACTGGGGCACCTGGACCCCCTTGGGGAGGCACCAAACCTGCAGTTCCAGCCCAATTTAGGCCAAAAAGGGTTTTCAGCCAAGGTTTGACACCTCTGGCAGAGCCCTGAGCCCTAAAATGTCATCCCCAAAATCCCTCCCACACCCCAGACCTGCTGGGCAGTGTCTGGCTCAGCTGGAATTTGTTTTCCCACAGGAATCCTGCCAGTGCTGGGCTTTGCAGTGGGAGCTGGGAAGGTTTTGGGAACCCACCAGTACTCTGGCTCTGCTGGGCAGAGCTGGCACAGCACCAGCACTGTCTCCCAAAATTCCCACCCCATCAAGCACATGCAAGATCCTGGGAGGGGACACAGGCCAGCTGACCCAAATTAGCCAAGGGAATATTCCAGATTCTGTGATGTCAGATCAGATATAAAGCCAAGGTAAGGAGGAGGAGGAATGATGGGGCATCAGTTATTTAAAATATGTGCCTTCCAGAGCAGCAGCTCCACGTGCTGCAGCCTGGCCTCCCCAGAGTGCCTGAACATCACTTGCTGATGGGAAGTAGAGAACAAACCTACTTTTTTTTCTGCTCTTGCTGTACTAAATGACCTTATTTCACCCTACAAGTCATTCCCCAGCTGATTTTCTCTGCCCTGTCCAGCTGGGAAAGGGTAGAGCAGCTTAGTGGGCACCTGGTCAAGCTGAACCAGCTGAGATCCACCAAGGTCAACCCAGAACATAGGCCCAAACCCCAGGCAGAAAGGGCACGCTGGGGACACAGAGCCTGGGGCAGGAGGGCTGGGAATGCCACAGAGCCTGGAGCAGGGGGGTTGGGAATGCCAGGATGCCAAAGACAGTGTAGCAGGAAGGCTGGGGATGCCAGGGGTGCCACAGACTCTGGGGCAGGAGGGCTGGGAATGCCACAGACTCTGGAGCAGGAAGGCTGGGGATGCCAGGGGTGCCACAGACCATGGGGCAGGTGGGCTGGGAATGCCACAGACCCTGGGGAAGGAGGGCTGGAGATGCCACAGAGCCTGGGACAGGAGGGCTGGGGATGCCACAGACCTTGGGGAAGGAGGGCTGGGGATGCCACAGACCCTGGGGAAGGAGGGCTGGGGATGCCACAGACCCTGGGGAAGGAGGGCTGGGGAATGCTACAGAGCCTGGGGCAGGAGGGCTGGGGATGCCAGGGATGCCAGGATGTACCGTTGCCGTAGGCCCAGTCGTCGTTGAGGCGGTGCCTCACTTTCTGGTAGATGGCTGACATGGTTTTCATGTTGCTCTTCCTCCACTGCCTGCCCAGGTACTTGGTCTGCACCTTGAGCAGCTTCAGCACGTAGAGCTGCATCATGGCCTGCTTCACCTTCAGAGCCCGCTTCAGGATCGGCGCCGACTTGAACACCACCAGCATCTGCCAGAACATTCCAGATCCAGCTGGGATGGATCCCTGGGCCAACCCCTCCTCCACTCCCCTGCTCAAGCCCTGGCTTGTCCCAGGTTATCCCCAGTGCAGGTGCCTGGCCAGGCTGAGCTCCAGAGCACTCCCAGGGCTCACCATGGTGCGGGAGTGCTTCCACTTGGTCAGCTTGTTCAGGATGCGCAGGAGGTTTATGCAGGAGAAGAGGTTCCGCCAGCAGAACTGGTTGTTGTCTCCAGCTTCCTGTGGGGAAGGAGAGGCAGCGTCAGGCAAGGGATTGGAGCGGGGATGGGGAGAGGCTGGGGTGATCTGAGGAACCATTGGACAGCACAGCCTGTGGGCATGGACTCATCCAATCATGGAATTGTTAAGATTGGGAAAGCCCTCTGAGATCATCAAGTCCAACTGTTCCCCCAGCACTGTCAGGGCCACATCCACACCCACGCATTGTCTGAACACTTGCAGGGATGGTGACTCCAGCACTGCCCTGGTCAGCCTGTACCAGTGCCTGAGCATCCTTTCCACAAAGAATTTCTCTCCAATATCCAACCTGAACTTCCCCTGGCACAGCTTGAGGCCATTCTCTCTTGTTCCCTGGGACCAGAACCTGAACCTCCAGCTCCATCCTCCTGTCACGGAATTGTGCAGAGCCAGAAGGTTCCCCTGAGCATCCTTTTCTCCAGGCTGTCCCCTCAGCTCCCTCAGCCACTCCTGCTGCTCCAGCCCCTTCCCCAGCTCCATTCCCTTTTCTGGACATACTCCACCCCATCAGACACCTGCCATCCCCCTCTCCAGAACCCCAGGGAATGAGCACAGCAGAGCTGAGGGTGCAGGGGCTGGGTGCTGGAGCCCTGCTGCCCCCCTGCACCCCAAACTTCCCCCGGCAGCACCCCAGGTGCCAGGAGTTGTCACAGACATCTTTTATGAAAAATCCTTTCCTTAGGATTTTTCCTTCTGAGGAGCTGAGAGGCCTCAAGAACAAAATGTAAACAATGGTTATCTGCTGCTGTGGAATGCAACAGGTGCATCTGTGATTGGTCTATGTGGTTGTTAGTAATTAATGGCCAATCACAGTCCAGCTAGCTTAGACAGAGAGCCCGAGCCACAAACCTTTGCTATCATTCTTTTCTATTCTTAGCTAGCCCTTCTGATGAAACCTTTTCTTTTATTCTTTTAGTATAGTTTTAATGAAATATATATCATAAAATAATAAATCAAGCTTTCTGAAACATGGAGTCAGATCCTCATCTCTTCCCTCATCCCCAGAGCCCTGTGAACACGGGCACACCAGGAGTGTCACAGCAGGAGGACTCACCAGGCTCTCAGCCGTCAGCTCTGGCAGCTCATGCACCACACAGTAGGGGTAGTCCAGCACGGAGATGCTGCAGGAAGAGAGGGGTGCTTGAGGTGTACCCCCAGATCCCCCTGGCATGGGGGAAATGAAGCCCCCACTTCCCACACACTGCAGTTGGGCTCTGGTGGGAACTTTCCAGCTCTGCCTGAGCCACTGCCAGGGAGGGACTGAAGAGGGGCCAAAGAAACAGGGACCCCTCCCACATCCCCCAGGAATGCAGGTATGTGTCACAGACATGTTTTATGAAAAATCCTTTCCTTAGGATTTTTCTCCTGAGAAGCTGGGAGGCCTCAGGAACAAAATGTAACCAATGGTTATCTGCTGCTGTGGGATGCAACAGGTGCATCTGGGATTGGTCTCATGTGGTTGTTTCTAATTAATGGCCAATCACAGTCAGCTGGCTTGACTGTCTCAGTCACAAGCCTTTGTTATCATTCTTTTTCTATTCTTAGCCAGCCTTCTGATGAAATCCTTGCTTCTATTCTTTTAGTATAGTTTTAATAATATATAGTAAATATATAGTAAATATAGTATATATATAGTAAATTTTGAACCTATGATTCAGAAGTAATATGGTCTTTAATCACGTTTGTATAACCTAACAGTGAAGAAAAGTGTTCAGATACTTATGAAAATGGGACTTGTGGCTATATAAAATATATATATCATAACATAATAAATCAAGCCTTCTGAAATATGGAGTCAGATCCTCATCTCTTCTCTCAGCCTGGGACCCCTGCAAACACCACCACGGGTGTGCAGCCTTCTCCTCACCTGTTCTTGGCAGTGATGTAGGACATGATGTTCTGGTTGAAGAACTTGAGGATGAGAGGGATGCAGTTGGCAAAGACCAGGTGCTGGGCCATGTACTCAAACTGGGGAGGAGAAATGTGGGTGAACAGGGACCCACTCAGGGTCCTGCCATGCCCAGAGACCCGTGGGCACTGCTGGACCCCCTCACCTGGTAGATGTGGTTGAGCTTGAAGTGTTTGAGCAGGAGCAGCAGCACAGCAGAGATGGCTTTGACAATGATCTCCTTGTGCCTATTGACATCCACACCCAGCTTCATGCTCTGCAGCACAGTGGTCCTGGGGGACACAGAGGGACAGTGTCAGCAGGGGTTCATCCCTCTCAGGGTGGCACAGGGTGTCCAGGGAAGCTGTGGCTGCCCCATCACTGGAAGTGTCCAAGACCAACCTGGTCTAATGGAAGGTTGAGCCCCCTAAGGAAGGGATGGAGCCCCCCAAGGAAGGGGCTCAGACAAGCTATAAATACAGGATGAGATGAAAGCTTAAGGCTGCTCTCCCATCACTAGGTGGAGAAAGGAGAAAATGGTCAGGAAAATCCACCCTGAGCTGTGATGGCAGCAGGGAGATGGGCAAAGGACACCCATACAGCAGCAAGGTGTCCCTGCCAATGGCAGGGGGTGGAACTGGATGAGCTTCAAGGTCCCTTCCCACCCAAAACATCCCATGATGCATTGCAAGGGACACCACAGCATGCTGAGCATGGGGACATCTACAGCTGCCCTTCCCAAACCCACTTTGCAGGATCACAGAATCATTCAGGTTGGAAAAGCCCTCTGAGAGCATCGAGTCCAACAGTTCCTGCAGGGTGCAATGCAGGGCAGAGCAGGGTCACGTCCCCCAAGGAGCCCCAGCCCACACCAGGGCACTCCCCCAGCTCCCTCCCACCCCTCCTTCCCTTCCCAGCCCCAGCCAGCCCCTCTGCTCCACAGCCACTCACGGCATCTCCTCGGGCAGGACGTCTGCCAGGATGTTGATGGAGTCTGTCTTGGCTTTGGAGGTGGGGGCTGCAGCCAGGAGGATCTTCAGGAGAGCAATCTAGGAAGAAGGGAGAGATGGAGGGGGAATGGGAGCTGCAGGGGACTGGCAACAGGCCCTTTCCCCACTGCAGGAGGGAGGTGAAAACGTGGGGTGCATCACTGGAAAGGGACTGATCCAGGGGATCCCAGTGCTCCCCAGCTCACCATGTACTGGGGCAGGCTGGGCAGCAGGCCCTGGTACAGGATCTCTGCAGGGACTTGCTCCACTTCCTCTTCCCCCTGGTGCCAGGAGAGACCAGAAAACCCCATCCCAGGAGCTGCCACCAGCACCCAAGGGCAGGATACCCCCGACCCCTCTGCTCCAGAGAAACCCCTCCCCAGCAAAACAAACTCCTCAGTCCTGCCAAAAAACCTGGCAGGACCAAGTGCCCCCAACTCCCAGCCCAGGATCCCCATCCCAATCCCATCCCACCCCATCCCATCCATCCCCACACTCACTCCTGAGAGCGGGGAGCGCAGGTACTCCTCTTCCATGTGCACCTGCACCTCAGCAATGGATGTGTACTTGTGCTGCAGGGGGACAGGGGGGGTCACCACGGTCCCCAGTGCTGCCCCCAGCCCCAGCCTGCTCCCACCACCCTGTTCCATCCCTCCCAGATCCCTGACCAAGGGGTGACCTGGCTAGATGGGCAGGGTGGGAGCTGCTGGGCTCAGGTCTGGGACAAGGCCATTAGGAAAGGGATGAAGACATGAAGAGAGGGATAAAACCTCCTAAGAAAGGGATGGAACCTCTTAAGAAAGGGATGGAGCCTCATAAGGAAGGGATGGAGCCCCCTAAGGAAGGGATGGAGCCCCCTAAGGAAGGGATGGAGCCCCCTAAGGAAGGGATGGAGCCCCCTAAGGAAGGGATGGAATCCCCTAAGGAAGGGATGGAGCCTCCTAAGGAAGGGATGGAATCCCCTAAGGAAGGGATGGAATCCCTAAGAAAGGGATGGAGCTCCTTAAGGAAGGGATGGAGCCCCCTAAGGAAGGGATGGAATCCCTAAGAAAGGGATGGAGCCTCCAGAAAGGGATGGAGCCCCCTAAGGAAGGGATGGAGCTGCCTAAGGAAGGGATGGAGCCCCCTAAGGAAGGGATGGAGCTCCTTAAGGAAGGGATGGAGCCCCCTAAGGAAGGGATGGAGCCCCCTAAGGAAGGGATGGAATCCCCTAATAAGGGATGGAATCCCCTAAGGAAGGGATGGAGCTGCCTAAGGAAGGGGCTCAGACAATCTGTGAATCCAGGATGAGATGAAAGCTTAAGGCTGCTCTCCCATCACAAGGTGGAGAAAGGGGAAAATAGGGAAATCCACCCAGAGCTGTGATGGGAGCAGGGAGATGGGCAAGGGGCACCCATCCAGCAGCAGGGGCTGGAGGAATTCCTCAACTCACCAGCTTCAGGGTGCGGATGCTCTCATGGATGGGCCTGGGCAAGCCCACCACGGTGTTGGTGTCACTGCAGGAGGGAAAGAGCCAGGCTGGGAGCAGGGCTGAGCACCCAGGGGTGGGGCAGAGACCACCCAGGGATGAAGCTACAGCCCAGCCAGCCAAGGCCTTCCCTGCTGCCACAGAGAGACAAAAGCAGCCCCCAAACTGGCCTCTCCCACAGCTCCCCCAGAATGGCAGCACTGGGCTGGCTCTGCACCCACCTGCCCAGCGTGTAGCCGATGAATTTGCTGCGGCTGGATTCCAGGAACATCTCAATGTCCTTCTCCCTGCAGCAAAGGGAGAAGGGAAGAGTCACATCTTCAGAGCATCTGGAAGATGCCCAGCCAGGCACAGGGAAAGGCACAGCCCAGGCACAGGGAAAAGCCTTGTGGTCAGGTAAAGGGTGCCCAGCCAACCCCACAAGAAAACAGCCATCAGAGTGACCCCCCCAATCCCAAAAACCTTCCCTACATCCCTGCTGAGATTCCCAACATCCAACAGCCTCCACTTCCCTGACCCTGCTCCAGTTCTTCCAGCAGGGACACCCCAGACTCACCGGACCTTGGGAGCCCAGGGCAGCCCTTTGGGGCAGGTGATGCGGTCACTTGGGGGGTGCTGGGTAGGGGGGGGCATCACTTCATCCCTTTCCAGGGGGAAGGTCTCTCCCTCCAGGCTGTTGTCATCATCATTTTCCTCTTCTTCCTCACGGGAATCATCAGCTTTGTACGGATCCCGCTCGTTGAAGGCATCGAGGTTATCCTGCTTAATGAGGGCCTGGAGGGGAGAGCAGGAAGGGAATGTCCCACAGACAAGCCCAGAACCTTTCTGGAATCTCTGCAGGTCACAGTGACCCCAAGATGTGTCAGAAAGTCTCTTTTCCCAGCCCAGCAGTTGAAGAAGGAGTCAGAACTCTTCTATTCTCCTTCTCAATGTTGTTTATGGTTTCTTATCTATAAAATTTTTTCTCCAACCTGCCAAGGTCTGTCTGGCAGGTCAGGTTGAGGCACACTGCCCACCTCAGAGGTGGTGTTGTCTTTTTATACTAAAAACTACAGGTACATTATTTACAATAACTTCCCAATACCTATCACCTATATTAGACAGTGAGCTTCTACCTTAAACCAATCCAAAAATGCCAACATCACCCAGAAGATGGAGGCTAGGAAAAAGAAGAAGGAAGACTGGACATGCCCAGATTCCTCTATCTTGCCCCCTGAACCCCCATTCTAAAAACCTCAAAAATCTATTTTTCACCCTATGACAAATATCATTCTGCTTAAACATTTTTTACTTGTAATTCTTCATATAAAGGTTGGTAATTCTTTCTTCCAAGGGCTACATCAAAGGCACAGGGGTCTTGGGCTCTGTGCTAAGCTCTCCGAGCCCCCTGGGCAGGGGCTGGAGCCCTCCAGGGCAGCCAGAGGGATTTCCTGGGTTCTGACAGAGCCTGGCAGTGCCCTCCCTGATGTCCCTGTCCCCACCTTGTGCTCCCTGCGGCCGCGTTTCTGCTGCTGCTCGATGAGGTCGGAGGCGGAGGCGGGCGGGGAGGCCGCGCGCATGTTGCGGATCACCTGGATGCTGTCCTCGGGCAGGGGGGGCAGCCCCAGCATCTCCCTCTTCTCTGCCTTCATGCTCTGCAGCTCCTCAAACCCTCCCAGGGTGCACTGCAAGGGAGATCACAGCATGCTGAGCATGGCACAGGGGGCTCCAAGGGCATCTATACCTGCCTTTCCCAAACTCATTTTGCAGGATCACAGAATTGTTCAGGTTGGAAAAGCCCTCTGAGATCATCGAGTCCCACTGCTCCCACAGCACTGCCAAAGCCACCAGTAATCCACGTCACCAGGTGCCACATCTGTGTGTCCTTTAAATCCCCCTGGGGATGGTGACTCCAACATTGTCCTGGCCAGCCTGTGCCAATGCCTGACCACTCTTTCCATCAAAAAAACTTCCCAATATCCAACCTAAACCTCCCCTGGCACAGCTTGATGTCATTTTCTCTTGTCCTGAGCTGCCTCCTCCTGTCAGAGAGTTGTGCAGAGCCAAAAGGTCCCCTCTGAGCCTCCTTTTCTCTAAGCTGAGCTCCCCCAGCTCCCTCAGCCACTCCAGACCCTTCCCCAGTGATGTTCCCCTCCCTGGACACACTCCAGCCCCTCAAAATCTCTCTTGTCCTGAGGAGCCCAAATCCTTTCCCAGTTTCAAACAGGAGCTGCCTGTCCTGTGTTCCTCTTGTTATTGAGAGAGGCAGGAGGGACAGGAGGATGTCCAGGCACCCACAACTGTTCAGAGCCTTCCTTTCCCCAGCCAGGGACCTTGCTTTGGATCTATCCTTAGTATCCAGCTCCAGACATCAATATCCACTGCTTCACTGTGAAGGAAAACCTGGGATTGGGTTAAAAGGAAAACTGAACACCAGAGAAAGAGGATGGAGCAATTACAGCCAACTCTGAGAGCAGAATTTCCTCCTCTGCCAAGTATCAAACCACACATCCCACATCAATGGCCTCTCCTTACCAGCACAGTCTTCCAGAGCAGAAGCAGCACCTTCTTCATGGGGAAGTGTGGAGCGTGGCCACTGCAGAATTTGGTCACCATCCCAAAGAGCATGACAGAGAAGGGCTCGTTGTTGTACAGGGGGGCTCCTGGAACCACACAGCACCATCAGCCAGGAATTCCTCATCCCTGGCCTCACACTGATCACCAGTATCACCAGCACCTGTACCCTCCTCCCCATTAGCTCCAAGATCCTCACCTCACCCCAGACAGCTCCTCTCCCCTTCCAAGGCCTTGTAAACTCTGTAATTTCTTACCTCTATGTTTAAGAGGAAACAACAGCTCAAATATTCAATTTTTTTTCCCAGGAAGAGAGCACCCAGCAGCAGCAAAGGCTGGATGGCTTCCTCTGCCCACCTCCCTTTGCCCCACAAGCTGAGCAGAAACCAACCCAGTGCTGCCAGTCACTATTACTCAACTCCTGGAGCCAAATGCCATGTCACTGTCTCCAGCCCTGGCAGCTCTATCCCACCTCCTGGTCCTCACCCAGCTCTGCTCGGAAGGTTTGCCTCATGCTCTTCCACTCAGGCTTGTCCCCCTCGGCCTCCTGGCGCACGGTCTCCACAATCAGGTACATGATGTTCAGCAGCACCCTGCAAAAACCACGGCAGCTGAATCCCTGCCAGGGATA
The DNA here is from genome assembly GCF_028769735.1 of Zonotrichia leucophrys gambelii. Classification (NCBI taxonomy): domain Eukaryota; kingdom Metazoa; phylum Chordata; class Aves; order Passeriformes; family Passerellidae; genus Zonotrichia; species Zonotrichia leucophrys. The sequence goes on from NC_088195.1 coordinate 5,424,516, forward strand.
AGTCATGGAACCACTGCCAGCACCCAGGGAGAAGCTGGAGCAACCCAGACCACATCCACAATTCATCTGCTCCAAACCAGCACACAGGCACTGGGGGGAAAAGTCTCTACAAGTCCAAACAGAAAAAAATCTGCTTTCCCAAATTTTACTGCTTCCATATCCCTAATCTGTCCCATTCCTGCTGTGCAGGCTGAGCACAACAGACACCTGTGGAAACTCTCAGAGCTGGGACAGCTCTGGGACCCCTTCCAGTGCCTGCCTCAGCCTCCCAAAGCCCCCAGCAAACCCTGGAGCCCCTCCTGGTGCCCCCATTCCCACTGCATACCTGAGGTCGGTGCTGTCAGCCAGGGAAATGGCAGGTTTCCTCACGGCACTGGAGCAGGCTGCGCTGTTGCTGCAGAGGGAGAACAGCTCAGACAGAATTTGGGGGAATTCAGACTCTGCCATGGGCACTCCACGTGCCAGCTCCAAACCCTGAGACAGACACTGCTGCCATGAACTCCCTGCTCCCAGCACAGCCACGTGAGGAGGAGCAGAGCTGCCTGTCTGCTGCCAGGCACTTTGATTAATGGGGAATTTCAGGAGAAATCAGGTATAATCCTACATTACACACCCACCCAGGACAAAGGGAGTCACTCTGGTGAATTCCAGAGCCACTCCTGAAGTGTTTTCTCACAGTACTCACTCAATCTCCATGTTGAGCAGCTCCACCAAGGCGTTGAAGGTTCCCACTTCCAGCAGGAGGAAGATGTTGTACCTCATCCAGGCCTGGACCTCGGCCTCGGAGCTGCACTCGCCGAAGGTGCCTGCAAGGAGACCCTGCTGATGCCAGCCCTAGGGGCCCTCCCACAGCCCTTGTATGGAAAACACATCCTCCAAACTGGGGGAAAACTGGCATGCACAGCATGGAGCTGCCCTCTTTGGGGAACCCATTCCAGGTCTGCAGAACTGGGGTAACATAGGGAAATCAGCCACATTTTGGGCCAAACTGCTCTAAACTATCTGATCCCATGAGATTCAGCTTGGTTCCAGACATCCCAGGTGGAATGGAATCCACAAGGAATGAAAATTCTTCTAAATATTAAATACTAAAATAATTAGTAATTATAGTATCATAGTAATACTATACATTCATTATTTTATATATTGATATATTACACACAATATATATAACATATTGTGTATAATGTATAATATGAATAACATAAACTATATACTATATCTAATACAATATATAATATACATTTATATTACATATTATAAATATATATATTTACATTATATATTATACATATTATACATGTTATTCATTATGTTACTCAGCATTTCATATATTGTGTATAAATATATTTAATACCCAATGCATTATATGTTAGACATAACATGTAATATATAATATACAATATATAGTATATTATACATAATATATATTGTAGATTATATTGTATTATGTATTACATGTAGTATACATATTATAATTATTTTTATAGATATACTATATATGTGAGATTATATTGTACTATGTCTCACATATACTTAAAAATGTTACATATAGTATACATAATAATATATTTTTATGGATATATTGTATATGACATTATATTGTGCTATGTCTCATATGTATAGTACATACATAATAATATTACATACAGTGTATATAATTATATATGTATATATTATATATATGAAATTATATTGTACTATGTCTCATACATATAGTATATACATATAATTATAATGTGTATTTTATATGTAACACATACTACCATATAATCTACAATACATATTATAATACAATATACATTATACTATATATAATATAAAACTCTATATTACCTGTTGTATTATATACTATGGTATTAGTGTATCTATTGTATTATATCGTATATATATATAATCGCATTATATAGTATATGTAGTACATAATTGCATATATATTGTATATAATACTATTGTATTATACAGTGTATATAATATATACACTATATAAAATGTATTAAACATTTATAAGATACATAAACATTTATAAAAAAAGATATATATCTTGTATCTAATACATTTAAAAGATAGCTTATATCTTTCATATATATCTTATATATATCTTATATCTATACATTTTATATATATTTTAGATGTATCTTATATGTGTCTTATATATAACAAATATATCATAGATAAAACTTACATATATATCTTAGATATATCTTGTATCTATATGTCTTATATCTATATCCCATATATATATCTTAGATATATCTTATATCTATATATCTTATATATAACTTAAATACATTTTAGATATAATATATATACCTTAGATATATATATCATATATCTTATATCTATATCCTATATATACCTTATTTATCTTATATATCTTATATATATATAAATATTATTAACATAAAGGAGTTCTATATTAAATACTTAAATTTACACTATATATAATACAGTTAACATATACAATATAACACATATAACTAACTGTATCTAACTGTACAACTATACTGTACAATATATATAATAAATATATATAATATATTATATATATTATATATATAATATTATATATATAATATATATTACGTATTATATATATTGTACAGTAATATATATATTACTGTACAATATATATAACATATATATTACAAGCTAACCCATTTCATATACTGTACAATACATATAATAAATATATATAATATATTATATATATTATATATAATATTATATATATAATATTATATATATAATATATACTACGTATTATATATATTGTACAGTAATATATATATTACTGTACAATATATATAACATATATATTACAAGCTAACCCATTTCAGGGAGCTAGCAGCGGTAACCAGGTGTCAGGGGCGGTGTCACCTTGTGCCACGTAGAGGATGGCGCGTGCCACGCGCAGGCGCCGCTCGCGCGCCGTCACCTCCAGCCCGTCCAGCAGGCGCATGGCGTGCGTGCGGTGCTGCGTCCGCTCCAGCTCCGGCCACTTCTTGTCCCGCACTGCAAAGCACAGCAGGGCTCTGGGCACAGCCTCAGCTGGCACAGCAGAGCCAGGGAGTGCTGGGGATGGGTGAGGGCTGAGGGATGGATCCTGCTGTTCAGCAAGGAATTAGAGCAGTCCTGGCATCATGGAATGGCCTGAGCTGCACAGGACCCTGAGCTGCACAGAACCCTGAGGTCATGGAATGTCCTGAGCTGCATAAGGATCATAGAGGGCAACTCCTGGCAGTGCACAGACACCCCAAAATCTCCCACTGAGAGCATTCTCCAAACACTCCTGGAGCTCTGGCAGCCTCGGGGCCTGGGCAGTGCCCAGCACCCTCTGGCAAAGAATCCTTCCCTGATCTCCTCCCCTGACACAGCCCCAGCCGTTCCCTTGGGTCCTGTCCCTGCTCACACAGAGCAGAGATCAAAGCTGCCCCTCGGGAGTAGCTGCAGACCCCAGTAAGCTCTGACATCACGCTCCTCTTCTCTAGGAAGAGAAATCCCTGTGCCCCCCCAGGGGAGAGGAATCCAGAAAAAGATCCAGCTCTTACTGTGGATCCTGAAGTCCTCCTCGAAGCATTTTCGGTTGAGCAGGAACTCTGGCCCCTCTGTGTAGCTGTACAGCTCTGCCAAAAGAGGAGAAGCTCCAAAAAACTGCACCAAGCTGCAACTCAGCCCTGGGAACTGCGGTTTTAGCAAAATATAAAAATGTAATAAAACCCCACCCAGTGTAAGGCCAAAAATATGAACTACACATATCCTGTCCCTTTTAACATCAATACAGCATTTAAATATAACAATAACGAGATACTGGACTTGACAGTTCCTTTAATTCTACCAGGAGAGGAAATGATGGTTGATTAAGTGATCCATCACAGAATTATTCCTTACCTGAGAGCTCTGCTGTCCATTTATCCGTGTCTGCATATTCAAACTCCAGGTCTGGTGATTCTGAATAGCCCTGAAAACACGGGGGAAAAATCAGTTCCATTACAGCACATTTCAGGAAAACCAAAACCCCTGAAAACACTCACAATTCACCTCATCCTCCTGCAAATCCAGGGCTGGTCTTGCTGGTTTAGGGACCAAAAACATTTCTGCAGCAGCACAAACGTTACCGAGGCAACACCAGCCCACCTCCTGCGTCTGCACAGGCTGTGCTGCAGCCACTGCAGCACCCCCAGAGCACGGGGGGAGCCCCCAAAGCACAACAAACACCCCAGGACACAGGGAGAGGGTTCTCTGAGATCAAGCAGCTCTCAGAGCTGACCCATTCCACATAAAATTGGCAAAATTTGGGCTATCTCCCTGTGCTATGCCAGCAGATGGGATTAGTGAGGATGAAACAGCTCCAAACAGCTTTGGAGAAACTGCGAAAACAGCCAGGAGAACCTTTAGTGCACAAAATATCATCAGCTCCCTTTACAGAAATCAAGAACATTGACCCACAGCATTTCAGGGCACCCAGCCCTGAGTGGGGCAGGTGCACAGCACCTCTCACAAATTTCAGGATCCTGAAATCCACACCAGAACGCTCCTGAATTATGAGACTCCCACTCCTGAGCATGGGGAGGATCCAGAACAGAATCCTCACCCACTCCTCCTGAGTGAGGGGCAAACCCATACAAGAACCATCCCAAATTCTGGGGCACCCACACCTGAATGAGGGATAGAATTCTCCTGAATTATGGAACTCCCACTCCTGAGTGAGGGGCAGACCCTGAGCAGAATTTTCCTCAATTATAAGACTCCCACTCCTGAGTGAGGGGCAGATCCACACCAGAACTCTCACAAATTTTGGGGCACTCACTTCTGAGTGAGGATCAGACCCTGAGCAGAATTTTGGGATACACATACCCCTAAGCACAGGGCAGACCCACACCAGAACCCTCTCAGGACACCCAGCCCTGAGCAAGGAGCAGAGTCACAGAACCATCCCAAATTTTGGGGCACCTATTCCTGAAGAAGGGGCGCACCCAGAACCAAACCCACACAAATTTTGGGGCACCTACCCCTGAATGAATCCACAAGCAGAACTCTCCTAAATTTGGGGGCTCCCACTCCACTCCACATCAGGACAATCCGGAATTCCAAGAGTCTGAGGGAGGGGTAGCTCCAACCACCTCAGGTTCTCCAAGATTCCCCCTTACATCCATCCCCTGGCATTCCAGGGACTTTTCTGAGGAACCATGGGAGAGAACGGCTCTGGGGCCATCCCAGGAGTGAAACGCTTTGGAAAAGCCCTGGGACACCCCAGCTCCACCCAACCCTCCCACCCCAAGGCTCGGGGTGACCCCAGCACCGTGGGGTGGCCCTGAGGGGTTTGGTCACCTCTGGCTGGAACCAGCCCTGGTCCGAGCACGGCAGCGGGACCCGACACCCCATCCCGGGCTGGAACCGAACGGTAACACCGAGAAACCCCCGGCTGAGCCGGGAGACCCCCGGGCCAGCCCTGTCACTCCCGTTTGGGACCGGCCGACCGAGCCACCCTCGCGGCCCAGCCCGGTCACAGCGGCCCGGAGCTGGGGAAGGGATTGATAAAGGGGAAATCGGCACCGACCCAGACCGAGCAGGGTCCGGGCAGCCCCAGGGCCGAGAAGGGAGAGGCCTCTCAGCTCCACAGCCCAGAGAACCGATACCGAGGGAGCGGCCGGTCCAGGACGGGCCCTGCGACCAGAACGGGAGCACCGGAGCCACCGGCCGAGCCGGTCCCGGGGAAGGCGGAGCCCAAGCAGGGCTGGAAGGGCCGGACACCGGCACCCCCGGGCACCGGCATTACGGGCATTGGCACCCACAGGGACCCACGAACACCGGCACCGACCGAACACCGGCACCGCCCCCGGGGCACCGGCACCCATGGGCAGGCCCTGGCCGAGGCCCGGCACAGCCCGCCCCGCCCGGGAAGGCCGCCCCACTGCCGGCGGCGGCGGCGCTGACCTCGGAGTCCTTGCGCGGCGGCCGGGCCAAGTCGCGGCCCCTCCCGGGCGCGGCCGCCCCACCGCGGCCCTTGTTGTTCCCCGGGACCGGGATAGGGCCCGGCCCGGGGCCGCCACCCGGCTCCATGTCGGCCGCTCCGCCGCGCCGAGCTCTCGCGAGGACTCACCCCCTCCTCTCGCGGGAGCGGCAGGGAGAGCCGGGGCAGCGCCGCCGCCATGTTGGGAGTGGCAGCAGGGGGAGCGCCGGTGTCCCCGGTGGGTGCGATGCAGCTCCGCCCGCCGGCCCCGCCGCTCCGCCGTGGCGGCCGCGTCACGGCCGGCGCTGCCCGCCCCCGGCGGCCACGGACGGCGCGACACACGGCCGGGCGGCCGGCTCCGCCCCCGCGCGGCCATCTTGTGTGCGGCGCGACGCTGGGCGCGGCCATGCTGGGTGTGGCACTTCCGCCTCGCCCCAGGGCGGGCCAGGCCTGGGGGCCGCCATGTTGGGAGTGGCGGAACAGGCAGGTCCCAAAGTGAGGGGCCTGGAACAAAGGAAGGCTCAGTGAAGGGGCTGAGGGGCTCAGACCCTAAACTGAGGAGCCTGGAACAAAGGAATGCTCCAGTGAAGGGGCTCGGGGGGGCTCAGACCCCATGCTGAGGTGTCAGAAACAAAAGAATGCTCCAGTGAAGAGGCTGGGGGGGGCTCAGACCCCAAACTGAGGGGCCTCAGAGGGGAGTCAGACCCTGACAGGGTTTAGACCCCAAACTAAGGTGCCCCGTTGGGCTTTAAAGAGGGTGAGACCCCAAAATCCAGAGTTGTGGCAACACTCAGAAATTCTGGCAGCACCCAATCCAACCCCAAGGTGACCAAAGGGAGATTCCAGCCCTGCCCTTGAAACCGAACAAACCACCCACAACCACAAGCACTTCATTTTTCCTAATAGTTTAATTAGACTTTAATGATTTATTGCTCATCTGCAAGGATTAATATTGCATTCATTAAAAATCATTCCTATACAAAATAAACCTCTCGCTCCCGGCCCCGCCGCTGCCGCCGCCGTCGCCCCCGGGCTCCCCCAGCATGGCTTATACAGACACAGAGCCCTTGGCCGAGATTCCACCCGGGATGGGTGGGAATGGGGACCCCCGGGCGAGGGGGGCTCACAGGGAAGGGGGGATGTCCCCCCCCTTCCCACAAACGCCCATCCCAGCTCGCTAAGCTGTCCCCAGGGAGGTCTGGGGGATGGTGGAAGGGACCCAGGGGATTCCTGGGATCTGCTGGGGAGCGAGGCAGGTGATCCCCAAAATCTATCCAGGAGGAGACCAGGCAGGGTGGGAGAGAGGAACAGTCAGAGGATGTGGAGGGGGATGATCTCAGCACCTCTCCCATCCCCTGGTGCCCCAAGGAATTCTGCACACCCCAAAACCTGCAAATTCCCTGGGAAGGAGCCGTCCAGGTGGATCCCTGCAAAGGGGGGAAGGAGCAGCTCCACCATCCAGGAGGTGCCAGCAGCTCCTTCCCTGCCCTGGGTGGGGAAAGGAACAGGAGCCAGAGGAAACTCGGTGGGTTGAAGGAGCTGCCCACACCCCAGCAGAAGCTGGGAAAGGGAAATGTCAGCAGGGAGGGCATGGAGGAGGTGATGGGAGCATCCAGGACACACCAGGAGAGGGGGAGGATAACAGTGACAGGGAGCAGAGGGGCTGGGCTATGGGGAAGGCTCATCTCTGCATCCAGCTCAAAAAAAAATAGTGAAACACCCCCAAAACCCACCCCAGACACCCTCAACACCACCCAGCACTTCCCAGTGGGAGATGGGAAGGCAGCCACGTCCCCAATGCTTCCTTTTTAAAACATCTAATAACAATCTCCACCCTCTAAAACATCTCTGTAAGGATCAAAAAGGAAAAGAGGAAGAAAAAAAAACCAAATAAACGGAAAAATATGTTTAAAACTCAATTAAGGTGCAGTTTGGCTAAAAAAAAAAAACCAACAACAACAAAAAAAAAAAACCCTAAGAGAGATGAGGATAATGCTGGGAAAGCGACCCCCATCCAGATTCAGATTAGCACCCTGAAACACTGAACTCCCCTGGACCCAGGTGGCCACCAAACCCAGGCCAGTGGCCACCAAACCTGGGCCACCTCAGCACAGGGACCTGGGCTTGGGCACAGTCACCCCCTTTGCCAGGTGTCCTGCAGGCCACTCTGCTCCCAGGGAACACCTGGAGCAGGGATCTAGCAGCTAAAACTGGGCTCTTTAAGGCAATTTAGAAGTTGCAGATAATCCACACAAAGAAATAGAAGATAAGGTAGAAGGGCATCTCCGGATCCACAGGGAGCCCGGCTGAGACCGACGTGGGCTGGAAAGGTGGGAAAAAATACAAAATAAAAGCCAAAAGAAACCATTGCTGCAGGAATGAAGTGCCCTTGGCCCAGCAGGAAAGGGAAAGCCCCTCCTGGAGCCAGGGCTGGGAATCAGCAGCTTCAGCCACATGAAAGCAAGAAGCAAATCCCAGGTTGTCTGGCAAGATCAGACAGGGATGCGATCATGGAAAAGGGGGAGAAAAGAAAACCTGACCTTAAAATCACAGATAAAATGTAAAAACAGGTTCTGGTGGTGGTTAACCAAAAAAAAAAGTAAACCAAAATAAAAATGATTTTTTAAAAATAATCTCTCAAATGTTGCCTTGTGTGGTCTGGTCCTTCATGGAAATGGTCCCGTCAGTATCTAGGAGAGAAGGAAGGGACAGTGAGGGACATGGGAGGTGCTGCTGTGCCAGGGCAATGGGACCCCCAGGCATTCCAGACTGGTTTGGGCTGGCAGGGACCTTAAAGTTCATCTCATTCCATGGGCAGAGAGACCTTCCCTGTTTCAGTTTGCTCCCAGCCCTGTCCAACCTGGCCTTGGGCACTGCCAGGGATCCAGGGGCAGCCACAGCTGCTCTGGGCACCCTGTGCCAGGGCCTGCCCACCCTCACAGGGAACAATTCCTTCCCAATATCCCATCCAACCCTGCCCTCTTCAGGCACTGGAAGGGACTCTAAGCTCTCTTGGGAGCCTTCCAGCCCTCAAAGCATCTCCGTGGCCTCCCCTGGACCTGCTCCAGCAGCTCCACATCCTTCTGCTGTTGGTGACCCCAGAGCTGGAGGCAGAACTCCAAACCAATGGGGAGCAGGGAGCTCCTGCCCCAGCAGCTCTCACCTGTAATAGTTGGGTTTGAAAGGCCCATTTTTGTTGAGTCCCAGGTATTTGGCCTGATCGTCCGTCAGCTCCGTCAGGTGGGCGTCGAACGAGGGCAGGTGCAAACTGGCCACGTACTCATCTGGGAATGGGACAGGGAACAGGGGATCAGGGGTCCACACCCCTCCACAACATGGACAGTGATGACTGGAAGATCTGGATGAGCAGCACCCTGGATTTACCATCACCCAAAGTAGGGCTGAGCCCAAGCCTGGGCTGGATGTGCCCCTAAAGGCACAAGGAGGGCAAACTGGCCACAAACTCATCTGGAAATGGGACAGGGAACACAAGATCAGGGTGTCCACACCCCACTACAGCATGGACAGTGATGACTGAAGGTCTGGCTGGGCAGTCATCACTGCCCATATTGTGGTTGGGTGTGGACCCCCTGATCCCATGATCCCTGCCCCATCACCCAAAGCAGGGCTGAGCCCAAGCCTGGGCTGGATGTGCCCCTAAAGGCACAAGGAGGGATGGAAAATCCCAGAGAAGGGAGGCAGCAGGATGTGGGATGCCTCCCACGCTGCAGAGCACTAACAAAGATAAAGCAAATAACCCCCACGGATTTTAAGGTCATTGCCTCTGGCTTTCCTGAACTTGCTGTCCCTCTGGAAGTGTTTCCCAGCCCAGGTTTGAGCTCTTCTGACACTGCTGGCACACGGATTCCCCAGGGAAAGTCAGTTCCTTCACTCACCCATCTTCTTTGGCAGCAGGTAAACGTCCTGCTTGTACCGGCCCTCGGGGGCGTTGTAGAGCTCAATCAGAGCCAGAGCCTGTGGAGAGCACAGGGACAAGCTGGGAACAGTCAGGAATGGCCACCAGCTTGGGCAGCACAAAGCTCACAAAGGCAGAGAAGGATCTGGGAGCTTGAGGGACAGTGCAACCACTTCCAACATGCCTTGAGGGACAGGCCCCCACCCCAGGTACATCCCTGTCTGGGTCTGCACAATCCCACGGGAGGGATCAGAGAGCAGGGATGAGATGCCACCCAGCCTGTTTGCAGCATCTGGGCTCAACACCCCAGGGAAAAACACGAGGATGGTTCAGGGTTAGCAGCTCTTCTCTTAAACCACCCAGCTGCTGCAGCACATGGGAATGGAGGGGCTGCTCCTCAGAAACTGGCAGCATTCAAAAACCAGGACAGATTCCTTCAGGACAGATGAAACTGCATCTGAGAGCTGGCTTCCACTGTTGGGAACCAAATCCAGAACACAGGCCTGTCCCCTGTCCCCTTGGGCTGACAGGAGTGAGGGTAAGGGAATTCCCCACTGTCAGCATGGCTGTCCTTCCCCACGAGTGCCAGTGCCACCAGACCCTCCATGTTCCCAGTCCCATCAATCCCCTCAGTGTTCCCAGTCCCATCATTCCCAGTCCCACCAATCCCCTCAGTGTTTCCAGTCCCATCATTCCCTCAGTGTCCCCAGTGCCACCAGCCCCCTCCATGTTCCCACCCCAAACAAAGCCTTGCTTTAAGGTAAGCTCAAACCTGTGCTAGGTGGGCTTAAACACATGCTGGGGAAGCTTAAATCAGTGATAGAGGGGCTTAAACCTGTGCTGGGGAAGGTTAAACCCATGCTAGGGGGTCTCAAACCTGTCCTAGGAGGACTCAAACCTGGCTGGGGGAAGGTTAAACCTGAATTCCAGCCCAGCAGGATGTGTGCCATGAAACCACTCATTTAAAAGCTCTCCCAAAACTCGCTGTACCCAAAACACTGGGTCTGTGCCAGCAATAACTCCAGCCCAGAAAAAATGGTATTTCTGGCAGTGGTGCCACCTCAAGGACCAATCCCAGCATGTTCCCAGCTCCTTCCAAACCATCCCCACCCCTAGGCTTGTGCAGGGCCCCACCCATTACAGACCTGCGTGGTGGCTGTGATGGAGAGAACGAAGGTGGGAACTGTGGAGCAGCTGAGGTTGAGCAGACGGCCCTGGGAGAAAGCAGGAGTCAGCACAGAGCTGGACATGATCCCAAACCCCAACCAAACTGAGCTCCCAGGTGGGATTCACCCCCATCCCCTCCCTGCACAGGGAACCAGAGCACAGTGACCAAAGCATTTCAATTCTGCTCCAGTTTCCATCTAAACCCTTCAAGGCAGGGGAATGTTGTGGTCCCTAGAAAAGCCAGAACAGCTCCTGTGGGAAGAGGAGCCACCCAGCACCTGGGAAACCCTGCACAGATGGGGTTTGCCTGAGTGGGATGAGCCCCAGCTCAGAAGAACGGAGTCACACGGCACCTCTGTGGCTGCATGTGAGATATGACACACCCGCCCTCAAGAAAGGAAAACAAAAAATAAATTAAACAAATAAAAAACCCCTTTTTTGAGCCCTGAAGCTTCTCCCAGCACTTTTCCACCTGGCTAACTCTGACAGAGGCCCAAAGCACCACGGCCCAGCTCCCCACACACCTCGGCCAGCAGCACCACCCGCTTCCCGTCGGGCCAGATGACGTGATCCACTTGGGAGCGCACCCGCTCCCAGGTCAGCTCGGGCATCCGCAGGCTGGTCTGCAACGGGAGGGCACAGGCTGGGTCAGGGCAGGGGCTGGCACATGGGCACCAAGGAGAGGCACAGGCTGGGTCAGGGCAGGGGCTGGCAGGGGGGCACAGCCAGGGGTGCCTGCAGATGGGCACAGCCAGGGGAGAGGCACAGGCTGGGTCAGGGCAGGAGCTGGCAGGGGGGCACAGCCAGAGGAGAGGCACAGGCTGGGTCAGGGCAGGAGCTGGCAGGGGGGCACAGCCAGAGGAGAGGCACAGGCTGGGTCAGGGCAGGGGCTGGCAGGGGGGCACAGCCAGGGGTGCCAGCAGGGGGGCACAGCCAGGGGAGGCACAGGCTGGGTCAGGGCAGGGGCTGGCAGGGGGGCACAGCCAGGGGTGCCAGTAGGAGGGCACAGCCAGGGGAGGCACAGGCTGGGTCAGGGCAGGTGCCAGCAGATGGGCACAGCCAGGGGTGCCAGCAGGCAGGCAGGCACAGCCAGAGGAGAGGCACAGGCTGGGTAAGATCAGGAGCTGGCAGGGGGGTACAGCCATGGAGAGGCACAGGCTGGGTCAGGGCAGGGCTGGCAGATGGGCACAGCCAGGGGAGAGGCACAGGCTGGGTCAGGGCAGGAGCCAGCAGGTGGGCACAGCCAGAGGAGAAGCACAGGCTGGGTCACGGGAGGAGCTGGCAGGTGGGCACAGCCAGAGGAGCTAGCAGGCAGGTGGGCACAGCCAGAAGTGTTGGCAGGCAGACACAGCCAGGGGTGCTGGGCTGGCAGGAGGGCACAGCCAGAGAAGCTGGCAGATGGTAACAGCCAGGGGTGGCAGCAGGTGGGCACAGCCAGGGGTGGCAGCAGGCGGGCACAGCCAGGGGTGGCAGCACTCACAGCCCCAGGGGTGCCAACACTCACAGCCAGGGGTGCCAACACTCCCAGCCCCAGGGGTGTAGCAGCAGAGGGGCACTGCCAGGGGTGCCAGCACCCACTCACCACGTCAATCTCGGTGTTGGAGTGGCCCATGTTGCACACGATGCAGCTGTTCTTCATCCGGTCCAGGTGCTCCCTGGTCACCACGTTCTTGTTCCCTGCAGGCACAGAGGGCACAGCTGAGCCCACAGCAGTGGGAACACAAACCCTCTGGTTTCTCCTTTCCTGAACTCGAGTCAGAGAAGCTCAGCTTGGGGCAACATCAGAGGAGCTTCCCTGGGGCTGAACCCTTGTGGTTGTGACAGAGAACATGTGGGACAAGAGCTGCCATGCAACATCCCGAGCTGGGAGGGACCCACAAGGGCCATCAAGTCCAACTCCTGGACTCTGCATAAGACACTCCCAACAATCCCACCCTGTGCCTGAGAGCATTGCCCAAACACCCCTTAAGCTCTGGCAGGACTGGGACCATGACGATTCCCTGGGGAGCCTGGGCAGTGCCCAAATCTTTGATCTTTGCTCCTATGAATTAAACAGGCTCTAGGAGATCCCAAAATACCCTGAGAACACGTGGCCAAGACGTCCCTCTGCTCTGGGCCAGGACTGTGGTCATACAGCAAATCAGGGTGAAAAGGCCCTGGCAGAGCTCAGCTGTTGTGGAAAATCAGGAGCACAGAGCAGTGAAATGTCCTCCATCCCCAGCTCCCTTGAGACCCCATTGGGAATGGTGCTGCTCAGCCTGCTCCAGCCTGGGCTATCCCTACCTGTGCAGGTGATGACGACATCCACCTGACGGATTACTTCACTCAGCTTCACCACCCGAAATCCATCCATGCTGGCAAGAAAAGGGGAATAGGGACCACAATGAGAAGGAGAAGCTTGTTCCTTCTCTGCCCCAGGCCATGAGGGATCTCAGCAGCTCCAAACTGCTCCGGCAGCAGCCCAGGCTCTCCTCTACCCCTCCAGGGACACCAGTGCCATGAGGGAAGGCTGTGCAATACTTGGGGTGTCCAACCCACTCTTGGAAATGTTGGATGAGCCAGGAATGTGTGGCATAGAGGCCTGAGCCTCCCCAAACCAGCCAGTGAACACTTTCTGCCCAGTATCCCATCCCTTGAAAGCAGCCCAAGCCCTTTCCTATCACACCCCAACAAGGTGCATGCTCTCCAAAATGGACCACAGATCCCTGGCTTCACTCCAGCCTCTGGCAGGGTTTGGAAGAGAGAGAGAGAGAGAGAGAGACACTCCTGAGCAGATGGGAGCACCTTACCAGGCCTGGAGAGCGCAGATGGGGTCGATCTCAGTGACGTACACGATGGCTCCCAGGGCTTTCAGGGCAGCACAGCATCCCTTGCCAACCTGCCAAGGCAGAAGGAGCAGTGAGGCAGGACACAGACACACCAGTGCCACAGTCCCTGCCCTGAACAGCCCAAGCCCATCCCAAGCTGGAATCTCCTCATCCCAGCCACATGCCAGGAGCAGCTCAGGATGTACCTGGTGAGTGGCACAACTGCCACAAGCCCAGCTCCCCCTCCAAGGCCAGCAGCCTCCCATTGCCAGAGGGCAGGATTAGACAGGATATTGGGAAGGAATTCTCCTCTGTGGGAGTGGTGAGGCTCTGGCACAGGTTGTCCAGAGAAGCTGTGGCTGCCCCAGCTGGAAATATCCATGGCAGGAGCTTTCCCAACCCAACTCTCAGCTTGTGCAGCCCTAGCATTGCAGGAGCCTTTCTCCAAGCAGCCCAGAGGAGCACACACTGCCCCTTGCCTTGAAGCTGCAGGATTTCAGAACCACCCTGCACTCCTCAGGGGGCACATCCTCCATCCCATGCTGCCCACATCAGCACAGGGTTCCTGCAACAGCATCTTGGACTTTCTCCCTCTCCTCAGTGGAAAATAAAAACAGAGTCCAGCTCTCCACATCACCCACAGCAACACCTGGCTCTGCTGCACAGACACTACTCAGCCCCATTTTGTGGACCAAAAACATTTCCAGAGCAACCCTCACTCATCACCCAGCTCCAACCTCAGGTCTACTGAACACACCCAGGCAGGGCCAGCTGGGACTCAACTCACACCCACAGGGGAAACCATTCATGGTGAACAGGCTGGGGGAGCTAAAGGTGCTCAGCCTGCAGGAGAGCAGGCTGCAGCAAAACCTTAGAGTCCCTTCCAGTGCCTAAAGGGGCTTCTGGAGAGCTGAAGAGGGACTTTGGACAAAGGACAGAGTGACAGGGCAAGGAGGAATGGCTTCCCACTGCCAGAGGGCAGGGTTAGATGGGAGAGTGGGAAGGAATTCTTCCCTGTGAGGGTGGTGAGGATGGAATGTTTCAGAAAAGCTGTGGCTCCTCATCCCTGAAGATTTCAAGGTTGAGTGGGGCTTGGAGCAACCTAGTCTAGTGGAAAGGTGTCCCTGTCCATGGCAGGGGGTGGAACTGGATGAGTCTGAAGTTCCCTTCCAACCCAAATATGGATTGAAGTCTGGGATTCTCTGAGTCCACAACTCTCCTGTTGTGAAGAAGAGTCAGAGAATCTGACTGAAGTCCAGTAAGGCTTAGCACAGACCCTGGAGACAGTAACACCCAGCACAACTCCTGCCTGGAGAACGAGGCACCAGCCCAGAGCACTCACTGAGAGCCAGCACAGTCCCTTGGTCAAGCAAAGCTGGGCTCCACTGGTGCCTAAATGAATTAGGGAGCAAATTCCTGCTGGGAAGAGCCTTTGCAGCTGCTGCCAGTCCCTGCACAGT
Source organism: Zonotrichia leucophrys gambelii (assembly GCF_028769735.1). NCBI lineage: Eukaryota > Metazoa > Chordata > Aves > Passeriformes > Passerellidae > Zonotrichia > Zonotrichia leucophrys. Next base: position 5,439,819 of record NC_088195.1, read on the forward strand.
GCTGGAAGATAAACACCCACACAACGTGCGCAGATGGAGGGAAGGTGGCAGCTCCCAGCTCCAGCTCTTCCAGGGTAGAATCAGTTACAAGTTCATGATACAATTTCCCTCTGCCAGAGTATTATTCCCAGGGAGAAGCTGCCTGCCCTGCTCAGTGACAGCCAGGCTGGATGCTGAACCTGGGCCAGGGACAGCAGATGGGAGCACCCGTGGGTAGTTATAACCCAGGCCAGTGTTCCCAGCAACTGTCAGCTGTGCAGCCCAGTTCATCTGCAGCAAACTGGGAAATCTGATCCCTGATCTCCATCCTCCCAGCAAGATTTCCCTGGTTATTGCTCACCAGGTTGGATCTACTCCTTATAGCAAGGGCAAGTGGCCTTTGCACAGGGAATTGCAGGATGCTGAGCTTGGGGGAGGCCAGCCCAGCTCACAGAACTCACCTCCCCATAACCACAAACCACCACTTGCTTCCCTCCAAACATCACATCCGTGGTCCTCTTCAGGCTGGGGGACAGAGAGAGACCTGTGTTGGGATCAGTCAAGCCCAAAACCAGGTCAAAGCAGCAGAGCCTGATTTCTGCTTAAGAAGCAGCCAGAGCCAAACCCACCCTGTGGAAGTCTCAGTGGGGAAAAGAGCTGGACTCACCCATCCAGGATGGATTCCCGGCAGCAATAGAGGTTATCAAACTTCTGCTTGGTGACAGAGTCATTCACATTCATGGCTGGGACACAGAGCTTCCCAGCCTTGGAGAGCTGGTAGAGCCTGGGAGAGGGCAGAGGCAGGTCAGAGCAGACAGCAGCAACTCCCTGAGATCTCTGGCTCTGCCTTCCCAAAGCTCCCACCTGTGCACTCCTGTCACGCTCTCCTCCACAATCCCTCGGATCTTCTTGAACACGCTGGGGTATTTCTTATAAACCCAATGGGTCAGGTCCCCACCATCATCCAGGATCTGGAACAGGCAAGGAAGAACAGGGAACAGTCAGGCCTCCCACTGGGAAATGCACTGGCTGAGGACAGGATGGGGAAAATGATTTGGAGAAGCATCTTCAGGCACTGCTGGAGGGGCTGTCTGGGCAGAACCTGGGGACCAGGACTCCCAGGCTCCTTAGGTGCCTGCAACTCAGGGTCTCCTCTAAAACACTGAGATTCCTTAATTCTGTGTGGAGCTGCTGGATCCTGACAGGATTTCCAGCCTGGGAAGGTGACCACAGGCAGCACTAACTAACCAGGCTGAGCTCAGGACACCACACTGATGCTCTAAAAGCAATCAGGAGAGGACAGGCAGGCTGTGGGAGGTGTCACGGCCCATGGACACATCACTGGTGACTACAGACCATGCACTAAGGAGGGACATCAGCTTTGACAAGGGAAAGGTCCCCACTATAAGGGGGTCCCCACTATGAGGGGTCCCCTCCCAGCTTTGGGAGGGAGAGGGCAGAGGGCAGAGAGAGGAGTGGCTGGGACAGCTCCTGCAGGGGAAACAGGTCCCATTTCTTGGCTCATGGCAGCTCCACCAGCTGTTCCCTTGCCATTGGGATGTGCCAACTCAGGACATCATCTCTGCAGCTCCTGACATTCCCATGGCTGTTCCCAGCTGCTCTTCAAGAGCCCCCCTTTAATAGAGGTCAAATTCAAGGTCAGCAGGCTCCCAGGAACAGCCCCAGGGTGGAAGGGGAAGGGCAGGAGAAGGCTCCTTACCATGTTGGCCTGCCAGCCATCTACATTAACACAGCGGTCAATGCACCACCAGAAATCATCCTCTGACTCCCCTTTCCAGGCAAACACAGCAACACCTGCAAGAACAGGAGCATCCCTGCAGTTTGCTGGGCTTGGCAGAGCTCTCTCCTGCTTGGCCAGCTCCAGAAACACACGGACACAAGAGCCAGGGGGGCATGCAGAGATCACACCCCTGCCCACAGCAGGATCAGAGCTGCCCATCCCTCCCTAGAAGATATTCCCCCAAAATACTAATTTCCTCAAACAGAAATACAAAATTTGAAAATAACAGCCAAAAAACCAAAGAAATAATAATAAATAATAAGAAAACAATACTACTAACTAATAATAACTTGTAGTAGTTATTATTGTAGTAATACTACTATTAGCACTAATTAATGTAGTAATACTACTATCAGCTGTTTAATTCTAAACAATATAAAACTAAATAAAATAGAATTAAAATATGGTTAAATACAAAATTAAAATATATTTTATGTTTTTATAATTTGTATTTATTCCTATTTATTTTGTTTATATTTTATTTATACTCTATATAAAATATATCTATAAGCCCTTTATAAATATCTATACATGTATTCACATTATATTGTATATTTTATGTGAATGTATATATTTATCTATTATATATATTATTAAAATATTTATTTATATTTCTATATAGTATAAATATTTCTAAATATAAATTATAATTTTATAATTTCAATATAATTATTATTATACATGATAGTAAATATAAAATTTCCATAAATATAGAATAAAACATATAAATATTTGTTATATTTTAATATAAATATTCATGTAGAAATATAAATGTTTATATAATTTTGTTTGTATACATGTAGAATTATCTATATACAAATGCAATACGAATTTCCCTGGAAGGTTTCCCCCGGGTGAGGCCAGGGAGGCAGGAGGGGCCGCGGGGGCTGCACTCACCAGCCTCTGCCAGGGCCGCGGCCACCTCGTTCTGGGTGGAGTAGATGTTGCAGGCGGACCAGCGGCACTGCGCCCCCAGGGCACACAGCGTCTCGATCAGCACCTGCGGGACAGCGGGGTGTTCCAGGGATCAGGGGTAACCCGGGGGACAGGGGTGTCTGGGGTGCTCTAGGGGTCAGGGTGTCCCAGAGGTCAGGGATAACCTGGGGGTCAGGGGAGCCCCAGGGGTCAGAGCTGTCCAGAGGGCCAGGGGTTAGGGTCAGGAGTCAGGGGTGCCCCAGGGATCAGGGGTGCCCCAGGGATCAGGGATAACCTGGGGGTCAGGAGTGCCCCAGGGATCAGGGGTGTTCCAGGGATCAGGGATAACCTGGGGGTCAGGAGTGCCCCAGGGATCAGGGGCACCCTGGGGGTCAGGGATAACCTGGGGGTCAGGAGTGCCCCAGAGATCAGGAGTGTTCCAGGGATCAGGAAAACCTGGGATCAGAGCCCGGAGTCAGGGGTGTTCCAGACAGGATAACGGGTCAGGGTGTTCCAGGGATCAGGGGCACCCTGGGGGTCAGGGTGTCCCAGGGGTCAGGTATAACAGGGGTGTCCCAGGTGCCAGCAGTGCCCAAGGGGGTCAGGAGTGCCCCAGAGATCAGGGGTGTTCCAGGGATCAGTTGCCGGGTCAGGAATGTATTCAAGGTCAGGGTGTCCAGGTCAGGAAACTGGACAGGGGGTCCCAGTGCACATGTCAAGGGGTCAGAGTGCCAGAGATCAGGATTCCAGGGACATGTGTTGGGTGTTCAGGGATCGGTGTTCCAACATGGTCTGGGGTGTCAGGGATCAGGGTGCCCGGTCAGGTGGCCATGGTGGTAACCCAGGGGACAGGGACATCCAGGGGTCAGGAGTGCCCAGGATGCCAGGGTGCCCCAGGGCAGGGATACCTGGGTTCAGGGATGCCCTGGGGGTCACAGGTGCCCCAGGGGTTAGGGTGCCTGCAGCACCCCGGGGGCCAGGGGTGCCCTGAGGGTCAGGGATAACCCAGAGGTCAGGGCTGTCCCAGGGGTCAGAGGTGCCCCGGAGGTCAGGGGATGACCCTGGCACGAGAGCAGACTCCCAGGGTGCCCCTGACCCTGGCCAGCAGTGACGGGCACAGGAACCAAATGCCACCAGCACATCCTTTCCAAAACACATCCAGGTTCTACTGAATGTGCCTTCTCCCATTCAAAGAGATAAAGAACTTTGTTCCCCATGGAAAAGCTGATGTCCCAGCCCAGGCCCCCCAGATAAGCAGCCACTCACTGCAGTCTGTGCTGTGATGTGGGTACAGCCCACAATTTTAGCTCCAGCCAAAGGCTTCTCCCCCTGGGCTCGTTTCCTGAGCGAAATCAGAGCAGACATATCTGCAAAAGGAAGAGAGGTTTTAATGCTGGTTCAGTCTGCAGGGCCCCCTCTCTGCCACAGCTCCCCTCCTTTCAGGGCCTCCCAGGGTACCTCCAGCCCCAACATTTCTGCTGAAGCTGTTACACATGCAGGGAGAAAGCTCCTCATCCCTGGCCTGGCAGGTCAGTGCAAAACGGGACCAAACACCAGCGTCATTTGTCACTTGACCAAGGGACAAGGAGAGAGGCAAGGAGGGGTCTGGGACTGGCACTGCCTGGGGAAGGCTCCTAAGGACAGTCACCAGCCCTGGGGCAGCAGGTGAAGCACCTGAACTTGAAAACAGAGCTGCCACATCTCAGAAGAGCTGCTCTAGATGTGTCTGGATTATCTTCCCCTTCTAAAAGGAGAGTTACCCAATCACCCCACTGGAAATGGTAATTCAGCTTCCTACCACCCCCACAGGAAGGGGTGGGATTTTCAGCTTTGATATCTCTGAAAGTGTTACAAAATCCTTGTCCATCCAAAGCCAACAAAACACTAAACCCTGCGAGAGCTCTGCTCCTGCTGGAAAAGGGAGGGGACGCAGCATCAGCATTTGCTGGCACACCTCACTCATTTTGGGGGGAGGAAACAGGACATCCAAGGCAGCAGCAGGAGTGGGAATTGCCACTCCTCAGCTCCTGGTGTCCAGAACCTGCCCCAGGCCCAGCAGCCCCACCCTCACTCTGTACCTTGCTCGGCGATCTCAATCTCGCGGCGCCCGAACTCTGCCTGTTTGATGTTCTTCACGCAGAAATTGCTGCTGCCCTTGGAGTTGGTTTGCTGCTTCTCTCGAGGGGACACCTCATCATCAGAGCTGTCTGTGTACGAGGCAGCTAAACCAAAAGAGCAATGAATGAGTGTTATGTCAGGCCTTATGAACCCAGCAACCTCCTACCCTTCAGGTTTCTGCTCTGTTTCCCTTCCCAGCTTTGACTCATGGCTCAAACTACCAAGCTCCTAAGGAAAGCCAATGCCCTGAAGGAATTTTGCACTCTTTTTCTCTAGAACAGCCCAGAGGTAACAATTATCAACTCGCAATCAATCAATGCCTGAGCTTTGGGAATGCCTGGAATCATTCCCTTAGCACCCAAGTACAAGCAGCAGCACAAATCCTGCCTCAGGGTGTGAGCAGCACATTCAGTGCAGCACCCACGCTGGGTTTTTGAGAGGAACACACAAGGACAAGGAGCTGGCACCTACCAGAGCTGTAGCTGTCAGTGGAAGACTGGGAGATGGAGCGGGACAGGGACCGACGGCCCGTCTTGGTCGGGAATTTGGTGAACTCCTGCATGTCATCTGCAAACTGGATTTGCTGGGAGCAAAGGAAAGAAATGTGAAATCAGGATGTGATCCTCAGGGCATGGCACCTCCCCAAACTACAGGGAGCCACAGTAGTTCAGTCCACAAAAATTACCATCACCAAATACAAGGCTAAAGATGCCAAAAATTAAATCCCACCAGGTTTTTGTCACTCTGGAAATTTGACACATCTGAAGATAAAAAGAGCACCCTGAAACATCCCCTTTAATCCATTCCCAGCTCCCTAAGGCTCCTTTAGGAATTACACTCCTTGCACAACCCACATCCCAAGTGGAGGCAGAGCCCCTGCTCCCACAGCCCCTGCCCTAACCAATCCCAGCAGATTTCTGCCCAAAAATGCAGCAGCAAGAAAGCTGGGGTGGTCCCAACAGATCCCTGGTGATTCCAGGCTCTTCCCCAGGAGCAGAGCATCCCACAGGTTAAAAACACCGCACATCCTTCCAAAACTGACACTAAAAGCACACAAAAAAACCTCAGCAAGAGAGAACATTTCAACAAAAAGAAGTTGACATTGCATTGGCTTTCAGCCTCCTCTGCAGGACAAGATGTTTCCATTGGAAGAGAACCCCCAAAACAGCCACCTCTCTCAGCCAGAGGCAACTCAAAGCTCCAGCACCTTCCACCAGATCATCAAATTTAACTGTGTTGGGCCAAAAAAAAAGGAAAAATAACCCAAAACTGCTCAGCTGCTGTGCTCACCCTGAGTGAGCCTTACTGCTGCTCCTGCCAGTGCAAGGCAACAGAGATGAAAGGGAATCAGGGAAAGCAGCAGCAAGCCCAGCCTGCAGCCCCCTCCCTGCTGCCATGCAGGAAACCCTGACAAAGAACCCCAGCACGGCCCCTTCCCTCAGATCATGTCACTGCAGGATTTAATTTTGCCATTTAACAGGGATGAGACGTCATGGCAGGGAGTGGGATTAACAAAGCATCCCCGAGACCCAGGAGACCTTGAGAGGAGTCCTAGAGAAATCAAGATGATGGAAAGAGACAGCCCAGAGCAGCCACAAGGAGGGGCTTGCAGTGCCACAGCCATCCCAAAAGCTCCCTGAAAGCTTTGATGCAGCAAACAGCCTTCAGAGGGGAGAAGAATGAAAGTATTTCGTTGAAATGATCCATTCCAGAAAAGAGGAATCTGCACAGGCTGGAGTTGGGGTGCCTGCAGCACCAGGACAGATTTTAGGGCTGGAAAACGTTGCCACAATCCTACAGAATCCCAGGAGATGGGCCAAAACCAGCATGGTATTCCACCTGGGAAGGGACAAGGGGGCATGAAACCCACGGCTCACTCCAAGGGAGGGCAGGAGGGACGATGTGGGACCCCAGCATCCCTTCCAGGAACTGACTGGCACAGAGAGATCCATCACCACACCCAGCCAAGCACCCCAGGCATTCCTGTGGGTGCTGCTGCTGCAAGGTTTCCAGGCAGCTCCTCCACCCTGGACACACCACAGCCCAGTACCTGCTTCCCCAACCAGGCCTCCCAGCAGAGTCCAGTTGGATTCTGATGGAAACTACTTTAATTTGTATTAGTGGAAGGAATAGGAAGGATAAATGGAGATAGAACGTTTGGTTTTGCAATTGTTTGAGGTCATTTGGTGCAGAGGGAGGATGAGGAGGGCACCACAACCTCCATCCCCATGGGGGAACAGAGGGAGGATGCAAAGAGCAGGATCCAGAGGGCATCCCAACCCTGTCCCACAGGAGAGCAGAGGGAGGATGAGGAGGGCAGGATCCAGAGGGCATCCCAACCCTGTCCCCATGGGAGAGCAGAGGGAGGATGAAGAGAAGACCACAACCCTCATCCCCATGGGAAATCAGATGGAGGACCTGGAGGGCATTGAAACCTCGATCCCCATGGGGGAACAGAGGGAGGATCCAGAGGGCATCCCAACCCCATCCCCACGGGAGAGCAGAGGGAGAATGCAGAGGACACCACAATACTCATCCCTGTGGGAATTTAGAGGGAAGATCTGGAGGACATTTATACCTCCATCCTCATGGGGGAACAGAGGGAGGATGCAAAGAGCAGGATCCAGAGGCCATCCCGACCCTATCCCACAGGAGAGCAGAGGGAGAATGCAGAGGAGACCACAACACTCACCCCTGTGGGAAATCAGAGGGAAGACCTGGAGGGCATTGAAACCTCCAAGCCCATGGGAGAGCAGAGGGAGGATGAGGAGGGCAGGATCCAGAGGGCATCCCAACCCTGTCCCCACAGGAGAGCAGAGGGAGGATGAGGAGGGCAGGATCCAGAGGGCATCCCAACCCTGTCCCCACAGGAGAGCAGAGGGAGGATGCAGAGGAGACCACAACACTCACCCCTGTGGGAAATCAGAGGGAAGACCTGGAGGGCATTGAAACCTCCACCCCCATGGGGAAGCAGAAGGATGAACCAGAGGAGACCACAACTCCCATCCCCACAGGGAAGTTGGTTCTGGGATTGCAGCACTTCCAGGCAGGTACCAATATTGTGCTCAGGGTGTGTGGCAGGAGCTGGCACGATTCCCAACAAGGAATGGTGTGGCTGGAATTTGTTCAAGGTCTATTCCTGGGAACAATCTTCCCCACACAGCCTGGGATAGGCTTGTGCTACTTCCACACCAGTGTATTGCTCGTGGGCACTTCCAAGGAAGAAAAAGCATCAGCAATTTCAGGACACAAGATTTCCATGCCTTCACATCAAGCTCTTCCTCTGGCAGTTCATCAAACCAGAGGGTATAAAAAAAAACATTCCCCATAAAACAGCTGCTGGCATTAAAACAGCTTAAAGTGTTAGCTGAGGAATTTTCTGTATCTCAGGGAAAGGTTTCCAGGGAAGAGGTGACCCAGGAGGGGGAAAAAACAAAAGCACAGTGCTCCAGCGCAGGGTGCAGGTCTGTCCTGGTTTGCAGCATCCAGGATGTGTGCTCTGGGGCAGGGCAATTCCCTTCAGGGAAATGTGTGCAGTGGAAAAGAGAGGATGGGACAGAACAATTCCCTTCAGGGAAATGTGCTGCCTGCATGGTCTCAAGGAGCAAAGTTCATTTGGGATGGAAGGAAAAGAGTGGAAGTGGAAAAGAGAGTATAGGACAGAGGGATGCTGCACTGCCCAGTCCACAACATCCCACACAATCCACACCCCCCTTCAGGGCTCCAGCTGTGAGTGCTGAGCCAGCTCTGAGGCACAACCCCACCCTGCAAGAGAAACAGCAGGTTTAGAAACACGGGAATGAGGGGATTGAATGCAAGGGGAGAGAAAAAGCAAGTGCTAAGCAAACCAAGTGCTGAATTACCCCAGTAATCCCCGCCGTGGCTTTACCAGGGCTCAGCTGAACTCCCCAGCTTAGCAAAATCTGTCCTGGCTAAAATTATCATCAAACACCACAAAGAGCACCCAAACCTGAGGAACCATGGCAGCATCCAAGCCCTCCTTGCCCGGGGAATCTCTGCTGTGTCTGCAGCACGAGGGGCAGCGCAGGAGCTGGGGCAGGAACCGGAGCAGAGGTGCGTGACCAGTGCCCTCCACGTGCCCAGCTCGAGCTGCATTAAGGAGACAGAGAAAATCTCCTAATCCCTCTGCCTGTCAGGGGAGCTGGAATGAACAGCATTCCCAGCTGGGGGGCTGTGGGTTTTAGTGCTCCCTGGCTCAGCAGGATTGGGGCTGTCCAGGTCTCAGGAGCACGGTGATGAATTGTATCCCAAACTTCATCCTGCTGGAAGCAGCTTTTCCAAGCGGGTGGAGCACAAAGGTTTAAGTGCAAGGAAAATATTTTTTCATCCCAGAAATTCATGGTCAAGGAGGAAAAACAAGACAGCACCCACTTCTCTGCATAGGAATGAAGCCAGGGGTTTTCAGCATCACTGCCTGCAAAAGGAGAAGAAGGGGCTGGAGACCTAAGGGGCCAAATGAGCACTCAGAGCAGCAGGGATTTTGGGATATGCTCTGCAGGAAAACAGCAGGATCCACCATCTCCTGCCAAGTTCTTCCAGAGCATTGCTGGGCACTGCCTGCTCCCAGTGACACCAGCCAAGCCAGGAGGACATTTTCTCCCTTTGGGATATCCACTGCCACTGTGCCCATTCCCAGGCAGATCTGACATTTCCCAACAACCCACTCGTGTTCAGCCCAAACCAACCTTTCCATGGCTGGAGCTGAGGGAGCACTGTCCACCCTATTTGGCCACACATCCCAAACCACCAGGAAGCTGAAGACCAGCCTGAACAAGCTTCTCTCCAGGGCATAAGGAAAAATCCACTGAGAGCATTGGTGGGGCAGCACCAAGCCCAGCAGCTCAAGTGTCCCCAGCACACACAGCCTCGTTTGTTTAATTATTACGACACAGGGAGGACAAACAGGTTGCAGGTCTGGATTGGGCCACCTCACCAAACTGGCAGCTCATGACTGCAGGGTGTGCCACCCTCCATGGCTGACCCCAAGCACCTTCCCAGTGGTCAGCCAGGGGAGCAGTGTTTGGAGCTGACAGAGTCAGAAAATTCCACTCCCAGGCTCCAGGATGAGCCCAGCATGTCACTCTCACACAGGACAATCCCACTTTTCATTTTAACACTTCTTCCATTCGCAGAACAGCTCCAGAAAGGTCATTTAAGTTCCTTTGTTGTGCTACACATCCCTGACTGCCTCCCATGCAGCCTTGGGGGAGAGCAGGAGCAGATTGTGGAAGGAACAGAGATTTTGGAAAGCATCCACCAACTCACAGCTGACATGGCTCATCAATGCACAGGCTCCACAGGGGAAAGGACACAGGCTGGGAAGCAGCTCCAGGCTCTATTCCTAGCACCCCCAGGTTTGCTTCAGCAATCCTTTTATTATCATTATTATTTATTATTAGGGACAATGTGAGCATCAGCACATCCACAGCCATGGGAAAAGTGTCCTCCCAGCCAATTCTGTCGTGGATAAGTGGAGTGAGGACAGGAGCAGGCTCCACACATCACCCAAGATAAGCAGGAAGCAATGAACCATCTAAAACCCTCCAGACCTCTGCGTGTGACATCCGTGGATGTGAGGACACAGCGCAGTTGCCCAGGGAGGAGCAGAGCACGTTCCTACAGCCACACAAGCACCTCTAAAGCAGAAGAGTCTCTGCAACCCACTTCTGTCCTCCCAGGAGAAAGCCTGGAAGCATCCAGAGTGCTGGGACCCTTCCTTGGGCTGCAGCAAACCAGCAGCAGGGATCAGCACTATTCAGTGCAGCCAGTTCCCCTGATTTTGTATGTTCTCCCAAACAAAAACTCCCTGGCAGAAGCTGGGAGGGCACTGCTGGATGCCCATGCTGCCAAGGCAGCCCTGACGTGATCTGTCTCTTAAGTTCATCATTTCTTTGTCATTGCTGGAAATTCAGCCAGACAAGGAATGTTTCACAGCCCAAACAAGCATCCTCCTCCTCACCAGCCCTGCTCCCACAGGAGACAGGAGCAGCAGCTCGGAGCAGGGCTGGGTTTTGCCCACCTGGAGATGGGCACCTTCAGCTTTCAGTCTCCAAGGATTCCTTATGTGCAGAAGGACAGAGAGCTGCTGGTTGTTCCTGAGGAGGAGCTGGGTCAGGCATTTCTAAAGGAAAAATTGTTCTAATTCAATGATTTGCAGAAGCAACTCAGCATCCAGGGCGGGCAGAGGCATCCCAGGGAACGAGGCCCTTCAGCACCATCAGTCAGATAATCAGATAATGTTCTCCTTCATTCCAGGTGAAAAGGGACAGAGGAGCAGCTTTGCTTGAGCCACCTCCTCAGAGAAGGGACAGAACTGTCCCATGCTGTTCTCACAACCACCCTAGAGAGGACTCTGAGTTTCCTGACTGGGAGAAAAGAGCAACTGCCACGTTTGCTTCCCTGAGGCCATCCCAAAGCCACCAGCTGCAGGTTCCCAGTGCTCCCAGTGTGTGTCCCTGTGCTGGCCCCTGCAGCTGGCACCATGCCCACCGTGGCCATGCCAGGGCACTGGGTTTGTTTAGAGGACTTGGCTGCCCTGTCCCCAGGCCCCCTCTGCTCTGCCACCAGGCTGGGAGAGCCAGCCCCTGTTCCCACAGCACAGTGTCTAGACATGAGCCTGGGAACAGGGGACACACAGGGGGACACAGATCCTGCTCCACAGCCCAACAGGACTGTCACCCTGGTTTTTTAAGATTTTCTAAGCTTTCTGATGTTGACATTCTTGTTGTGAACTTTTTCACACACTTTCTGTAAATAACTCATTGTTTTGCATTTCTTTATAGAAGAAGAGAGAGTTGATGCACTGTTGGTTTGATCAGTGTCATTGGAGAGGTGGCACTGTCACCCTCCAATCCACTGTCACTTTTATAAACTATAAATGCTGGAGTCAGAAAATAAACTTCCCTTTTCGTCACCTGGAGAACAACAGTGTGAGCTTGTGCCCTTTCGTGTCCTCTAGTGACACAGGATTTGGATTTTTGGGGTGGGAATCAGCAAGGCACACAGGGATGGTTTTAGGGTTCTTTTCCTGGGAGGTTGTCCAGCCTGGAAGGGCATTTGTGGATCACAGCACTCCTTAAGGATGGAAGGAAAAACAAGGTGCTTGCAGAAGAGGGATGGGGGATCAGGACCAGCAAGACTCTCACCCTGACAACTCACCATCCTCATCCCAAAGCACTGGGGAGAAGGTTTGGAGGCAGATTTGGCTCTGTGACTCCAACCATCCCATTTTCCCACCTCCAAGCTCTGGTCACACATGCCAGTGCAAACCTGGATGGCAAAGGGCTGCACAAACTCACACCAGGCTATGGCAAACCCATGGAAGAACCATCAGATTCCCAGTTCAAATCCTCCCAGCAGCAAACAAAGCCCCACCAGAGCCCATGGCCAGGTGAAGGTGGGGGATTTTCCCCAGCAGTGCCCTCTGCTTTCACCCCACCATTCCTGCTGGAAGAGCAGGAGAGCTGCTCAGCAAGCATCTCCTGGTCCTTCACAGCCTGAGCACCAAGGGCTCTGTGAGAGCTGGAAGTGGAACAACCTCAGGAAAAAGGACCTGTTCCTGCTCCAGGTGTGGCTTTGGCAAGAGGAGAACTTTCTCCTGGTTTCTTCAACTTTGAGAAGAAATCCCAAGTGCTCCGTTCAGACATGACAGCTGGAAGAGCTTCCTGAGGGTGCTGCTCTGTGCATGGAGGCACAGCCATGTGGAATTCAGTGCTCCTGGATCTGTTTTTCTCACTCCCAGAGGGCTCACAGGGCAGGCTGGAAGAGCAGGAGAGCTGCTCAGCAAACATCTCCTGATCCTCCACAGCCTGAACACCTGTGAGGGCTGGAAATGGAAAAAGGAAAAAGGACCTGCTTCTGCCCCAGGTGTGGCCTTGGCAAGAGGAGAATTTTCTCCTGGTGGTTCCATGGAAAACTTTCTCCTGGTTTCTTCAACTTTGAGAAGAAACCCCAAGCGCTTCATTCAGATATCACAGCTGGAAGAGCTTCCTGAGGGTGCTGCTCTGTGCATGGAGGCAGAGCCATGAGGAATTTGGTGCTCCTGGATCTGTATTTCTCACTCCCAGAGGGCTCACAGGGCAGGCTGTTCTCCCAGAGGCACGGACCTGCCTGGCACTCTCCCCACCAACTCCCCAAGCAGGAATCCCAGCCAAATCTCCACCTGGAAACCTTTACACTGTTCCCAGTGAAGAAGTAAAAGGGCACTGAGGTTCTGGCAAAACAAACCAGCCAAGCCCTGATCTCAACATCCATTTTCCTCTGCCAGGGAAAGGCTGGTTGGGTAAAGCACTGAGGGGAAAAAAAAAAAGCCAAACCAAGTTTCTTGTGAGTCCAAGATGAGAATTAAGGACTTCCACATGAATCTCAAAACTCAGCAGAGAAAAAGAAACACCAGGAAAGAAACAGACCCATTCCAAACGTTACTAGGCTGGAAATCACCACAAGATTTCAGTCATGATGAGAATCACTATAAATGCCAGTTAAAGGAAAAATAAACAGAAGGAAGGATTCAATAAAAGAAATGTCATTTTGAGTGTTAAATAGTAACTGCGGATAAATCTGCCTCATAAACACCTGGAGGTCAAAGGTGTGTTCCAGCAGGAGCAAAGGGAAAGCTCCTCACCAGATAAGGAGGCATCGAATCCTTGGACTGCAGGAATTGAGGCAAAGGCTTGGGCCTGGCATTGATGGAGTGGGATATCACCTGAAACACACAGGGATATCCACCTGAAACACACAGGGATATCCACCTGAAACACACAGGGATATCCACCTGAAACACACAGGGATATCCACCTGAAACACACAGGGATATCCACCTGAAACACACAGGGATATCCACCTGAAACACACAGGGATATCCACCTGAAACACACAGGGATATCCACCTGAAACACACAGGGATATCCACCTGAAACACACGGGGATATCCACCTGAAACACACAGGGATATCCACCTGAAACACACAGGGATATCCACCTGAACCACACAGGGATATCCACCTGAAACACACAGGGATATCCACCTGAAACACACAGGGATATCCACCTGAAACACACGGGGATATCCACCTGAAACACACGGGGATATCCACCTGAAACACACGGGGATATCCACCTGAAACACACAGGGATAGCTCCTGAAACACACAGGGATATCCACCTGAAACACACAGGGATATCCACCTGAAACACACAGGGATATCCACCTGAAACACACAGGGATATCCACCTGAAACACACGGGGATATCCACCTGAAACACACAGGGATAGTTCCTGAAACACACAGGGATAGCTCCTGAAACACACAGGGATATCCACCTGAAACACACAGGGATATCCACCTGAAACACACAGGGATATCCACCTGAAACAGGGGATAGCTCCTGAAACACACAGGGATATCCTCCTGAAACACATGGGGATAGCTCCTGAAACACACGGGGATATCCACCTGAAACACACAGGGATATCTCCTGAAACACACGGGGATAGCTCCTGAAACACACGGGGATATCCACCTGAAACACACAGGGATAGTTCCTGAAACACACCGGGATATCTCCTGAAACACACAGGGATATCTCCTGAAACACACGGGGATATCCACCTGAAACACACAGGGATATCCACCTGAAACACACAGGGATATCCACCTGAAACACACAGGGATAGTTCCTGAAACACACAGGGATATCCACCTGAAACACACAGGGATATCTCCTTCCTGGCAGGAACAGCACAAGTCCAATGTCTGGGATCCCTCAGGGCAGTGAACTCGGGTCATGCCTCACAGGTTAACCCCATAATCCCCATCAATGGGCAAACAGCAATGGGTCTAAAGCCATCCCAGATTTCTCACCTCTGGATTCCTCCCCAGTGCCCACCCAGCCTATGGCACAGCACTGTTTAGGAAGCAGGAAAATTAGAATTAATTGGAGTTACCACACTACACTGGAAGAACTGCACAAGCAACACAAGGTGATGTCCTTGCAAGGACAAGGGGATGGATTCCCACTGCCAGAGGGCAGGGTTGGATGGGATATTGGGAAGGAATTGTTCCCTGGGAGGGTGGGGAGGCCCTGGCACAGGGGCTCAGAGCAGCTGTGACTGTTCAATCCCTGGCAGTGTCCAAAGCCAGGTTGGATGGGGCTTGGAGCCACAGCAGAGGGAGGAACTGGGTGAATTTTAAGGACCCTTCCAACCCAAACCATTCCCTATTCCATGAGTGTGGGTTAAATGACTCCCAGCAGCTTATGGGGCAATCTGAGGAGTGCTGGCCTCCAACAGGCCAGCTGGCAGAGCTGGAAACCCATGGAAATGTGTTTGTGTGTCAGAGCTGAGGGGGAATCAGCTTTAATTAGCATCAATTTTTAAACTAATTAGAAAATGCCTCTCCAAGCACAGTTGTATGAGACCAAGGGAACACTTGGAAACACTGTCAAACAGCTCCTTCAGCAACACCTCATGGTCTGAAGGGAGAGCTTGGCACAAAAAAAAAATTAAACAAATTGAGAAGGCCAAACTTCTGCTCCATAATCCTAAAGTAGCCCCTGTGTTTTAGGGGAGGAATCATTCCCCTTGGCACTCTGGGCACTCCTCTTCTTCCCCAAACTGCCTTGGAGAATCTCAGCATTCCAAAACTTCTACTGCTCTTTCAAAAACCAAACCAGCAAATCCCACTCAGGAGAGGCTCCAGCTATTCTCAGGTACCCTTAGCTGATCCTCCATCCCTGTGACACAGCTTTAAGTGAAAACACCCCTCAGGATCAGCATGGAAACAGGAGCAGCCTGTTCTGGAAAACTGGAAATCCATCCTCCCCCTGCCCTGACTCCCAAAGCCTCTCACAGTGCTATTTCCACTAGAGCTGCCCATTCTTCATTTACCAATAGATTTTTTTTCAGCCCTGGAAATTACTTGGATTTTGATGCAAAGCAGGAGAAACCTCAGGCTTCAGCATGGGCTCCTCCCTGCTCAGGAGTCTGAGGAATCACCACCAGGATGGACAAACATCAGACTTGTGTCAGAGTAAAGTCAACCTTTTCCTGCAAACAGGGCTGATTCCATGAAGTCCCTTTCTTTTAAGGGAAGCAGGAGGGATGGAAGTGATTTCTTTGTGGAGATGGCAAGTTCAGAGAATATTTGGAGAAGGGCTTAGTTAATGTAGGAGACACTGTGCTGCCTGCAAGATGCTGACAGCTCCAAGGTCAACAGGGATCAGCCAGATGTTCTTGCTCCAAAACATGCCCAGGTTGGATGCAAAACTCTCCCCACAGTGCAGGAATGTGAAATCCAGAGCTCCCTGATGGGAGGTGAAAGGAGGAGAGGCAGCAAACAGCAGACACAGCTGAACCTCACCCTCATCTGGAAGGAGGACACTAAAACATGAATTTCAGGAGGGCAAAGCCTCAAGGAGCCTCCTTTTCGAGGCTGCACAAATTTTCTCACTGAAAAAGGCCAGGAGGAGAGATCCCCTCCACCCACAGCACACAGATAAAGCAGCTCCAGCAGCTCCCAGCCAAACCCTGGCTCCTCAGGCAGGCAGGAACGGGCGCTGCCAGGCAGCTCCAGCTCTGTGGGGGCAGCCAAGGGGAAGCTGCACCCAGCTCTGAGGGCTGCAGGAGCCTCACCCCAATCACAATGCAGCCTGTTCAAGGAGCTGGAACATCATGTCCTCGGCCACCTCAGGCCTTTGGCTGTCACCAACCTGAAGTAAACACATTCTGCAGCAGCAATAAGCTCGTTACCAAGGCCACCGTATTGATCCCAAAGTGTAATTAAAATTCACAGTTCAAGCAGCCCAAGTCAACAGGGCAATGAGGGCAGCTCCAAAAGGCAGGACTGGCCTCAGCTTCCGCATCCTGCTGGCTCAGAGAGGCACAGAACACACGGGGAGAGCAGCTGCCAAAAAACCAGCCCAAATTCCTCCTGTCAGAGTGGGGAGGACCTGGCACAGAGAAGCTGTACCTGCCCCATCCCTGAAGTGTCCAAGTCCAGGCTGGACAGGGCTTGGAGCAACCTGGGATTGTGGAAGGTGTTCTTGACTGTTGGAGCCCTGGATAATGAGAATTTTAAACTTTCTGTGCTGAAAGGCACAGACCTGTAAGAGAACACTGCATTTAACCTGAGGCTGTGGAGAGGGCTTCCAAAATTGATTAATAGCACTGGGATTATGGGTGTGTAATGGCAGGGGTGGAACTGGGTGATTTCCAAACCATTTCCAAACTAGCAGCTTCCTCTTTGCACCTTTGGGCCATCAACCAAGATGTGCCAGAGCACCCAAGGGTTAACCATGCCAGGGAAGCCTGCAGGGATGATGTGGGCAGAGAGGGATGGGGCAGAGTGGATTCCAGCACTGCTCAGGGTGCCCAAGCCCGTGGAATTATGCAGTGCCCTGGGAAGGGGCTCCACACAACCTGCTGAGGTGTCACCATGATGCTCCTCCTTGCTGGGGCTCCCTGACTCCTCTCCCAGCCCCTTACAGACTCAACCCCTGAGTCCAGAGAGTCTCACTCTGGGAGAAGTTCTGGCACTGAGGGCCCTTGGGGCCACCAGCAGGTCCCAGGACAGTCACCTGCAATGTCACCACCATGTGCTGAGTGAAGGTGAGCCAGAGGCCTCAGATAAGCAGCTCTGATCAAAGGGCTCAGCAGGAAACACAACAAGCCCTCTGCAAATGGACTGTCACCCCCAGGAAACTCCTGGGGATAGAAACACAGCCTGGCACAAGCAAACCCCTCAGGATGAGTGCTGAGGTTCCACACATTTCCTGCTCCAAAATCTGGGATGAGGCACCCACCAACCCCTCAGAGCAGCAACACAGACAGGATCCCCACTTGCAAAGGATTAACTCCAACCTGCCCTTGAAAACCTGATTTCCAGAGTGAAATACCCCAGCCTCGACATCTAGGAGGGAGCACAGGAACTCATTCCAACATTTGCACAGGCTGGACAGCACAGAGAAAGCTGCTCCCAGAGAAAGTATTGTGGTAGGCCAGTCCCCAGCAGAAGATAACCTGGCATTCAGGGAAGGTCAAAACAAACACTGAGCTCCTGCTCCAGCTCTCTTCCCACACTCCAGACCTGGCTGCTCATGTGGGAAGGGGGCTCCCAGGATGGGTGGTCTCCACCCCACACCATTAAAATATGACAAGAGAAGACTGGGAAGAATGGATATCCAACTCTTCTCCCACCTCCAAAGGGCTGATATAACAGTGGAAACCCAGCCTCCTTCAGGGATGCAGGAAGGAGAAAGCAAAAGCCACAGGTTCTGGCACATCATTTTGAAGATGGTTTGTGCCCATCAAACCCCCAAAACCTCCCTTTTTCCTTCTCTCTGGTTCAACAATTCAATTAAATGCCTTCAGTGCTGTGGCACTGGCACAAGCCTCCCCCCTGGACATCAGGGAGACCCTCCAAAAAACCAAAACAGGAAAGTCCCAAAAGCAACTTAGAAAAAAATTAGGATTCTATCATTTAACAGCACCAGGAGTGACCTGGCTGCCCCATGCCCTGGTAATTCATCTCCACTCCAAACACCCCTGTGCTTTTTCCCCCCCACTCATTAGGGTTTTCCTGCACCCCAGGGAAGGCCAAACCCTCTCACGACATCCATAGAGGACGATGAGCTCATGCCAGCCCAGGCATCTCATGATGAGAAGGAAAAACTCAGAGCAAGGAATCAAAGAAGTGAAGATCTGGGCAAAGGAATGAGGAGAGCCAGGTGCACGGTGCCTGCAGAACAGCAGGACAGGAGGTGGTAGCCATGGCCCCAGACAGGCTCACAAAGGCACAGAGGATTTATGAGCAGCCACTCTAAGGAATTAAATTAAAGGGACAGGAAAAACCAATGGCTACAGGAGCTCTGTCAGGACAAACAAGGGCAGCCTCTTCCCCTGACAGCCCCAAGGGGAAGGCATCACCCAGCCTGGCAAAGCTGCAGGGACCTGGGATAAGTCATGACAGAGCAAAGTGGGGCAGGAACAGGTCTTTGGGAACGGGCTGTGCAGGGCAGGGATGCAGCAGCTGCAGCAAGGTCAGCGGTGCAGCAATACCAGGGAGGATGCTCTGGAGAGGACACCCAGCCCTCCCCAGGGGCAGCAGCTCCCCACAGACCCCATCCCCCTCTCCCCAGCTTCTCCCGGCTCCATCTCTGCCACCCCCACAGCAGGCAGCAGCCGGCTGGCTGCCACCGCAAAGCTGCGGCGCTGTGCATTAGCATTCCCCGCCACGGGCTGTGCGGGATCCCGCCCCAGCCGCAGCCGCAGGGGCTCAGCACCGCCCGACACCCACACCGGCTCCAGGGCCACGGGGATGCCACCCCACTCACCTCCCCAGAGCCACACCGGAGCCTTCAGCCCATCTCAGAGCCCAGCAATGCTGCAGGAGAAAGATCTGTCTGCAGCGTCCGTGTGTCTGCCAGCAGCCAGGTGTGGAGGAGCCCGGCAGGCAGCGATGCCAGCGGGACAAGGACACAGACAGGGACAGCACCCTGCCCTGCCACAAGCACGGTGCCCCTCGCCGTGTCCTTCCCACTCCAGGGCACCCCAGCTGGGCTCGCTGGGAGTTTCAGGCTCCGCCGCCCGGCTGACGTGGATGGGGAAGGCGACGGCTGCCAAGGGCACCTGCAGTCTCCAGGGAGGCAGGAGAGCAGATGCCCAGACGCAGCAGTGATGGCACACAGGGATCTGGAGGAGCACAACCTGTCCTTGAGCTCTGCCATCATCATCTCCACATCCATGCTCACTAAACTGGATAAGCCACCAGCCTCAGCGTTCCCAATCTGCCCCAGCAGCACCACAGCAGGGGCTGGAGAAGGTGCAAAACTCAGCTTCACTCACCTCTGCCTGCAAAGCACTCCTGGCCAAAGAACCACCCAGTTCAGACCAAACTGGGGTCATTGTGCTGACAAATCACCACAAACTGCAGTGGAAAGGGAGCTCTGGCAGAGCCAGGGAATCCCAGCTCTTGGGGAAAACGTCCCTATTCCTCCTTTCACCTCCACTGAGTCAGCTCCTACTTCAGCCTGGAGTTGATCATATTTAATCTCTTACCCCCTGCTTGTTTCACTTTTTCACCTTAAACAAGTCCCTGACAAGAGGAAACAGCAATGTTAGGGGCTGATTCCCAGCTCTAGGTGACCCCAACAAGGAGACACCAACTTCTCCACATCACCCACAGGCCCAACGTGGTTCCAGCTGCATCCAAGCTGCTCCTGCAGGTCCTGGGCTGGATGCTGTGGGCTCACACTGGCACCTTCCCCACTCCAGCACAAGTTAAGGATCTCTGAAAAGCCATTCACAGACAGAGACAGAGCCTGCACTGAGCTTGGCCACATTCCCACCCTCCCCATCTCCAAACACCTCACACAAACTGCATCAGCAAAGTTCAAGGAGCCTGAAAACCCAGGAAGGACGTGCCTCAGCAGCACAGCACTATCTTGCCCACATCCATGCTGGTAAATCATCTCTCTCCACTATCTCCACTGGCCTCTGACCATGCCAGGAGGTCCAGGGCAGCTGGCACAAAAACCACTTTGACTTGCAAGGAATCAGAAGGGCGTTTTAATGGCTTAATTGCAATCCTGTTCTGAGACATCAGAGCTGGGGGCACTCAACAGCTTATCTCAGGAGAGCAATTCTCCCTTCCTTGGTCTTTCATCCTCCTGCCAAGGCCTCTGCCTTTGCCCAGCACTATTTGCAGGAACTAGCCAGGCAAGGAAAACAGGAGCCCGGAGCAATTTGTTCCCTGAGCTCAGCTCAGCTCGCTCCCCATCTCTGATGTTATCAGCCTCAAATGTCGTGTGTCGCTCTGGGCACCTTCAATATCCTCACCCAGCCAGGAAAAGCTGCAGCAGCCACTGAGTCCAACCAAGGCTCCTCATGCTGCACAGCCAAGTCTGCAGCAGAAAATTCTGGGGATACAACATCTCATCCCCCTGAGAGGATGGCAAACTTCCCTCTGAGGATGCTCAATAGATTCCCTTTTATTTTGGTTCCATGGGATGCTCTGGGATTAGCAGCATGCTGTCCCCTTGGAGCAGCCTTGTGCTGGTCTCTCTGACAGAGATGATGGTTATGAAAAGGTAAAAACAATTCCTGAGCTGGAGCTGTGCTGGAAGAGGCAGATCCCAGCCCCACATTCCTCTGCTCGTTCCTCCAGGCCATGTCCACGGCCCAGATAAACAGGGCCTCATCTCCAACCCCTGCTCCCTGGGAGAGAAGACACCTCAAATCCAGCTGACCTTCCCCAAGGGTCAGACACCCCCCAGTCCCACCCATGGCCAGAGCAGGCAGGAGAGATCCCCCCAAAGAATGAGGATGTTCCCATTCTCTGTGACTGCTCTGCCTTCGCATCCACCGCTTCCAGGCGGCTGCAGCCCCGAGGGGAACACAATGTTCAGCTGCACAGATCTGTGCAGGGCTTGGAACGTGGCTCTGCCTCCCTGACAGCACTGAAAGTCCAGCACTGAGCCCAGAGCACAGGGCCACATCCCCAGGTCGCTGGGGTCCTGCACCTGCTGCAGTGGCAGGACCAGGGCTCACCCACCCTCGGTGCCACGTGAGCAGCCCACAGGGTTGTGGAGCAGCACTGGAGATCTCAGAGCTCCCTCAGGGATGGAGGGGGACTGAGGTGACTCGGCAGCCTCTTGCTGAGCCCAAAGGTGCTCCCACCCACACCTCCAACAGAACTTCTGTCCCCAAAAAACTCAACACTCTGCAATCTCTTAGCCGCCCTTCTGAGTGACCCACAGCTGATTCCAGGTTGCTGCTTTTGCCTCTTCCCATATAACAGGTCCCCCTTGCTTTGTCCCCACCACCAAGCCCTGTCACCCCACAGTCCCACACAAGGGGCCCACCCTGCCTGTCCCCTTCTCAGGGTCACCCTGACCCCCTGCACTCCTATGCCACAGCTGAGGTTCCTGCTCTGGCCCCTGCCCCCCAGAACCTGCCCTGCAGGTACCGCTCCTCCCCTCACCTCAACGCAGGCCAGGGCTGTACCCTAGTACCCAAGCCCTTCCCTCCCACCCCAAAGTGGGCCAGCAGCCTCCTGGCCCATATCTGCCGCCCCCTGGCCCATACCTGCCACCCCCACACCGGACCAGTCCCCTCGGAGGTACCAATCTCCCTCTCTGCCACTGAATGGGGACAAGCCCCACTTCCCAGTTACCGTCACACTGGACCAGTTCCAGCTTTCCCAGCACAATCCCCACCTGTGGGGCCAAAGCCGGGTCACGGTCTTGTGTGTTCCCCCCACAACCAAAAGCTTCTCCTCCCAACCGAGGGCTGCTCACCGAACCAGAGGCTGCATCCCCCTCTCAAACCGGGGCTGGGCCCCTCGACCAGGGGCTACTGCTGCCCCCAGACGGGGGGGCTCTCACCCCGCAGCCGGGAGCTGCTCCCCTGAACCAGGGGCTGACCCTCCCCAGAACCACGGGCTGTTCACCCCCTGAACCAGGGCCTGTTCTCCCCCAGCACCCTGGGCTGTGCTCCCCCCATTCGGGAGCTGCTCCGCTGAACCACGGACTGTTCTCATCCTGAACCACGGGCTGTGCTCCCCCTGAACCAGGGCCTGTTCTCCCCCAGAACCACGGGCTGATACCCCCGAACCTCGAGCTATTCTCCCCCAGAACCACGGGCTGTTCACCCCCAGAACCACGGGTTGTGCTCCCCCAGCCGGGAGCTGCTCCCCGCTCCCACCGCAGGCTGTGCCCCAGCAGGGGAGGGCTCCTGCCGGCAACCGGGGACTCCCCCCTAACCGAGGGTCCTCCCCCGCCACAGCCGGGGGCTGCTCGCCCTAACACGGATCTGATCCCTCGCTACCTTCTTGGGTGCCTTGGTGACGGTGGCCATGAAGGAATATTTCTCGGCGTCCTCCACCTCCTTGGCCTGCTTCTCCTCGCCGCCGGCGGGCTCCGGCACCGACATCGTGATGCGGCGGTGAACGCGGGGCGAGCCGCGGCCGCCGGCGGGACGAAAGGGGGCAGGGTACGGCGGGGCGGACGGGGCAGCACCGCAGGCGACTCCGGCTCTGGCTCGGTTCGGCCCGGCCGGCCCCTCACGCTCACTGCGCTGCCGCCGGCGCGGTGCCTGCGGCGGGTCTGCGGCCGCCGCGCCAGGGGCGGGGCCTCGCGACGTCACTGCGCCGTGACGTCACCGCGCACTCGCCGGGGTGCTGAGGCAGCGGGGAGCGGGAGAGCGGCAGGGCGCCCCCTGGCGGACAAGGAGGGGAGGGCGCTGAGGGGGCGGGGCCAGATGTGTGGGGGCGTGTTCATGACGTGGGGGCGTGGTCAAACAGGGGCGTGGAACCTCAGCGCCGGCCAAATCCCAATTAACCGCAATAATTACATAACTTAAATAAATTTATATACAAATGTTTATAGAGGCATTATATTTAAACATTTAAACTAATTAATTAATTACTTAGACTGAATGAAACAATTATAAAGATTAATTTTATACATTAAATAGCAGCCATATATATGAAATATTAATTATATATAAAGGCGCAAAAATATGTTAATTTATTTATAAGATATACATTATAGATGTTCATTCATGACAGATATAAGTTATATACATTATATATGTTAACTTAATTATATGCATTTACATTTATAAGTGATTATAGAACTGCAAAATTATTATAAACTCATTTCATGCATATATATAATGTGCATAAATTTATACGTTGAATAACTGAATTATATATATTTAATTCAAAAATTATATTACTTTTTTCTACATATATTCAGAAACTAAATAAGTTACATAAATTAATTCGTTAATTAGTTGGGAAACAAAAGCTGAAGCTAAAGAATGAGGGTTTTCAGGGTAAAAAACAAAAATGGTGTTTTCTCAGAGGGAAGAATAAAGCAGGAGGAAAAACACGATTAATCAGGAAAACAGTTTGAATAAAACAGGGGTAAAAGTAAATCAGTGAAAAAACAAAATATCAAGGAGTGTGTCTGATCCCAGGTGTGTGCGTGCCCATTCCAGGTGTGTGTGCCCATCCCCAGGTGTGTGTGCCCATCCCCGGTGTGTGCGTGCCCATCCCAGGTGTGTGCGTGCCCATCCCAGGTGTGTGTGTGCCCATCCCCAGGTGTGTGTGTGCCCATCCCCAGGTGTGTGTGTGCCCATCCCAGGTGTGTGCGTGCCCATCCCAGGTGTGTGTGTGCCCATCCCCAGGTGTGTGTGTGCCCATCCCAGGTGTGTGTGTGCCCATCCCAGGTGTGTGTGTGCCCATCCCAGGTGTGTGTGTGCCCATCCCCATGTGTGTGCGTGCCCATCCCAGGTGTGTGCGTGCCCACCCCCGGTGTGTGCGCCCATCCCCAGGTGTGTGTGCCCACCCCTGGTGTGTGCGTGCCCATCCCAGGTGTGTGTGTGCCCATCCCCAGGTGTGTGTGTGCCCACCCCTGGTGTGCGCGTGCCCATTCCAGGTGTGTGTGCCCATTCCAGGCGTGTGCACATCCCAGGTGTGTGTGCCCAACCCAGATGTGTGTGTGCCCATCCCAGGTGTGTGTGTGCCCATTCCAGGCATGTGCACATCCCAGGTGTGTGTGCCCAACCCAGATGTGTGTGTGCCCATCCCAGGTGTGTGTGTGCCCATCCCCATGTGTGTGCGTGCCCATCCCAGGTGTGTGCACATCCCAGGTGTGTGTGCCCAACCCAGATGTGTGTGTGCCCATGCCAGGTGTGTGCCCACCCCCAGCTGTGTTAACCCCCTCGGTGCCGGTTCCCTGGCCCCGGGTAGGCTTGGCCATGCTGGCCCTGCGGTCCCGGCTCGGTGCCAGCCCGGGGTCAGGGCAGCGCCCTCCCGGCCCTCATTACCCATTAACGAGCCGAATGGAGCCACCGCGTCCCCGCACTCACCCGCCCACATCCCCAGCCCGGCGTGGGGGTGCTGAGCACTTTTTGGGGGTGCTGAGCCTGGCCAGGGCTTCCTCCCGCACTCCTCTTCACCCTCCTGCAGCGGTCTCTGCATTCCGGGGAGGGTCACAACCAACCTGTCCCCGGTTCAGGGACACTGAGGGGCTCCAGAGAGTCCGCACATGGGCTCTGGGGACATTCCCGGACAGACAGACAGACAGGCGGGGGGGCCACCCCGACCCCATCCCCAAACGCCCCTCAGGCAGCCAGGACGGGTTAGGCCTGAGTCCTGCTCCTCCTTCATTTCCCCGGGGCTGTTCCCTTAAAATCCAAGCTGGGAAAACATCAGCGTGTGGGTTAAAACCCATGGGGAAAACAGCAGATAACGGTTTTTAACCAAAATCACTTTGTCTGGCCACAAGTCGGCCTCTGGGCACCTAAATCCTGCAGCAGTTCCCGGGCCAAACCCCTGTCCCGGAGCCGCCGTGCCCCGGGCCCGCGGGGCCTTTCCGCCGCTCCTGCCCCGTCAGCAGCTCTGCGGTGGCGCTGGGGACGCTCCCAGGGCGGGCAGAGCTCTCTGGGGGCGCCTGCCGGGGGTCTCAGCACAGCTGGGGGGGTCTACGAGTGCTTGGGAGGTTTTGGAACAACGGGATGAGCCTGAGGTGTCCCAGCCCTGCCAATGCCACAAGCAGCAGGGGTGTGGGGACACCGGTGACCACAGTTTGTGCCACTCCATGCCAGCCCACGCTTCAGGTCCTTGCTGATGCTTTCCCCTCCCACCATCCATCTTTTCCCTCAAACCCCCTGTTCTCATCCCATCAAAGCTCCTTTCTGCAGTGCCAAACCCACCCCATGAGGGACCCCCAGGTGCCCTCACCCTCCATGCCCCAGGATGGGGGGTTCTTTTCTACCCTCCCCTACAAGTGCTGAGGGACAGGGATGGAGCCCCATGGGGTTCCTGAGTGGGGGGCTGAGAGCAGGTTTTGCCCCCCAGATCAAAGGGGCTGGGGGTGGAAGGTGCCCAGGGCAGGGAATCACATCCTGTCCCCTCACAGGGTGGGGAAAAGGCCCCAGCTGGGAGCATGAGGAGCAGAGGGACCCTCCTGGCCTGCACCTGAGGGCAGAGAGACAGAGTTCAGCTTTTTTCCTGCATTTTCCAGCACACAGAGCAGCCAGAAAAGTCAGGGGTGAGGGACTGTGGGGTGTAGGTACAGAAGGGTTGGGGACCGGTGAAAAAATAAAATATGCCAGGCAGCCTGGCATGCTCTCACCTCTGCCCCCCAGCTCTGCCACAGCCTCAAGCTCCCATCATCCAGCTCCAGCCACCTTCTCTTGTCCAGCTGTGGAGGTGCCTGGGGCACCCTGGATCACCCTGGAGCATCCTGGAGCAGGCCAGGGACTCGCTGCCCTCAGCACCCCCAAATCTGGGCACGGTGCCCACCCCTAAGAGCAGCCTCTGGCCTCAAACACCCCCCAAATGTGACCATAATGACCGTGGCACGGATCCAGCAGGATATATATAGGTCCCACTTCCCTGGGAAGGGGATGTGGACCTGGGAAACCCCCGGCTGCTGCTGGGGAGAGGAAGGGCTGGGCTGAGTCAGCTCCCCTCGAGGAATCCTGTTTGTCAGCAAACAGGGCAGCAGCTCAACCCTGGCACTCGCAGAAGGCTCCCAAATCCCCTCCTGTCCTTGCCACCCCCTTGGATGAGCAATGGGGGTGTTCACCCTGCACTCCCCATGGGCTGGTAGGGACTAAAGGTGGTGTGGGAGCCCCAAGCATCCCCCTGGAGATGCTGGATGTGTGCAGGGGGAGCTGCAGGACGATGTGGGGCTCCCCTGCTCCTGGAAAGAAGGAAGGGAAGCAGGGGGAGCAGCAGGGGGGGAGGAAATGCCTCTTCCAGGACTGTCACTCGAAGCAAAGTGCTCCAGGAAACTTTGCTTCAAGTGTGTTTGCTTTAAACAGCTGCTTCCCAACCGTTCACACAGATTTTGGAGGGCCCCGGCACCAGAGTTGGTGCCTGGAGGTCTCAGCAATGCCAGCAGAGCTGGGGCAGGAAGGGCAGATAAATCCCTCTGCCCTCATTCCAGTGGCCATGAACTCCCACATGCATCCACAGAGAAGCAGGTCAGGGTAAAAATACCAGAACTCAACCCCAATCACCCCCTCAGGGACCCCAGGGCTGACACAGCTCAGTCCCCCCTTGCATCCCACACTTACACCAAACTACACCTCTCTGTTTATTAATAATATTAAATATACAAGTTGTTTTCCATTATTTTCTTTAAATAGACTTTTAAATGCCTTTGTATAAAATATTTCAGGATTTCATTGTATAAAAAAAAAAAAAAAACAACAAACCCATCCCAAAACCAACAAAAAAGCCCCAACCAAACAACAACAACGACAAAAAAAGGCAAAATAAATCCAACATGGGTAAAGGCAAGTTTTCTCCCCCAGGAGCAGCTCCTCCACAGTGTAAACTGGTGACTTACACCACCAGGAGTTTGGCCCCAGACTTCCTGCTGCATCAGGGCTTTTATCCTGATTTACACCAGTCCCTCGCCCAGGAACCCCCTCCTTCTGCCAGTCATAAATACACACACATATATATATATTTATATAAAAAAACCCTAATTAATAGTGATGCTTTCTTTAAAAACAGTTGGGTTTGTCCATATTTTCATCCTTCATATAAAAATAATGCTTGAAACTCCCAGAGCAGCGCAGGGGCCACGCTTCATCCGGGGCTGGAGGGAGCCGTTGGATTTTAGGGCATCTCCAGGGCTGGTGTGTCCCAAACCAGGCTCTTCCCAAAGCCCCAGGGTGCCCAGCTGGGACAGTTCCAGCTCTTACACCCACGTGGATCCCATCTTTCCCAGCCCCATTCCCTTCTCCAAAGCGCAGTCACCAAAGAAATGGAATCCCAGCGAGGCCAGCTCGTGGTGAGGACCCTGTGAGGGGCACACAGCCCCCCCCAGAACACTTGTGCAGAATAAAGACTTTCATCCACTCTACTAAAAAATAAAAAATAAGCCCTAACAACAGGAGGATGGGGAGGGGCTGGGATGGTGCCAAGGGTCACCCCAAACCCAGCCCCGTGCAGGGATGGGTGGGCTTTAAATATTCACAGTGTGAGGGTTTGAGTTGCAAGTCAGGGCTGGGGGTCCCCCCAGAATTCAGGATGCTCCAGTTGAAGCCTCAGGAAAGGCAGGGTGAAGAGGGGTGATGGGTGCTGCTCCAAACCCACTCTGCTGGGATGGGAGAAGAGCCAGAGGACTTGGGGAGCCAATTCCTTCCATCTTCATCCAGCTCTGGCCGTGTTCAAGTGGGATCAGCTCCATCACCCACATCCAGCACTCCATGGTCCCGCTCAGCACCGCAGCATCACACCAGCCTGCAGGCATGGCTCCAGCCCTTCTTCGCTTCCTGCTGCCCAGGGGTCCCACTCAGGGCACATCCCCCCATCCTTCTGTCCCTGCCAGGGAGTTTTTTGCAGTCTCTGGCCACGGGCACGGGGCGAGGGCAGAGGGAGTGTCAGCGTCACGGTGGGATCGCGGCGAGGCCGGCGCGTGCCAACCCTCCTTCCGTCCGCATCCGTCCCCCGAGCAGCTTCACATCCTGCCGGGGGCCCTGGGAAAAGGAGCAGAGAGATGAGCAGGAGCTGGGGCTCTGCCAGGGAGGGCAGCGTGGGGAGAAACACACGAAAACCACAGGAAAAAATACTATGTATATTAAGAAAGTGCCAGTAATGGATTAACGAGCTGCGAAACCACATGCTGGCAGCGCCGGGGCGCAGACCTGCTCCTGTCCGTGTCTTCCCGCCCAGAATTTCCCTGCCCATGGAAAGGTCAGCACCGATGGGAACACAATTTTGTCCTCACCCAGCCCCTGTTCACCTCAGAGATCCTGAGTCTCCAGCTCTGAACATTCCCTTGCTCCCTGCAGCGCCCTGTGACAGAAAGATGGGGGGGTTTAGGGCAGGGTCACCCAGAGTGGGGGTCCCCAAAGCCCCCCCATGAAGGTCACACCCACCTCCTCTCTGGCTCCTCGGGGTCGCAGCCTCCATCCTCCAGCGGCCGCTGCAGGACCTGTGTGGAGGGAGGGAAATGAGCCCTGGGGAAGGGGAGGAGGCTGCAGCAGCAGGGTGGCAAATCTCCCAAATAACATCCTCCCATCACACTGAACACCACCAATTAATTAAAATTTGTCCTCTAGTCACAAAATTATGGGGAGAAATGGGGCTTAACCCACACTAGCCAAGAGACAAGTGGGGAAGATGAGGCAAGAGGGAATCTTGGTGCCCGGGGCAGAGACGAGGTGGGGTCTTACCCCAAAATTATGGGGAAAATGGGGCTCAACCCACACTGGCCAGGAGACAAGTGGGGAAACTGAGGCAGGAGAGAATCTTGGTGCCCGGGGAAGATCTTACCCTGGATTTATACTTGTAGAAGAGGAGGTGGGGTCTTACCCTGGATTTATACTTGTAGAAGAGCAGCCCTCCCGTGGCCAGCAGGACGGCCACCACACTGGCCACCGTAATGTAGATGAGGGGCTCCTGGCGGCCCTCGCTGGCGGGCGGCTCCTTCCTGCGCTGCTCTGCGCCCAGAACAAAGGCAGAGTCAAAGCTGGGCCCGGCCCCGCCGCCATCCTCGGGGCCCCGCAGCCGGCTGAGCCCCCAGCCCCACGCCCTGGCCCTGTCCCTGCCCGGGGCTCGCAGCTCCGGGGCCATCCTGGAGAAGCGGAGCTGTGTGACCGCAGCCGCGGGGCGGATCCGGGCTGCGCCGGGCGATGCTGTCGGAGGGCTGGTCCTGAGCCCGCCGCGCTGCTCCGGGAGGATGGAGCCTCCCCACTGCTGGCCTGGATCCTGCGGCAGGTGCCCGGTGCCCCACTCCACCAGCTCTCCATCCCCGCGGAGGACGGGGATGTCACCCAGCGCCAGGCTCAGGGTCCCGGCCGGATCCTGGAGGGCTTCGGCACTGCTGCCTGGAGCTGTCTGCTTCATCCCGGGGGCCAGCGCTGTGTCACCTAGCCCGGCAGCCGGGACCTCCTCGGTCCCTGAGCCCCCGTCCGTGCTACTGGGGGGCTGAGATGGGGCCTCTAAGTCAGCGAGGGTGGCATGGAGGAGGCTGGAAGGGACCCGGGTGCTAGCGGGTGCCGTGTCCCTGCCAGCGGCAGCAGAGAGGGAGGGCTGGGTGGCAGAAGGGAGGGCAGGGGACAGGCAATTGCAGTCAGGATCTGTCCCCACACCTGAAAGAAGGAGAGAGAAGAGACAGCCTTGGGGTCACCAGCCTCCAAGAGGGGCACAGGCAGCAGATCTGAGGTCGGGGGCATTGTCCCCGTCCCTCCCCGCAGCCCCAGGCAAGCGGGTCAAACAGCCCCTCAAAAATGGGAGAGGCAGGGAACAGGCAGGAGCAGTGTGAGGGTGACAAGCAGTGGGTGGGATGAAGCAAACCCGAGTCACCGGGTCCCCTGAGCTGGTGGCAGTGCGTTAGTCGCAACTTGCAGGAGCCAGACAGCCACGTTTAAGGTCCCCACGGCACAAGGACATGGCAGAGCTCCGACATGGGGTGACACTGGGACATCTCCTCCATGCAAACACAGCACGGGCGCTCGCGGAAGCGCAGACGGCAACACAGGGCTCCTCCAGCCCGGCAGCAACACTCGCCCCGAAGGCTTGGCCATGGGAAACTGAGGCACGAGGCAGCTGAAGTGACACAGCCAAGGTCATGCAGCGTGTTGGTGGCACAGCAGTCCCTCCATTTCTCTGTTATGCTCTGAGATCGAGCCCGATGCCTCCTTGGTCCCCCTCACATCTCTCCCTTGCCTTGTTCCAGCAGGATTTAGCCCAAATCCCACCTTCAAATGGCAGCCAGCCCCTTCTCCCCCGACACTGATGCAGAGCTCGCTGACACAGGAAAGGGGACAAGGTGGACACGTGCCACACCCACAGACACACGACTCTTAAGGTGCTCCATGCAGTGAGCCCAAGCCCCCCAGACTGGCACAGGTTTAATGGGCAGAGGCCAAGCCTTGGCATCTCACCTGGTGAGGATCCAGCCTTCTTGGGTCCCAGGCACACCCTGCGATAGACTCGGCTGCAATCCTTCGCAAAAGTCTCCTGTTCCTCCAGCAGGCGCTTGATGTCCTGGAAGAAATCCTTCACCAGCACCAGCATCTCGTAGGGGGACGTAGTGAACTCCTTGAAGCACATCTGTGAGAGCTGGAGGAGGCACCAGGCTCAGCATCACCTCCATGACCGCCCAGTGTCACCCCCACAGATACCACAGCGCTCCCAAGGCAGGACTTGCTGGTTCCTCGTGGCTCCATGTCCATGCACAGCCCAGCTCTGCTCTGCTCCACAGCCCTGCCACACACCCACCCCAGGACACTCTGCATGTCCCATTGCACCCCAGAATACTCTGCTCATCCCATTGCACCCCAGGACACTCTGCTCATCCCATTGCACCCCAGGACACTCTGCTCATCCCATTGCACCCCAGGACACTCTGCTCATCCCATTGCACCCCAAGATGCTCTGCACATCCCATTGCAGCCCAAGATTGTGGACATCCCATTGCAGCCCAAGATGCTCTGCACATCCCATTGTACCCCAGGATGTTCTGGACACCCCATTTCACCCCAGGATATTTTGGAACTCCCTTTTACCCCAGCATGCTCTGGACATCCCATTGCACTGCAGGACCTTCTGCACATCCCATTGCACCTCAGAATGCTCTGCTCATCCCATTGCATCCCAGCATCCTCTGGACAACCCATTGCACCCCAAGATGCTCTGCTCATTCCATTTCACCCCAGGACACTCTGGACATCCCATTGCACCCCAAGATGCTCTGGACACTCCATTGCAGCCCAAGATGCTCTGCTCGTTCCATTGCACCCCAGGATGCTCTAGACATCCCATTGCACCCCAGGATGCTCTGTTCATCCCATTTCATCCCAAGATGTTCTGGACATCCCAATGCACCCCAGGACACTCTGGACACCTCATTTCAACCCAGGGCACTCTGGACACCCCATTTCACCCCAGGATGTTTTGGAATTCCATTTTACCCCAGCATGCTCTGGACATCCCATTGCACTGCAGGACCTTCTGCACATCCCATTGCACCTCAGAATGCTCTGCACATCCCATTGCACCCCAGAACACTCTGGACACCTCATTTCAACAGGGCACTCTGGACACCCCATTTCACCCCAAGATGCTCTGCACATGCCATTGCACCCCAGGACACTCTGCACAGCCCATTTCACCCCAGAATGCTCTGCACATCCCATTGCACCCCAGGACACTCTGCACAGCCCATTTCACCCCAGAATGCTCTGGAATTCTATTTTACCCCAGCATTCTGGATATCCCAGCATTCTGGATATCCCATTTCACCCAGCATGCTCTGGACACCCCATTTCACCCCAGAATGCTCTGCACATCCCATTGCACCTCAGGATGAGGACCCAGGCCCAAAGCCCCACCAGGCTAGGGTCACCGTACCATTCTCTCCTCATCATCCTCCTCCCTGATGCAGGGGTCCATGTTGTCATCGATGCTTTTGTACATCCTGCGCACCGTCTCCATCTTCTTGGCATTGGGTGAATTCTCCTTGAACTCTGTTCTCTCTAGGATCTTGCCCATCAGGGGAAAAGCAGCTTTCACATAGCAGGTGGAGTCATTCTGCAAGGACACAGTGACAAAAAGTGACAGTGGTTACCGGATGGGCGTCCCACTCTGCCTGGGGGAAACTGAGGCACAGAGGCCCCAAATGCCTTCCTACAATCCCACAGGGTTCCCAAAGTGGGACCTGGAAGCCACCTGGCCTAGCAGGCTGGGTCCCTCCTACAAAGGGAGATGAGAGGGGAGGCTTGGGATCTGGGGACCTCCCACCCTGCCCCAGCCAGCCCTAATGCCTGTCCCCTGCTGTCCCCAGCAAGAAACCACTCACCAACTGCATCTTGTCAATGAACTTGAAGGAGACCCTGCCCGGGTGCTGCATCTGGGTGTCAGCCTGGAAGGACAAAGCAGGATGTCACCCACATCCCCAGGGACAGTGCTGAGCCACAGATATGCCATGCTGTGGGCATGGGGTGCCTGAGACCCCCAAATGCACAGAGCTAGGACGACTTTGCTCCCATTCCTGCTTCATCCCATCCCACCCCACACTCCTCCTCCTAAGGTTGTTGCAGTGGCAGGAGTGAGCTCAGGATTCCTGCTCCCATCAGGATGTTGTACTTCCAAATTCACGGACCTTCTCCTGCCTTTCCCTGCCTGCTCCCACCCCGCCTCTCTTCCTCCTCCTCCTCTTCCTGCCAGCGCCACAGCAGAGCCCAGCCCTGCTTAATTTTCCTCGGCTCTCTCCCGCACCACTCTCTCCTCTAAATCCAGGCTGCAAAAGAGCATCGTGCGGTGCAGGAGGTGGCCGTGACACCAGGGTCACACATTCCCCGGCATCACACAGCGCCGGGGTCCCACCCGCAGCGCTGCTGGCCGCCCATGCCACGACCCTTTCCAATGGCAGGAAAAACCCACCCGAACCAAACGTTCTCCCTCCGGGCTGCCATCCCAGGCTGGAAAGGCGAGGGCTGGCAGAATTGCGGGCCGGCAATTCTCCTCCTAGCCTGGGATGCCGTCCCGGAAACAATTGCTCCATTATCCTGCAGGCGCTGGAGCGAGGGCCAGCTCCTCCATCGGCGAGGAGAGGGCTGCAATCCCCGGCAGGAAAACCACATCTTCCATTCAAACCTGCTCCGTCCCCTTTCTCCCACAGCCGCGGACTCAGTTTTAATCCCTGGGCGGAGAGCAAAGGCTCCGGGATGTGCTGTGCAGACAGAGCTCGGGCAGAGGAAGCCGAGCTCGCCCACAGCAAAGCTCCTGGCCCCGCAGCTCGGTGGTTAAAGAGGAAGAGGTGAAGCGAACCCCGACACGGCGGTTACACCGAGCTCGGAGCAGCTCTCGGGGGCTCGGAGGCGCCGCTCCCGTCCCTGGCCCGCACACCCCTCTTGCAGCAAGGCAGAATTTAATCTGCGACAACCCTGCAAATCCCTGCGTGCCCCCGATTCCCGCTTCTCCCCTGAACATCCGCGTGATTCCCCGCTCGGAGGTGAGCCAAGGGCCACGGAGACAGAGATATGGCCCCGGCAGCTGGATCGGCTGGGGCAGGGCTGGCCGTGCTGCGGGGCTGCTGCCAGCGCCCAGAGCGGCCCACGGGCTGGGCGGGATGCCGGCCCCATCGCCCGGCTCCATCGCCCGGCCGGGCCCCCCTCGCTGCCTGCCACCCACCCACAGCCCCGTTGCCAGCCCAGCTTCCAGGCAAGCAGCTGGACTCAGGAATGCAGCCGGATTCCTCTGCTTAACCCCTGCGCAGCCGCCCAAAAAAGCGCAGCAGCCCGCAGCGCCGGCCCCTCCGCTGCTTCCCCCGCGCCCCTGCACCCATCCAGCCTCACTCCTGTCCCCCTCCCGGCCTCGCTCCTGCTTGTGTCTCCTCTTATTCCTCCTGGTGTCACTTTTCCACGGCCATCCTTGATAAAGGCACGATATCTGTCACCCCCGGTGCCCATTTGTCCCTTGTGCCCAGGGATGCTCGGCTCCTGGGTACCATCCCTTCACTAGGGCAAATGAAAATCGCCCCATTTCCTTATTTCAGCACTAAAAAAGAGCTGCTTCGTGCCCGTCTGGCCCCAAATGAGCCCCCATCTCACGGCACAGCCCCGGCAGGGCACTCACCAGCTCCTCCAGCTCGGCCAGGTGCCTCTCGGTGATGATCTGCTCGCAGTAGCTGTTCTGCTCCGTCTCATGGATGCGGAGCAGGAGGAGGAGGAGGGACAGCAGCAGGGAGCAGCGGAGCAGGCACACCTGAGCACGACACGGGGAGAGTTTGAAGCAGGGATAACCCACACACATGCGCCAAGCCCCCTGCCCCTCTCCACCACCCCGCAGCGTGACCACCTCTGTGGTAGCCGGGACTTGGCCACGGTCCAGCAGGATAATCCCACTGTGGTCCTCCAACCCCGAGCCTATCCCCATCCTGCTATTTTTAGGAGCTCCAGGTCAGCAGGGAATTTCCCAAGGCCCGGTGACACAAGCCTGGATGTGGCTCTTGGCCACCTCCACATTCCCGATCCAACCCCTCTCCCCTCTCCGCACCATTTCTCCGTCTCTCCTGCAAATCTCCTCCTCCGCCCTGGCTCTCCAGAGCCTATCTGACACACTGACCCACCCATCCCCAAAAATCCTCTTCCCACCCTCCAGACCCCCCCAGCTGCACCCGCCGGGCTCTTTCCATGCAGCAGCTCTGGCCTTGTCCCAAATTTCCCTCCCAGTCCCCCTGCAAAGAAGCGGGGAGGCCCCGATCGGTGGCGGGACCCCGGTGAGAAGCGGGGCTTGTCCCAGCTCCAGGACTCCCGAGGAGGGGGCGGCGGGGACCCTGGGGTGGGGGCGCACCCCCGGCTCCCGGGGCACCGGCAGGGAGAGGGTGCCTGGGTGATGGGTGGGGGGGAATTTCCCTTGGATGATATCCAGGAATCCTCCTCCCCTCTTGTGAAACTCCAAGATGCCGCCCGGGCCACCGCCGAGATGTGGCCACGGCTGAACGGAGCCTCACCCCGCCGGGAACGGGGCTGGGGACGGGGCTGGAGCCGGGAACGGGGCTGGGGACGGGGCTGGAGCCGGGACGGGGCCGGAGCCGGGCTGGGGGTTGGAGCCTCATCGCGCAGGTCCGGTAATGGAGCCGGGGCTGCAGCATCCCCCCGCCGCGGACGGGGCTGGGGCCGGGGCTGAAACCGGGGCCTCCCCACGCCGGCGCTGGGAATGGTGACCGGGCTGCAGGCGGGAACCGGGAACCGGGAACAGGGAACCGGGAAGCGGGGCTGGAGCCGCCGCTTCGCCCCGCGGCTCCGGGGCTGCCACCGCCAACCGAGGCGGGGCTGGAGCATCCCCCGCCGGGAGCGGGACCCCCGGAGGAGGGGACCCGCCATGGGGGCACGGGGACACCGGGGGCCGCCGCTCCCGCACAGGTGGCAGCGGGGGCCGGGTTGAGGGGGGGTCTCCGCGGCCGCGGGGAGCGGGAGGGGCCGCCGTACCTTGGCTCCGAGGCGGGGCATGGGGGCTGCCGTGGGACCGGGGCCGGGCGGAGCGGGCGAGACAGCGGCAGCGGCGGGGCCGAGCGGGGCCGGGCTGAGCCGCCGCCGCGGCCGCGCTCCCCTTTATAGCGCCGCGGCAGCATGTGGTTTATGAGAAAGCACTTGGCCAGCCGCCAGGCCCCGCGGGGCCCGAGCCGGGCCAGCACCGGGAGGGCACCGAGCGGCACCGGCCGGAGCTGCTGGGTCCCATCTGCACCGCTCGGGTCCGATCGGAACCCCGCGGGTCGGGCTGGATCCGATCGGAACCGCGCGGGTCGTTCAGAGGGTTGGACTCGGCATTGGTGGGCTCGGATCGGCGCCGTTTGGGTCAGGCTGGAACCGCTCGGTTATGATGGGATGGGCTCGGGTTTCCCGGAATTGGATCGGCTCGGCTCGGCTCGGCCCGGGGCACCGCGTGTGTGAGCCCCCGTTACCACAAACACACACGGTGTGCTCACCTGGGCACACACACACATCTGCACAGATGAGCCCGGGACAGACACCAGCCCTGCACGGCCACGGTCACCCCGGGCACTCACAGCCATGGGCACACACACAGCCCTGAGCCTGGCACACGTGTGTGCACACACACAGCTGTGCATGCATGCACACAGAACGTGCACGTGTGCTCACACAATCCTGTGTGTGTATATGGTCACCCCTGGGCACTTGTGAACGTGTGAACATACACACAACACCCCTGGATGGGCAGGGACACCTCTCAGAACACAGAGCTCTGGGCCTGGCACATGTGTGTGCTTGCTTGTCCCTGGGGACACACACAGAGACACACAGACAGACATACACAGACACACAGACACACACAGACACAGACACACACACACACAGAGAAACACACAGACACACACACACACAGAGACACACAGACAGACATACACAGACACACAGACACACACAGAGACACACACACACACACAGAAACACACAGACAGACACACACACATGCACATACATACAGATGCACAGACAGACACACAGACACACACACATATGATGGACACCCATGAGAACATGCAGGGATGGATGCATCAGCAAGGGTGTGCACGGATAGATCCATGAGCATTGATCAGCCCACGTGAGCACAGATCCATCTGCACGGATGGACCCACACGTGCACCAGCAGAGGCATCTGCAGGGATGTGCATGGACAGACAGCTGCATACGTGTACATGATAGATCTGCACAGACATGGACAAATCCTGTGCATGGATGGGTTCACATGAGCATAGACAGATCCGGGGGCATGGATGGATCCATGTTTGCATGGACAGATCCCTGTGAGCAACAGGGACAGATCCCTGTGTGCATGGACAGATCCATGTTTGCATAGATAAATCCATGTTGGCAGGGACAGATCCATGTGTACATGGGTGGATCCATGTCTGCATGGACAGATCATGTGTGCATGGAGAGATCCCTGTTTGCATGGAGAGATCCCTGTTTGCATGAATGGATCCACATGTGCATGGATGGATCCATGTTTGCATGGACAGATCCAAGTGTGCACAGACAGATCCATGTTTGCATGGATGGATCCCTGGTGCATGGGCAGATCCATGTTTGCATGGAGAGATCCATGTGTGCATGGGTGGATCCATGTTTGCATGACAGATCCATGTTTACATGGACAGATCCAGTTTGCATGGACAGATCCATGTATACATTGATGTATACATTGGTGGATCCACGTGTACATGGGTGGATCCCTGTGTGCATGGCTGGGTCCATTTGAGCTCAGATGGATCCCCACGTGCACAAGCAGATCCCTTTGCTCAGGTGCAGGTGGATCCCTGGGCCCATCCGTGCACAGGGATCTGTGAGGGGCTGGATTTGGGACCAGCAGAGCCACACAACAAGCCCCATTCCCAGCTCTGGGACTTTCCTCTTCGCTGCCTGTTTATTTCCAGGCGACTGGGAGTGATTAGTGGCCACGAGGTGATCCATGGCAGTGCCAAGCACTCTGACTGACGGGAAACCGAAAGCAAACTGCTCCACACACACACACACAGAGGGATGCAGCTGCAGCAGGGGACGGTGACAATGGCGGGGCCACGTGTGGGTGACAGCCACCACATCCGAGCATGGAGGGACTGCAGGATCTTCTCTCCTGGGCCGGAAACTCTGCTGGGGCTGCAGAAGTGCTGAGGGGTTTTCTTGGAGCTGAGAGCTGGTGCCAAGGGTGGAGGGTTGGGATCAGTGACCTGCTGGAGGAGATGGGGAAGAGCTGGGAAGCAGTTGGAGCTGGGGACAGCAGTGACAGCCCAAGATAGTGTCAGATCTGCACCAGCACGTGAGTGTCACAGGTCTTGTCACCTTCAGTGAGCCTTAGCAACAGCAGCAGATAAAGGTCTGAAGGTGCTGAAGGTGACAGGTCGGGGAGGGAGGGCTCTGCATGAGAAATTAGCCATCCTCCCCAGATAACCTCTTCCTCTCCAAAATGCTGAGACATCACCCCCATTTTTCATCACAAGCTATTCTGGGAACCTCAGAGCTCCCACGCTGGGAGGACACCAGGGTGGACACCAAGGGACAAGGGTGAGTGATGCCAGCACCAGGGTGACTCACGGGGACCCCGTGGCAGCACATGAGGCCCCTTCACACCGGCTGGGGCCACGGGCTGCTCATGTCCCACACACTCATTGCCCTCTGCTTTAAAGGGACAGGAAAAGTGTCATATGCTGGGTCATGGGACAAGCTGTGGGGCAGGGACAGAAGGAGAGCAGGACAGAGGGATGGCAGTATGGACGGACGGGTTAATATTAATCCGCTTCAAGCATGACAGAGGGCGAGAGCAGCATCCGCCTCCTTTTTTTTTGGCAGGGAAGTGGCTTTTGCCCCTCCTCCCTTCCTAAACCTGCCGAAATCCCTGAGTCACGGGGCAGAAATGGGGCTGGTGGCAGAGGTGACGGAGGTGGCTGCTGTTCCACGCCCACGCTGCAGCCAGAAAAACTGGGGGAGGTAAAATTTAGGGTGGCTGTCCCTCTCCCAGTTGCAAACTGGGATGAACAGCGCTGTCACCATGCTGGTGCTGTGCAGGAATTGCCCCTCTCCCCCCACAGGCACTGCCAGCCAAGGGGGAAGGTGGGATAAGGCTGTGGAGCTTCCTGGGCCTCCAGAGGTGCCCACATCTGCTGGCACCAGCACAGAGGATGCAGGGCTGGAGCAAGGCAGGGCAGGATGGTCCCTGTTCCAAAGGGGGCTGGAGCAGCCATCAGCACCACCCTCACACAGCCACATCTCCACTGTGGCCAAGGCTGGAGCATCCCTCAATTCTCTTGCTCCAGCAATTCCCTCTCTTCCCACCCCCTGTGGGAGTGAGAGCACATCCCAACCAATCCCTCATTTTGGGAGGCTTTTTTAGCAGGGATAAAATCTGTGGCATATCCAGCAGGGATAAAACCTGTGGCACATCCAAAGGGCTGGAGCAGCCAAAGGTGGCAGCTGTTCTGTGCCCACGCCGTAGCCAGAAGAACTGGGGGAGGCAAAATTTAGGGTGGCTGTCCCTGTCCCTAAAGGGGACTGGAGCAGCCACCAGCACCACCCCCTGCAGCCACAACTCCACTGTGGCCAAGGCTGGAGCATCCCTCAATTCTCTTCCTTCAGCAATTCCCTCTCTTCCCACCCCCATGGGAGTGAGAGCACATCCCAACCAATCCCTCATTTCAGGAGGCTTTTTCCAGCCAGCAAGCCCCAAAGCAGGGATAATAAAACCTGTGACACATCCAATCCCCCCAGCTGCCTCCTAGGACCAGCCTCAGGCTGCCTCTGTGGAGAAAGTTATTTCCAGCAGGAAAATGTTGCAAGGTCTTAATCAGTTCCTTCCCGGTGATTCACCGGAGGGCCAGGATGATCTCCCGCAGTCTCCTGAGTGCTGCAGCTGAGCCAGGACAGCACCAGCCTGATCCAAGCTGCAGCCATGTGTGCCCAGGCTGGAAATCCCCGTGGGAAGGTCCCGAGCCAGTTCCTTCAGGAGTGGAGGAATGTGGCTTGGAAGGCACTTCCCTCCCAGCCCGCTGCCAGGGGAGGGCTCAGGATGTTGTGAGGAGCCTTCATCCCACAGCAAATCTCCTGCTTCCCCTCCTCCTTCCATCCCTCCCGTGCTGCCTGCTCCACACGGGGACGCTGGAACACCCATGGGGACACTGGAACACCCATGGGGACACTGGAACACCCATGGGGACACTGGAACATCCATAGGGACACTGAAACATCAATGGGGACACTGGAATGTCCATGGGGACACTGGAACATCCATGGGGACACTGGAACATCCATGGGGAAGCTGGAACATCCATGGGGGCACTGGAACACCCATGGGGACACTGGAACACCCATGGGGACACTGGAAAATCGTACCCAGCTCCCATCAGGGTGGGATCTCAGGGTCCCCTGGCAGCAGCCCCCTCCCCACAGGGTCAGCCCTGGCTGATGCAGGCCAGGGAATTCAGCCAGGCTGGGAGCGAGGGAACCGCAGGGTCAGGCTGTGTCCGGCACCGGCGGAGAAAGTCCCTGCTCAGAGTTATCATAACCCGGGCTCCTCGACCACAGAGGCTCTCAGGAGACCTCCCACCACCCCAGCACGTGCTCAGGGGTCCTGGGGCACTGATACAGCCCAGCCTGGGGTCAGGGAGGGGTGCCCATGTCAGAGGAGGGACCAAAGAGGGGTGACAGCCCCGTGTGGGTGACCAGCATGTCCCCAGTGCTCCTGGCTGTGGCTGAGTCACACCAGGCTCCAGCTCCACTCCTCCCTCCACTGAGGAATGCGGCAGGGCAAGAGCCAAAATCCTTCCAAACCTTCCCAGGCAGCTGCTCATGGGCACCCACAGAGTCTGGGGGAGACACGGGCCAGGAGGTGCCACCAGCTGCGGGCTCAGGGTGGCAGCAGGACGATGCCCACCCTGGGACAATGACGCTGTGCCCATGCTCTGGGGGACTCTCCAGCACCCCCAGCACACCCTGAACGAGGGTGCTGGGGGGCCACAGTGCCCAGCGTGCCCCATTCCCTCCTGGGCATCACCCAGCGCTCACACCGCACTGTGGGGGCAGCCCTGGCTCTGCCAAGACGGTCCTGACCCATGGCCGGGGGTCCAGGGGCTGTGCCAGGAGCAGCTGGGCACAAGTGGGGGCAGCTTGGGAAACAGCTTGGGAATGCCCCAGGGAACCCCCCAGCACCACCTGGGGGCTCCCAGTCTGTCACTATGGCCAGGAACAAGGTGACATCCAAACCTTTCCTGGAAGCCACAGCCCTCTCTGTGTGATGGACTGTCCCTGACCCAAAGTGGGACTAAAACCCCACTTTGACCCCCCAAACCGGGACTGTGACCCCCACACACG
Organism: Zonotrichia leucophrys gambelii; assembly: GCF_028769735.1. Lineage (NCBI taxonomy): Eukaryota > Metazoa > Chordata > Aves > Passeriformes > Passerellidae > Zonotrichia > Zonotrichia leucophrys. The sequence goes on from NC_088195.1 coordinate 5,481,011, forward strand.
CCCAGCTGCAGGCTGGTGGGGTGACAGCCCTGTGGCACCCCCCGGCACGGGGCTGGGGTGGCTCTGTGGAGCGGCAGAGCCCGGAGCCAGAACAGAGGAGCTGTTTGTGCTCCCTCCGGGCCGCTTGTTTATCGGCAGCCGCAGCTGTTTACATCAGCGCTGGCCCCGCGTCCGCACGGACACCCAGACGCGGTCCCCAGGTGCCGGCGGGGCTTTGCTGGGAAGGAGGAGAAGCAGCGATGAGGCTGAGGCTGAGTCACGGCCTTATCTTGCTCCACACCCCGCAGCAGGATCCGGGGCTGCTGAGCTCCTTTCCCTGCTCGCCCCCATCCCTGAAAGCTGCAGGACCCCCAGCCCTGAGGGGCATCTGTTGCATTGCACTAAATAGTTTATTTAGTTGTGACACGGAAATCTTACAGACATCCTTGCCAGCCAAAGGGACACCTTGGGGGACAAGGAGTGTTCTCACAGGGCACAGTGGGGCTTATGCCCATCATCTTCTGGAGGGGGACAAAGATGGACAGACGGACAAGGAGGGGGACAAAGATGGACAGACAAGGAAGAGGACAAAGATGGACAGAGAGACACAGAGAGGCACAAAGATGGACAGATAGGCAAGGAGGGGGACAAAGATGGACAGACAGACAAGGAGCAGGACAAAGATGGACAGACAGAGGATTGGATAGACCCCTAGCAGTGTATAATCTCCATCATCCCATTCCCTGATTGCTGAAGGGTAGCTGAGGGTTAATAGGGACAGGGGGGACAAGGACACTTCTCTATGGGCACAGTGGGGCTTATGCCCATCATCTTCTGGAGGGGGACAAAGATGGACAAGACAGACAAGGAGGGGGACAAAAATGGATAGACAAAGGATTGGACAGACCCCTAGCAGTGTGTAATCTCCATTATCCCATTCCCTGATCCCTGAAGGGGGTTAATGGGGACAGGGGGGACAGCAGTGCCTTGCCTGCTGGAGAAGGAGCCCTCGCCTCCCAAAAGGAAGCAGCTCCTGCCAGGAATTCGAGGCATTACTCAGCTGGCAGCCATGGATCAGCTGTTTGGCTGCTTGGAGCCTGTTTTTCATTAGCAGCAGCGATTTTAGCACCGTGGAGCTGCCTCCTCTCTCCTGCCAACAGCTCCAGGATGGCCCTGGAGAGCCAGAAGCCCTACCTGGCAGGTGGGACACCACGGCAGGTCAGGGATGCCAGGAGTGGTTTATCCCTGATAAGCCTTGGCTGTGGCAGCTCTCAGTGGCTCACCTGAGTCCAGACCTGTCCCATGGCAGGGATGAAGTTCAGGAATGTTTTTGAAGGGATGGTGGTTCTGAGGAAGTTGGTTGTGGCTCCACACCTGGATTAATTTCTTTCCCATCAGGGGGATGAAGTTCAGGAGGGTTTTTGGAGGGATAAAGTTCAGAAAGGATGTTGGTTCTGAGGAAGTTGGCTGTGGCTCCATGCCCGGATTAATCCCTTTCCTATCAGAGGGATGATCAGGCAAGTTTTTGGAAGGATGATGGTTCTGAGAAAGTTGGTTGTTGCTTCACACCCGGATTGGATTCATCCCTTTCCCGTCAGAGGGATGAAGTTGGGGTTGGTTTTTGAAGGAATGGAACTCGTAGGGCAGCCACAACTGGCTCCACACCTGGATCCACCCCTTTCCCAACACAGGGATGAAGTTCAAGCAGGTTTTTGAAGAGATGGAGCTCCTGGGGGAGCTGCCAAGACACACATGCTGCCCCCTCAGCTATGCTGGCAGCCCTGGCTGGGGCCGAGTGGTTCATTTTGAGCTGAAAATGGGAGATTTTGAATTTGCAAAGGCTGGTGGGGGGAGGGTGGTGGTAAGGGGGTGGAGAGGGGTTTGGGGGCTCACAAAGCTCACAAAGCTTGGGGAGGATCAGGAACCCATTCAGCTTTATTAAAATCATCTTTTCACCTCTGAAAAGCCAAATACATGTGATTTAAATATCGATTCCATCCCCCTGCTCCCAGGCAGCCCAGGTACCATGGGAAGGGACACATGAGGATGGAGCAGGGACAGAGCTGGGCCTGCATCTCCCTTGCAAACCCTGCAGCTCCGGCTGCTCCCACGCTCCCGGCCAGAGCTGATGCTAAATCCGGCCTTTCCCATCTCCCTCACAGCTGGACACGGAGCTCCCGTCCCCATCTCAGTGGCCTCATCCTCACTCCCAGGGGACATTCCCCATTCTCTTCCCCCTGCTCATCACAATTCCAGCCCGTGCCAGAATGGAGCTGAGCAGCTCGCAGGAATGGGGTGAAACGGCTCCAGCTGCTTGTGTGGGATTGGAGGCTCAAATTTTGGTGGCTTGCTGCTTCCTCCAAGAAAACAAATGGTCCTTCCAGCAGGTGAGCCACTTCCCTGCTCGTCCAAGGACCAAAAGCTCCATCCAACCCTGGGTGGTATCGGTGCTGTGGATGCAAAGGTGTTGGGGAAGATGAAACAGGAAAGCCTTATAAATATGATTGCCTGGCAAAAGATTTTGAGAATATGGAAACTATAAGTGAGATTGAAATGAAAGCAAGCTTTGAGATCCCTCAGTTACTGAACAACTGGAAAACAATGGTGTGGCCAGCTGAAGGTGGAACAACACCCTCTGCTTGCAGACAGGCCCAAGGGTCAGAGCAGACCCTACAGCTTGGCAGAAGGGGCCCAAAGAGGAGTTTTTAGGGTTTAAAATGTAACACAGTGTGGTAATGTAATGATTCTTATAGGCTGTATGTAAATGCTATAGGATTTGTATCTTGGACTAGATTGGTTAGTGAGAATTAGAATATTCAACACAGAAGAAGATCTATGGTATTCTAATGGGAACTTCGCACTCTTACGTCTTGTCTCCTAGCCCTTGCCTTTTATGCTCTTACGCTTTTACTCTCTCACCCTCTCATCCTCTCTGCCCCTCTCCTCTCTCAGTCCTGCTCCAGCTGTGGCTGGCAGCTCCCAGCAGGGCCCTGCACCCAGGCCCTTTGCAATAACCCACAAGTTCCCAGCCCTGGCTGCAGAGATCTCTCATCTCCATCCATCCCCACCATCCTACCCCCCAAGGCTCCTACACATAGGGGTGTTTTGAGGACTGCTGAAAAGTTTTGCTTATGAAAAACTGGTAAGAAACAGGGTCCCACGGCAGTGTGGAGGGGCCTGCAGTGATGTTTAGGGCAGTGATAACCACGATCACCCCACTCCCGGCCGAGAGCAGCGCGTGTGCCCGGAGGCTGCTCTTGCACCTACGCCAAGAGCATTGGATCATCCCCGCGACAGCACAAACAACCTTCAGGCACCACCAGAAAAACACAGGCTGATGCATCTTGGCATGCGCTGCTGCGCCTCCGCCCATCATCCCGCCCGGCAGCCCCGCAGCCCCCGGCACTGCGGCTCCTCTGGCCCCTCGGGGTCCTCGGAGCTGCTGCCACCCCAGCGTGGTGCCCAGAGAGGCCGAGAGCACAAAAACATGATAAAAAACCTGCCTGGGCTCTTGTGTCCCCCAATGCTCAGGGGATCCCTCAGCTGGACCGCGAGTAGGGGGCATATTCCATGTTCTGGCAGGGGGAGGATGCAGGAGTGGGGTCAGGATGCTGAGGGTATCCGAGCCATGGAGAGTCAGCAGCTCCCAGAACTATTCCTCACGCCCAGAGGAATGTAATGAATCAAGGATCCCCAAGGACCTTGCAAAGTTTAGGGCCTGAGATGAGCCAGACAAGTCCCAGCTGAATGAGGAGAGTGAGGCAGAGCCAAGCCACCCCAAACCCAATTGCAGCCATGGGCAAGGGGCTCCACAGTGCTCTCCTGCCCAGCACTGCTGCAGAGCCAATCTGAGCTGCCACCCCCTCTCCAGCACTCATAATTAAGGATAATCCATCAGAATTTCATCCCGTGGCTGCTGCTGCCACATCTGGAAGCCGGTGTGGGCTGCTCGAAGCTGTGCAGGATTTCCAAGGAACCACAGGAGTTTTCCATCCTCTTTTCATTAGCGTGTGGTTCCCGCCCCAGAGCTCCAAGCAGGGCCAGCAGCCCCACACTCAGCCAGAGACCTCGGGCCTGAGAGGTCCCCAGGGCTATTAAAATTCACGATGTCCCCAAGGCTGGGCTGTGCCACCCCTTGGGAGGAGGTGGTGGCACAGCAATGGGGACCTGGATCCTGTCACCAAACCATCCTGCTTCCCAAAAAACCCCAGGATGGCACTGAGCAGTGGGAATTGCCCCACATCCTCTGAGGCTGTGCCACTCACCAGGGCTGAGGATCCACAGCCTCTCCCCAAGGACAGGGGGGCCCTGGGTGTCCCTGTCACCCCTTCCTTGGGACAGCTCAGCTCCTGCTAGAGGGTGGCACAGCAATGGGGACCTGGATCCGGTCACCAAACCATCCTGCTTCCCATAAAACAGCCCCAGGATGGCACTGAGCAGTGGGAATTGCCCCATGTCCTCTGAGGCTGGGGCTCCACCGCCTCTCCCCAAGGACTGGGGGGCCCCTGGGTGTCCCTGTCACCCCTCCTTTGAGAGCAGCCCCTGCCGCCCCACAGGTGGGACCAAACCCCCAGCAGCTCCTGACTCTCAGGCCCGGCCACCGACAGGGTCCCTGCTGCTGTCCCCGTGTCCCTGGGCAGCCCCGCTGGTGCAGCCGCAGCTGCCCGGCCACATCTGGGGCTGATTTTCAGCGCGGGGAGGCTGAAACCGCGCTGGGAGCCCGAGGGCAGCCTCAGGATGTGGCGGCTTGACCGGGAGGAAAGTGGGGCTGGAGGGGCAGGGGGGGCTCGGAGCTGCCCCCGCTCCGGCCAGAACCGGCTGCGGCCCCGGGGACGCGATTACGCCGAGCCCGAGGCATGTCCTGCGGCCAGCCCAGCGCTCCATGACCTCACCACCACGTGCCTGCACCAGGAAGGAAAAGAGGAAATTCGACTTTTTTATTTTTTTCAAGAATAACTCTTGCCTGAGCTTTTCCTGGGGGTGAGAGTGTGACCCGTGAGCAGCGCCACTCACCTTTTCCACGAGAGCATCACTCTGCGGTGATGGGAGAGGCTCCCAGCCCACACACATCCCAGGATGAGGGGATGGACACAGAGAGATGCAATCCACCTCTCCAGATGTCCCTGAGCCTTGTCATGGGAGGAGTTGTCACCCACGGGTCACCCACTGCACATCCTGGGTGCCTCCGGAGAACTTGAGTCCTTCGCTGGGAAATTTGGGCAGAGGAAGTTGTGCCAGGCTCATAAACACATCGAAACCCTCTGTGGTTTCCACATGGGTCACATCCTCCTTGTCCCACCCCTGTGTGACATGTCCCCAGGGCTCAGAGCCACTGGATGGATCCCCGTCCCTCCCCAGGGCTGGAGGCAGCAGGATGCAGGAAGGGAAATGGGAATTAAAAATAATTAAAATACTTAGAAGGGCACAGGCCTGGAATGGAGCCCACCCAGCTCCAACTCTAGGGCTGGATCCCACCTCCAAAGAGGCGTTTGTGGGCTCACAAAGCTCTCTCCAACCTTGCACTTGTCCAGCTTGGGAAGGGTCTGGAACCCACTCAGCTTTATTAAAATCATCTTTTCACCTCTGAAAAACCAAGTAAATGTGATACAAATACCAACTCCAACTCCCTGCTCCCAGGCAGCCCAGGTACCATGGGAAGGGACACACCAGGATATAAATATGGGTTCCAAAAGTTCCACCTGGCTGCAGCAGAGGCCAGGATGGGATTTGGGGCAGAGACCCCCAGGTTATCCCAAGCAGCTGTGAAAAAGCAGGACATGAGCTGGGATGCACCCCCTGGGAAAAGCCCAAACCACCAGAGCTGCTGATCCTGCTGCCCAGAGCCAGCTCTCCTGGCCAGGGGGGTTTGGTTTCACATCAGCCCTTCTGTGCCACTGAGGTACCTGATCCCACAGCAGCACCTTCACTCTGGCATGAGGAAAACCAAGCCAAATCCCAGGAAAGCAGGAGACATCGACAGCGGGATCACCCCCAGGATACAGATTGAAAAAAGAACAAATTTAATCCACACCCAGGAGCTGATGGCTCCTCCCTGTGCAGGGAATGAGCAGGACCTGAGCTCATTGCAATAGAGATGGATTACAGTTGGGATTAGGATTGGGATAAGAACCCAACAGCCTCCCTTGACTCCTTCAAACCTTTCTGCTGAGCCGGGGGGCAATTCTGTCCTCCCTGCTATCAGGACTAGTGCTGGTTTTTGGCTTCTTTTTCCCACCTCTGTTGAGGCTGGGACTGAAGGCACTTGAAACAATAGCTCACATTCAGGGTCAGGTGTTTATTGTTTCTTATCTATGTTACAGTCTCACAGCAGTGAGTTCTGCAGTCTCATTTACAAGGCACAAAACAGCCAACAATCTCTTGTTACAAGGTCTTTTAAGGCTAAACTATCCAATTAAGAAATGACACCTAAATTATTTTCAGTTTTAACCCAATAGCTAGCCACTCAAAGTTGGCAATGCAGACTTTTCTGTCCAATTACACAAAACCACCCAAATCCATGGAGAAGGTGAAGAAGAAGGACCATCCTTCACCCTAAAACCTCCATCTTGCCCCATATATATTACTGTATTCCAAAACCTTAAACTCTAGGTTTCCCACCCTGTAATATCACACACTTCTATTCTAACTCCCCACCCACAATCCCAGTTCAGTCATTCCATTTGAAAGCTTCTCCACAGCCTCAGGTCAATGCAGTGTTCTCTTGGGGGTCATATCAGTTTCTGTCGGTCTGGATTGAAGGCCCTTGAGGTGACAGTTCATGTTTGGACTCAGGTGTTTATTATTTCTTATCAGTAAAACAGTCTCACTACTGTGAGCTTGGCAGCTTTTTATGAGAAGGCAAACAATCTCTTGCTACAAGGTCTTTTAAGACTAAACCATCCAATTACATACTAACACCAGATTATTTTCCCTTTTAACCCAGTAACTGATCCCAAAGAGCTGCAATGCAGACTCTTCAGTCCAATTACAAAATGCCACCCAAACCCATGGAGGAGAAGGTGAAGAACAACCAGCCACCACGCTAAAACCTCCATCTTGACTTGTAAATATTGCTATATTCTAAAACCTTAAACTCTAAGTTTTCCACCCTGTGATATCACACACTTCCATTCAAACTCCACACCCACAATCCCAGTTCTGTCATTCCATTCCTTCTCCAAGGCCTCAGGTCAGTGCAGTGTTCTCCTGGGGGTCAGTGCCTTTCAGCATGGAAAGTCTGAAATTCTCAGCATCCACAACCTTTGGCAGATGGATCCTCTCAGCATCCCAGGGGTAGGATGAAGCTGGGCATCACCAGAGAATTTCTCCCTTGGAAAATGAAAATCAGATCCAGGGGGATGAATTTGGCCTTCCCCAGGAAGGGGCTGCATTTGGAGGGGTCCAGGCAGGTGCATCATGTGCCAGAATCACAGCCCACCCTCACAGCCCCAGGATGCTGCTTTTGGGTTGTTTTCCCCCATTATTCACACATTCCAGCTGGGCTGGGAATGTTTGCCTGAAGGAGGGATGTGGGACCTGCCAGGGGTCTGGGGACCTTCTGGTGTCCTGTCCTCCACCATGAGAGGAGACCCATGGAACCTCCCCAGGGAGGAACAGCACTGGGTACCCCAATGTCCAAGCACCTTCGTTAATGGGGCATCCTCATTAATGGGACACCCTCATTAATGGGACACCCCAATCTCAGAGCACCCTCATTAATAGGACACCCCAATCTTAGGGCACCCTCATTAATGGGACACCCCAATCTCAGGGCACCTTCATTAATGGGACACCCAAATCTAAGGGCACCTTCCTTAATGGGACATCCCAATCTCAGGGCATCCTCATTAATGGGACACCCCAATCTCAGGTACCCTTATTAATGGGACACCTCAATCTTAGGGCACCCTCGTTAATGGGACACCCCAATTTCAGGGCATCCTCATTAATGGGACAGCCCAGTGTTGGTGCATCCTCATTAATGGGACACCCCGGTCTTAGGGCACCCTCATTAAAGGGACACCACATTCTTAGGGCATCCTTATTAATGGGAGACCCCAGTCTCAGGGCATCCTCACTAATAAGACACCCCAATCTCAGGGTACTCTCTTTAATGGGACACCCCAAACTTAGGGCGCCCTCATTAATGGGACACCCCAGTCTTAGGGCATCCTCATTAATGGGACACCCCAATCTTAGGGCACCCTCATTAATGGGACACCCCAGTCTTAGGGCACCCTCATTAATGGGACACCCCAATCTCAGGGCACCATCATTAATGGGACACCTCAATCTTAGGGCACCTTTTTAATGGGGCACCCTCATTAATGGGACACTCCAATCTTAGGCACCCTCATTAATGGGACACCCCAATCTCAGGGCATCCTCATTAATGGGGTGCGGGAAATGAATTTGTAGAGAATTCTCAGAGCTTCACAGAAGGCTCACACAGTGTACATCTGTCTACAGACCTTGAGATAAGAAATGCTGGCCTAGAAATGCCAAGAAACACTTATAAGGTATTATAATTAAGAAATAGTTGGCCTCTAATTGTAATGGCATGAATTATAACATCTGTATTGCCTCACCTTTCACATAAGACTAAAAATGGAATAGAGATTTTTAAAATGCCTCTCAATTGCCCCATCTCTGAGTCAGAAAAGGGCATAATCTGACAATGAGGCATCCACATTATAATGCACCTCTTCCTTGGGGTGCCCTCATCTTTAAGTCACCCCCATTCAAGGGGCACCCTTGTTTTTAGGGGCATCCCACCTCTATGGCACCCTCATTAAGAGGGCACCCTCATTAATGGGACAGCACCATTAATTGGGGACCTTTGCTTCTGGGCTACCGTGTGTCCTTATTAATGGGGTGTCCTCATTAATGGGGCACCCTCATTAATGGGGCAGCCCCGTTAATTGTGGACCCTCACTTCTGGGGTGCCCCCTTGTCTCCAAAACACCCCCATTAATGGGGCACCCCATCTCTGGGCACCCCCATTAACCAGACACCCTAATAAATGGGGCACCCCAATCTCTGGGCCCCCCTATTAACCAGACACCCTTATTAATGGGGCACCCCCATCTCTGGGCACCCTTATTAACCAGGCACCCTCATTAATGGGGCACCCCATCTCTGGGCACCTCTATTAATGAGGCACGCTTATTAATGGGGTTCCCCCATCTCTGGGCACCCCTATTAACCAGACACCCTTATTAATAGGGCAGCCTGGTTGTGAGACCCCTCCCATGACACCCCCCTCCCCTGACATACCCCCCTGTTTTTGGCAGCCCCACAAGGGGTGGGGGGCACCCATCACCTCTCTGCCCCCTCATTCTGTGAGCTCCAGGCCTGGCTCTGTGCTTGCAGACCCAGCTGCGGTTTGGAGAAAAAAAAAGGAGGAAAAATTGAGTTTTCCTCCTCTGTAAGAACGAAAGTGGGGGAAGGAGAAGTGGCTCCGGGTCCTGGAGCTGTTGCTGGACTTTCCTCCCTGGGGGAGGATTTTATTCAGCTGATACAAACGATATCTGGGGCTTTTTTGATTCTGGTTTCCTCCCGGCAACGGGTGGAGATGAGTCAGAAATCCAAAATAAAGATAAATAAGTTTAAAAATAAAGGGAAGCAGAGGCACAACTCCCATCCTACTTGTAAATAAGTGCCGGAGCTGCTGGAGGGAGCTGCAGAGGATGGAGACTGAGCAGGGACGAGGGCTGGGTTTTGTCCCGGGACAGCTCCGGGGGGATTTGGGGTGCTCGGTGATGCCGCCTGCATTCCCTGCTCCCTGCGGGCCGCGCTCCTCAAGGGGAATGCCCTGCCTGGATTACGGTTAATAATCCAGGATTTTGGACCCTGCAGCTGCAGTTTGGCAGCGCGCCGGGTTTGCTCGGGCTGGAAAGGAGCCGGCTCGTCCCGGGATTCGGCGAGGTTTAACCCCTGCGTGTCCCGCAGCATTCCAACGCCACCGGACACTTCCAGGCCCTGGGCGGGTGGTCCCGGCAGGATTCGGGAGCAGCCAGCGTGGCTTGGCCAGACACCCGGCCCGGCGCTGCTCCTCATCCTCACCGCCACCACAAACCCCATCCAAACCCCGCCGTCCCCGGGGGGCTCTGCTGAGTGACCCCGGGGCCGCCCCCACAGCTGGATCCCCAGCCAACATCTGGGCAGCGCCTCTCGCAGCTTCCTAATTAAGGGATTCATTAGAGCACCTCCGTCCCGCGGGGGTGGCGGCGCGGGGGCCGTGCGCCGCCTCCAGTGACGCTTTTGCAGCCCCAAAATTCCCACCACGGCCGTCGGCGCTGGGTTTTGGCAGCAGCAGCCGCTTACTCAGCCTGGAAGTGAGCCGGCTCTTCCCGGGGCAGAGCCCTCGCCCCTCCGGCCGGCCGGGCTGCGGCTGAAATCCATCCCTCCAGTTTAGATCCACCCCTCCAGCTCAAATCCACCCCTCCAGCTCAGATCCATCCCTCCTGTTCAAATTCACCCCTCCAGCCCAGATCCATCCCTCCTGCTCAGATCCATTCAGAATAGAATAAAATAATGAAATGAAATGAATAAAATAAATAAAATAAAATAAAATCTGTTTCTAGCTTCCAGGGGGATGGAACTACAAGGATCCAGGTCCATGGGGCAGAGGGACAGGAGATCCTTTCCCCACAGCATGCTGGACCCCATCTCTATGGATGCTCCATGCAGCACCATCCCTGCCATCACCCCAGCTCAAATCCATCCCTCCTGCCCAAATCCACCCCTCTGGTTCAAATCCACCTTCCTGGAGCCCCTTCCCTGCCGTGGGTGCCCCCTGGTGCTGCTGGGCTCCCCTGGGCACCTGCGATCCCCGATTCCAATGCTGGAGCCGGGTGGATTCCACTCCTCCCTGGAGCAACGGGATGTTGCTGGGGGATTAAATGTAAAAGAGGAAAAAACCCAGCAAAATAACAAAAGAAAACATCTCTAAGGGTGATGGCAGAGATGGTGCTGCATGGAGCATCCACAGGGATGGGGTCCAGGATGCCATGGTGGGGAAAGGATCTCCTGTCCCTCTGCCCCATAAACCTGGGTCCTTGTAATTCCACCCCCTTGGAAGCTAGAAACAGATTTTATTTTATTTTATTTATTTTATTTCATTTCATTTTATTTTATTTCATTACATTTTATTATTTTATTCTATTCTATTTTAATTTAATTAAAATAGTTTATTAATTTAATTTCACTTTTTTATCCTTTATTTCATTATATCTGGTTTATTTTATTTTATCTGTTAAATTTATTTGTTAAATTTATTTTCATTATGTTATTTTATTTCATCTTATTTACCTATTTTCTTTTTTTATTTGGTATATTTAATTTTATCTTTCTTCATTTCATTTCCTTAATTTTCTCTTTATTTTATTTAAATGGCAGAAATTGCTCAATTCCAGCCTCTAGACCCAGAAATTCTTTTTTTTAGGGCTGAGGCGTCTCTGAGTCCAGACCATCCTGGCTGCTGCCCTCAGCCCTTCACTGAAGGGCCCCACGAGAATCCTACAGGGGCTGAATCCTCATTCTGATCTCACCTCCTCATTCCCACCTCCAGAGCCCGACCCTGGGATGACTCAGGGACTGTCCTGGGTTGTTAAGATTTGGTTTGAGGGTGTTCTATCACCATCTGTCAGAGCTGGGGCAGTTCTCTGCTGTTCATTGGGCAGTTTTTTCTTTATCTCTCCCACAGCCAACCCTCCCTCCAGGAGATCTCTGCTGTCCATGGCCACTGAGTGTCCCTGCAGGGCTGATCCAATCCCAGCATCCCATGGGGAGATGCTCCGCCCAGGGGAGGAGCCAAGCATTCCTCCCTGGATCCAATCTGAGCCTGGCACAGCACAGCAGCCTTTGCCCCCTGCATTGCCAGAGGAGCAGCTTTCTGCTGCCCTGCATGGCCAGAGGGAGCCCAGGCCCATCTGCAGCAGCCCTGGAGCTGCAGAGGAAAACTCCCCCCTTGTGCAGGATCCCTGCTGCAGCAGAGCCACAGCTGGGACACAGCTGGGGCTGGGACACCCCCTGACACACAGAGGGGCAGGTTGTATTCAACACACAATGTCAGTGTGGGTTTTGGGGGGGTTTTGCACTATTTTATTTGTATTTTTAATTTTCATAGTAAATAACTGTTATTCCTATTCCCATATTGTCTGAGAGTCCCTTAATTTAAAAATTATAATAATTCAAAGGGAGGGGGTTTACATTTTCCATTAGCAGACACCTCTCTGTTCAAACCATAACAGGGACCCCCAGCTCTCTCCTGGCCCCTGGCCCAGCCTTGGCCAAGGCATCTCCAACCAGAACAGCTGGAGGCTGAGGAAGAGGAGGCACCAGCTCCGGTCCTGTGTTCCCCCAGACCAGTTGGTAGAGCAGGAGACTCAATCTCAGGGTTGTGGGTCTGAGTCCCACGTTGGGCGCCAGCTGTGAGATTGATCTGGTGGCAGTTTGGGTCCTCAGCCCTCACAATATTACACAGGACAAAGGCAAAATATGAGAGGTGTCTTCTTCTCAGGACCAAAGTCCTATTTTATTCCTAGACAGGAGTCACCTCAGGATTCAGACAATATCCCAGGAAAGAGAGGGGGAATATCTCATTTTTAAGAAATTTTAAGCTCAGGGGAATGAGGGATGGAGGAACAGAACCACAGCCAATGGGATACTGGTGAGGAAGGGGAGAGGGGAGGGGTACACCTGGGACAAACCATCACCACCAGGGCTTTTGGGGGGGGAAAGGGGAAATGGGACAGAGCATGTACCAGACCCAGTGCAAAAACCAACTAAATAAACTGTTTAGTGCAATACAACACCCAGGACCACCCACATCCTGCAGAACAACAAGGATCCCCCTGGGAAGCTGCTGGGAGCATCTCAGGAGGCATCAGCCACATCCCAGCGCTGTGGAGCTTGGCCTTCAATCTTCCCTGTCCCTCAAAAGCCACTTTGAGACTGAGCCAGGCCTGGGGGATGTCCAGGTGACAAATTCCCCCCCTCCCAGGGGATGCAGATTCCTCTGGCTCCTCCTGACCCGGGAATGGGCACTCCCAGGGATGAGTTGTTTCTCAAACCTTCCATGAATCACTCAGCATCTTCCAAACCAGGGTGAAAAGTCCCCGGATTTGTGTTGGATTCAGGCTGGGGATGCTGCCTGGGGCTGGCAAACCACAGACAAAGCCAGAGTGAGCATTCATGACTCCAGAGGTGTCTCTGGACAAAGTCTCTGTAATCTTCTTCAAAAAATTCACATTTTGGATCAATTTCAGGACCTGATCAACCTGTTCCTGGACAGAAAATGGTCCTGGATATTCACATCATCCAAGGGCACAGCCCTCCTGATGTCCAGCAGAAGCTGCACTGGCTGGAATAGGATGGGTTCCTCCTCCTGCTCAGCTTCCCACAGGAACCAAACACTAGGGAAGGTCAAACACTTCCCATTCCAAATATTTATCCATGCAATTCTAATTGTTGGCAGGAGACAGTTGCTGTTTTGTGGGGGGAAACCAGCTGTTTGTGTCCCAGTAAGCCTGGACCATGCTGGAAGCAATGCTGGGGGGCCTGGGACACCTGGACTCCCATCCTGTGACTTTGGGAGGTGTCCAGGGGTGAGAGGTGGCACCTGAGGGCAGCAGCAGCAGCTGGAGTTTTGCTAGAACAGGTCACATGCAGATTCTTTTGCTTCTTTTCTGCCAAGTCAGGATTAAATGTGTGAGATGGTATTTCATGTTGGGACTCAGATGTTTATCAGTTCTTATCTCTGTCACAGTCCCACAAACCCTGAGTTCTGCAGCACTTCACTCTAACAAACTAAAAATGGAGCCCTGTCTCTCTCTACAAGGCCTTTTAAGGATAAACTGTCCAATTAAGAAATGACACCTAAATTATTTTTAATTTTAACCCAATAACAAACCACCAATGGCCTGCAATGTGGACTTTTTCTATCCAATTACACAAAATCACCCAAACCCATGGAGGAGGAGGAGAAGGAGAAGGAGGAGGGAGAAGGAGGAGGGAGAAGGAGGAGGGAGAAGGAGAAGGAGAAGGAGAAGGAGAAGGAGAAGGAGAAGGAGAAGGAGAAGGAGAAGGAGAAGGAGAAGGAGAAGGAGGAGAAGCCTCTGCCCTACAACATCCATCTTGCTTTATCTATATTACTGTATTCCAAACCCTTAAACTCTAAGTTTTCCACCCTGTGATGTGACACACTTCCATTCAAACTGCACACCCACCATCCCAGCTCTATCATCCCATTTTGGAAGCTTCTCCACGGCCTCAGGTCAATGCAGTGTTCTCCTGGGGGTCAGTGCCTGCCAGCACAGAAAGTCTGAAATTCTCAGCATCCAGGGGGGTTCCAGCAGTCACAGTGCTCCTCAGCCTGTCCAAAGAGCCCCCAGACACCTCCTGGGAGCCCTGTGCCTTTCTGCAACCCCCTCCTGCCCAGCTCCCACCCAAAGGGAGGAAGGACCCACAGACGGCTGTGATGACGTGGGATGGAGGAACCTGGGCAGCTCCTCTGTGGGCTCTCCCCACCCCACACCCCACTGGTGGCATCTGCTCCCCCTTTCACAACTTCCTGCAGAGCTTCTCCCTCTGTGCAACACCCCTGACCCGTGCTGGGTGTCACGTTCTGCACCCATCCCCCTGCCAGGCACCTCGCGGGGTTCCTGTTGAACCCTGGGTGCTGAGAATTTCAGACTTTCTGTGCTGACAGGCACTGACCCCCAAGAGAACACTGCATTTGACCTGAGGCCATAGAGAAGCTTCCAAAATGGAATGACAGAACTGAGATTGTGGGTGTGGAGTTTGAACAGAAGTGTGTCACATCACAGGGTGGAAAAATTAGAGTTTAAGGCTTTAGAATATAGCAATATCTATAAAGCGAGACGAAGTTTTAGAGCAGAGGCTGCTTCTGCTTCTTCACCTTCTTCTCCATAGGTTTGGGTGGCTTTGTGTAATTGGACATAAAATTCCACATTGTGGGGCATGGGTGATTGGCTATTGGGTTAAAAGTAAAAATAATTTAGGTGTCATCTCTTTATTGGACAGTTTATCCTTAAAAGGCCTTGTAGAGAGAGACAGGGCTCCATTTTTAGTTTGTTAGAGTGAAGCGCTGCAGAACTCAGGGTTTGTGAGACTGTGACAGTGATAAGAGCTGATAAACATCTGAGTCCCAACATGAAATACCATCTCACACATTTAATCCTGACCTTGGCAAGAAAAGAAGCAAAGATTCTGCAGGTTCCCAACCCAATCCCTTCGCCCACGGGGTCTCCAGGAACACATTCCCAAGGGAAGGGAACCCACCCATCCCACCCCACCCCACCATCTCCCTCCTGGCTGCAGCCCCCACAGCCCAACCAGCTCAGGGTCACAGGCTCAGCCTTCATCCACCTTCATCCTCCTCCCTGCAAAGATGCCATGGAAATGAGATTTTTTTCCCCCTGGAAAAGCCACCACTTGCACCCTTGATCCCATTCTGCTCCCCACCATGGCCACAGGCCCAGTGTCCTTGGGTTTGTCCATGGGGATGTTGGGTTTGGGTCTCTGAGCAGCTCCAGGGGCTCCATCCAGCCAAGGAACTCACCTTGTTTTATTCCAGGGAAGAGTTGGGATTCCTGAGCTTTGCTGAGCACCTCTTGTGCCATTCCAAGACCCCGCTCAGATCCTACATGGAGGATTTGGGGCTCATCGCTAAATTTTGGGGGGATTTAGAGTTGGAGGAACATCCCAAGGCTCAGATCCCACCACGAGGGAGGTGCTGCTCTGGCAGAGCAGGTCAGGAATCCTTTGGATTAGGTTTGTCCCTGCATGTGGAAGCAATGAGGAGGAGAGAAGGGGTGGGAAGCAGGATGCAGCAGTAAAGAAGACACCAGCTCTTCCATGAGGGAATTCATCCCAAATGCCAAAACTGGAGGTGAAAGAGCCAATTTCCAGCTTTCCTTGGGCTCCCTTGGATTCCAGCACATCAGAGGATCTCCATGCTGGAGAGGAACATGGAATAAATGTGGAGCTGTGACCTCCCTGACCTCCCTCCTCACCCTCTCCCACCCAGCCACGACTCCCAGACCTTGCTTACCCCAACATCCATCCTTGCCCTGGCTCCCAGAGCGTGGGAAACACCTCCAAACCCTCTGAGGATCCTCAGGGCTTGGCCACCCCCAGGCAGGATTTAACCTGCTCATTTGCATGCCCTCGTCACCTCTAATTAAATCTGTGTGGTGCCACAATCCTTCCAGCCCCCATTCCCCCTGGAAATCCCCAGGCTGAGCTGCCAGGATGATGGATGGTGGGAAGAAAACAGGATGGGTCCCACACACAGGAGCGGCCACGGGCTTGTTGGTTTTTCCCTGTTCACACTAAAAATAAGAAGGTTGGTGCAGGTTTGTGGCCAGAGCCATGGGGCTGTGGAGGAAAACCAGCTCTGTCTGTGGCCACAGGGCTCCTGGCCTGTCCCTGGCCTGGGATTCATAGACAAGATCACCCAAGTGATTTACCCCAGCTGTTGTGTTGTGATTTCAGGGTTTACCTCAGAACCTCGGGTCCCTCCCAGGTGTGTCAGTCACCTCTCCTTTCCCCTCCCAGCACTGTCTGTCACTCCTGGAATTCCAGAAGGGCCTCGAGTGGCAGATTCAAAGGATGCCCTCTACCCCTGGGGGGCATTGGGCCATCCAGGTGTCCTTTGTCCCTTTGTCCCTCCCCTCCTGTCCCTGCTTGGTGGCTCCCTGCCCCTTCCCTGCCCCTCTCCCCGGGGTTCAAAGGAGCAGCAACCACGGGCTCAGGGAGTTCTGTTGGAGCTGGTGCTGCATTCAGAGGCCTGTGGGCCAGAATAAAGCTCTGCATCCAAACCCTCCATCAGAACCGACTCCTTTCCTTCACCATCCCCTTAAAGCTTCTCTGCCAGAGGGAAACCTGAGGAGCAGCCCCTGTTATGGGGGGAAGTTCCATCCCAGCACCCCAGAGCTCCTGCAGGCCTGGACCTTGTCCCCCACTGCAGCCCAGGCTGCAGAACCCAGCCAGCCAAAAGTGTCTGTGGGGTGAAACACCACAGTGCCACTGTTTGGTTCAGCAGCAAGGGCCAGACAAGCTCAGGCACGTTCTGTCCAGCTCTATTGGTAATTATTTCAAATACCCAACGCTCTGCAGCACATGCAGCTCCCTCACTGAAATACAAAAGTAATTCTATTTCAACCTCCTAAAAGCAAGAAAATGATGGTCAGGGGGCTCCAGCCAGGAGCCACCAGCTGTGCCCAGCTGTGGACACCCCTGGCTTAGCCAGACATGGGCACTTCACTGCCAGAGTCCCCCAGATGTCACCCACTCAGCACCTCCATCACCCTTTGGTGGCCATCCCAAGGTGACTGTGCCAGGGTGACCATACACCAGGATGACAATGCCAAGGTGACTGTGACAATGTGACGATAGACCAGGGTGGCCATGCCCGGGTGACAATGCCAAGGTGTCCATGCCAGGGAGACCATGCCAGGGTGACCATACACCAGGGTGACAATGCTAAGGCGACCATGCCAGGGTCACCATGCCAAGGTGACCATGAACCAGGGTGACAATGCCAAGGTGACCATGAACCAGGGTGACAATGCCACAGTGACCATTCTGTGGTGACCATGCCAGTGTGGCCATGCCAAGGTGACCATAGACAAAGTGACCATGAACCAGGGGCCGACCAAGCAAGACGTGGAGGCAGAATGACATCAAGGTGTCCCCAAGCTCCTCTGTCCTTTCCTGTGTCACCCCAGAACAGGGTGTGAGCCCAGCAGCTGTGGCAGTGACAGGGACATTGCCTTGTCACTGCCACCCCCAAGGAGTCCCCGTGCAGGGCAGGATTTGTGTATTTGTGCCTCTCTGAGAGGCAGCACCACCCTGGGCTGTGCTTTGTGCCATGCCATCCATGCCATGCCATCCGTGCCATGGCCACCACTGCCCTCACCCAGGGACTCTGACCCAACCATTCCCCAGCCCCTGAGGGGTTAAACGTCCCCAGCCACCCCCAAATGACGGAGAGACGCTGGTCCCCAGCAATTAGGTGACAGACCCGGGTACACCGCAGCCCGGGCTGTGACGTGAGGACGGATCCAGGCTGGCTGGCGGTTTGTCTGTCCCTGGCTGGCACCCAGCGCCTGGAGCCGCCGCAGCTGCTTCCCGGCCCCTCGCGGCACCGGAGCGATGTGTCACCGGGAATTCCGGACCCTGCAGCCTCTGCGGTGCCCCCGGGCCTGGCGACACCCTCAAAATGCCCCGTGGGGTCTCTGGGATGTCCCCACTGCTGTCCCTGCTGGGTGCGGGGTGCCCTCCCCAGGAGCAGAGCAGGGGCGCATTTCCCTCCCTAAAGCAGCTGCACTTTGGGATCAGTTCACTGATTCTGCACGTTTTGGGGCTGGGGGCTTCAATACCTGAAATGGGAAAATATTTCTGAGTCTCCAGAAGGCTCCGAGCCCTCCCTGGGGGGGTTGGTGTCCCCTTCCCGAGCCTGGGGGGCACAGGCGGGCTGGGGTGAGCAGGGAATCGCTGCCTCTGGCTGGGAAATTGAGGAGAAAAACAACAAAAAGGGGATTTGGAGTGAATCTGCAGCCGAGGCCGTTCCCAGTTTGCCCAGTGGGGTGACTGGGAGGAGCTGGTGGGGGGCGGGGCGAGCTCTGGCCCTGCCGGGGGTGGGGATGGAGGGGCCGCTCCTGCCGGGGGGGGGGGGGGGGGTCACAGCGATAAATCGGGGAGGGTTTGGTTTTTGTGGGGATGTAACCCCAAATCTCCCACGGGGACCGCAGGTGGCTCCTTGCGCCACCCAAGAGTGTCACCCAAATGTCCCCAGCGCCAGGCAGGAGCCGGGACCCTGCGCATCTGGGGGTGCCACATCTGGAGGGATGGCACGTGTGGGGGGCTGCACACCTCGGGGGATGGATGACACATCTGGGGAAGTGTCACACACTGGGGATCCCCAGCCGGGCATGGTGGCTGCACCGCTGAGGGGCTGCGCATTTGGGGAGTCCCACATCTGGGGGTGTCACACCTGGGGGGACATATCTGAGGGTGACACGGCTGGAGGGGTGACACATGTGTGGGGGGGTCCCACATCTGGGGGGTGACACGTCCGGGGGAAGGTGACACACCTGGGGGGTGGCACATCTGGAGGGACATATCTGGGGCGGTGGCACACCTGGGGGTGACACATCTTGGGGGGGACACATCGGGGGGGTGACACATCGCGGGGGTGACAAACCTGGTGGGGTGGCACAGCTGGGGAGGTGGCACACCTGGGGGGACACACGCCCGGGGGGGGACACGCCTGGGGGGGGTGACACATCTGGGGATGACACATCTGAGGAGGGTGGCACAGCGGGGGCCGCGGGAACGTGCTGCCCTCTCGTGGCCGCAGTCGGGACTGCACCCTGCCCCTCCCGACTGGGGAAACTGAGGCACGACCGGCGCCCCTTCCCCTCCCCTATGGGGGGAATTCACAACTCCCCAATACCTGATCCCCCCGGTTCTGCCCGTGCGTGGCTGCCCTCGGTCCCCGAACACTCCCCAGGAGGGTGGCCTGCTCCGTGTGACACTGGGGGGTGCAGGACGCCAGGGTCCCCCCGTGGTGGGGTCGGTTTGTCTGTAAACCTGGGGAAACAAAGGAGAGAGAAGGTGAGCAGGGATGTGACAGCCTGAGGGACTGGGGAGCACAAATGGTACCCTTGGGGACAGAGGGGACACGGCCCAGCTGATCCATCACCGCCTGAATTTCACCGGAGAAGCCAAAAGGCTTAAAATGAACCCAAACCTCACAACTGTGCCGGGTGAGGTGGCTCAGAGGGTCACTCCAACCCCACAGACACTACCCCGGCCACCCCGTGTCCCCCCGGGCACCCCGTGTCCCCCTGGCCAAGCGGACCCCACGGCTCTGAGGATGATGATGATTCCTGCATCCATCCTTCACCCCAAATCCTGGACTCTCACCCCGGCCCCTCCCTGGCTACAAACCACCTTGGAAGGATTTTCTGGCAGTGCCAGCTTTGGGTGAGCCGGGACTGCCCCGCAGCCAAGGGCTGAGAGTCCTGCGGATGACAGGGTGACAGGTCCTGCCTGCCTGCGGGACGTCACAGCCACCAGCCCCGGGGCGGGGGACCTTGGGGACACCTCCATCCCCGCTGGATGCCCGGGGCCAGCACGCCCTGCCGCGGGTGGGGTGCCAGGGTGATTGCGGAGGTGGTGGCGGTGCCAGGTGCTCGTGTCCCCAGCGTCCCTCCCCCGCTTTAACGAGAGGGCAAAGAGCAGCTGGGTGCGGCGCCGACGCCAAGCCCTGTCCCCTGCCCTGTCACCTGCCCTGTCACCCTCCGCAGGCACGGCCCGAGCAGCAGAGCCAGCACCGAGGTGAGCGGGGACACCCCGGGGCTGAGACCCCATCTCGGGACAAGGGGGGACCCCCGAGGGGCCGGGATGGAGCGGGAGATTGGGGAGGGAGGGACGGGGCGGTACCTGAGATACGGCACCGCCCGGGCTGAGGGGTTGGGGACACTTTTGGGGTGACACAAGGACCGGGCTGGGGGGTTGGGGACACTTTTGGGGTGACACAAGGACCGGGCTGGGAGGATGGAGACACTTTTGGGGTGACACAAGGACCTGGATGGGGTTTGGGGACACATCGGCGGTGACACAAGGACCGGCCTGGGGTTTGGGGACACTTTTGGGGTGACACAAGGACCGTGCCCAGGATCCCACAGCAGGACCGAGGCGCTCCGGCTGCTCCCCGGCAGGATGGGAGACCCCTTCGGCCGCTGGAGCAGCAGCCCCTCCCGGTGAGCGCCACCCCGGGGACCCCCGAGGGCTGGGCGGGACAGGGGACAGGGCGTGTCAATGTCCGTCTGTCCGTCCAGGAGCGAATATGACGACAGGACCCCGCTCCAACATTCCAACAGCTTCGCCCGCCTCAGCGGGAAGAGCATCTACAGTGAGTGAGGGCTGCACCCCAAAAACCCCCTCAGTGCCCCCCCCAGCTCGTCCCTGTCCCCTCACCCCGCCTGTGCCCTCAGACCAGCGCAAGGACTACGGGCAGACGCTGCTCAAGGTCCAGAACGATTTCCAGCACCACGTTGAGGTAGAAGCCCCCCCAAAGTGCCCCGCGCCCCCCAGCCTTGCGAGGGGCCCGTGTCACACTGTGTGACACCGTGTGGCACCGTGTGGCCCCCTGTCCCCCCCAGCACCTGCTGACGATGCCCCTGGAGCGGGAGCTGCGCAGCGCCGAGGATTGCCTGGGGCGCCTGCGGGAGCTGGAGGAGCAGGGCCGGGTCTGGGGCCAGGATGTCGTCCTGGAGGTCAAGGACCAGGAGCTGGTGCTGAGCGATGTGGAGAGCAAGGTAACCCCGGACAGGACACCCCCAAACCCCGGTACTCCCGGCCAGGGCACCCCCAAAGCCTGGCACTCCCTGGCTATGGGAACCCCCAAACCCCGGTACCCCCTGGCTACGGTGTCCCCTGAATCCTGGCACCCCTGGGCTATGGAGAACTCGAAATTCCGGTACCCTCTGGCTATGGGAACCCTCCAATTATGGTGACCCCTGCCCAGGGTATTCCCTAAATCCTGGCACTACCTGGCTATGGGAATGCCCAAATTCAGGTACCCTCTGGCTATGGGAACCCCCAAATCCTGGTACTCCCCGGCTATAGGAACCCCCAAACCCCAGTACCCCCTGGCCACAGTGTCCCCTGAATCCTGGCACCCCCTGGGCTATGGGGAACTCCAAATTCCAGTACCCTCTGGCTATGGGAACACCCAAATCCCAATAGCCCCCGGCCAGGGCATCCCCTGAATCCTGGCACACCCTGGCTATGGGAACCCCCAAATCCCTGGAGGGCCGCCCCCTGTCCAGGTATCCCCAAGTCCCAGTCCACCCCACTGCCCCCCACCCTGGCAGCTCCTACAGCCCTGGCACCCCCAATCTGGGCACCCACAGCCCTGCCCCACCTCCAGACTCAGCCCCCAAACTCTCCTGTGCGACCAGCACCCCCATTAAACCACTAAATCGGGACCCCACAATCCCCCTGCACCCCTTTAACCCTTTCCTAGCCACTGATTCCCGGTGTTCCGCCTGGCAGGAGGAGCTGGAGGCGTTCCCGCTGGGAAGCGTGCAGGGATGCTCGGCCGGGCTGGACAACGCCGTGCTGGCCATCAGCGTGCAGGAGAGGAACCCTCCGAGAACCAGCGTGCTGCTCTTCCAGTGCGAGCGCCTGGGGGTGAGCCCTGAGCGGGGAAACGCGGGGGGCAGCGCCCCGGGATGGGCTCTAAGCGCAGCGGCTCCGTGCAGGCAGAGACGCTGAGGAGCAGCCTGGAGAAGGTGCTGAGGCAGAGGAAGGAGGAGCAGAGCAACCACTTCGGGCACAGGTATGGGGGGTAAGTGGCTCTGCGGCCCATCCCTGGAGACAGCTCGGCTGGGGCTCCAAGTGTCGCTCCCCAAAGTTGTGGTGAGTCTGGTGATGGGGTCTCCTTGTGGTCCCACAGCGCCCCAAAGCCCCCCTGCCCCACCTGAGGGGTGAGGGGGGGCCCTTTGTCCCCACTTTCCCAGCTCCTGGCTCAGCCCCCCCATCCTGCCCCACCCCATGAACACAACGCCCCCACCCCATCCAGGGGCTGAGCCCCCCATTCTGCCCCACCCCATGGGCCCGACCCCCCAACCCATCCAGGGGCTGAGCCCCCCATTCTACACCATCCCCATGGGCCCGACCCCCCCCCATCCACGGGCCCAGCCCCCCATTCTGCCCCAATTCATAAACACAACCCCCCCACCCATCCAGGGGCTCAGCCTCCTTCCCACCCCTCCTACACCATCCCCATGTGCCCGCCCCCCCACCCCATCCACAGGCTCAGTTCTCCCATCCTGCCCCACCCCATGAACAACCCCCCACCCCATCCATGGGATCAGTTCCCCCCCCTCCCACCCCCTTTTCCCCTTCCCTGTGGGCACAGCCCCCCCATGGCACCCACGAGCTCTGTGTCCCCTCATCCCCACGGGCACAGTGCGTCCCCCACCCCATTTCCCATCGCTGGCTTCAGACCCTCGGCCGCTCCTCCTTCTCCCCCACACCCCCAGACCACACACCCCACTCTCGGAACCAGCCCCGCTCCTGCCCCACACCCACACACAGACCCCTCTCCCCCCACTCCCTACAACCCCCTGGGCTCAGCTCACCCTCTCCTTCCCCTCCCCACCCCCACAGAGCCCCCACCCCAACCTCAGCTCACCCTCTCTGTTCCCTCCACACCCCCATACAGCCCCTCAAGCTCAGCTCACCCTCTGTTCCGTCCCCGTTACCCCCGCAGCTCCCCGGAGCCCCCCCCGTACGCGGCCCCGGAGCGCTGGGCAGAGCCCCCCGAGCCCGACCCCCAGCCACCCCCCCGGCGGGGGCCGCTCTCCTCGGATTACCGTGAGTCTGGGCCGGGGGGGAGGCACCGCGCCGTGCCTCAGTTTCCCCAGGAGCAGCGGTGACGCTGGCCATGTCCCCAGGCGCGCCGGAGCTCCCGCAGGTGGCCCGGGGCCGAGCCCACGGCCAGGCCATGCCCGAGGTGGAGCGGGATGTTGTAAGTGCCCACCCCACCGACCCCTCCGGGGAGGGGTCACCTGGCACCCCCAGGCTATGGGGACCCCAAATCCCGGTACTCCCTATGGGAACCTCAAATCCTGGCACTCCCTGCCTATGGGAACCCCAAATCCTGGCAACCCCAGGCTCTGGGGAACCCCAAATCCCGGTACTCCCTATGGGAACCCCAAATCCCCGCACTCCCTGCCTATGGGAACCCCACACCCCACCGCCCCCACAGGAGATCCTCAACCACGTCCTGGGCGACCTGGAGCGCTTCGTGGGGCGGCTGAAGACGGCGCTGAACTCGGCCAGTACCAAGAAGAAGCTGAAAAAGTCAGGTGGGAAGGGAGGGGAGGGTCCCCGGGGGCTGCTCGGGGTTCCGGTGTGCCCAGCCCGGTGCCAGCCCCAGCTGTGCCCCTCCAGCGCTGCCCCCAAAGGATGAGTACACGGATTTCTTCCAGAAGGTGAAATACGCCCTCAACCTCTTGGTAGGTGCGGTTGGTAGGGCTGGAGGGGGGGCTGGGAGTGGGGGGGATGTGGGGAAGGGGCTAAAGGGGAATTGGGGGGGCTGTGTGGGGAAAGGGGGGCTCTGTGGGAATAGGGGGGTGTGGGGATGGGGGATTGCAGGAGAATATGGGGAGTGGGGCTGTGTGGGGATAGGGGTCTATGGGGTTAGGATGGGGGGCTGTGTGGGGAAAGGGGGGTTGTGAGGGCGGGGGCTCTGTTGGAATAGGGCGGTGTGGGGATGGGGGATTGAATGAGAATGTGGGGAGTGGGGCTGTGTGGGGATTGGGAGGCTGTGGGAACAGGGGGGTGTGGGGATGGGGGATTGCATGAGAATGTGGGGCTCTGTGGGGCTGTGTGGGGAAAGGAGGGCTGTGAAGGTGGGGGGCTGTGGGGAGGGGAGGCTTTGTGGGAATAGGGGGGTGTGGGGATGGGGAATTGCATGAGAATGTGGGGGGCTCTGTGGGGCAAGGGGGGCTGTGACAGTGGGGGGCTGTGCGGGGATGGGGAATTGCATGAGAATGTGAGGCTGTGTGGGAATGGGAGGGTCTGTGGGGTTAGGAATGGGGGGACTGTGTGGGGTGAGGGAGGTGTGGGTGGGCTGGGGAGCTCTGTGGGGCTGCGGGGGCTGTGTGAGGGCAGAGGGGGCTCCTTGGGGACACCTTTCCCGCCCCCCCCCATAGGGACGGAACCGCCCCTACGTGACGGAGCCGGATCCCCCCGAGCTGCTGCGCCTCATCTTCTCCGCTCTGTCCTTCGTGAGTGCCCCCGGAGCGGGTCCCACCCCCCGGAAAGTGTGACACGGGTGGGGATCCCCCCTCAATCCCCCATCCCCTGCAGGTGCTCGGGCACTGCCCCAGCCCCGGGCTGGCCCCGTCCGTGCAGAGCCCGCTGCTCCTGCCCGAGGCGCTGCAGCTCCTCGAGGACACCCTGGGCGATGATGATTACGGCGTCTGGAAGAGCCTCGGCACCGCCTGGAACAAATCCAGGTGGGCTCCAGCACCCCGGCACCGAGACAGGGGGTCTGGGTTTGAGGGGGGTCCCAGCGCCCACCGCGGTGCCCTCTCGATGTTGTAGGGCCGAGTACCCCAATAGCGACCGGGTGCCCGCGTACACGCCGGTGTTTTCGGACGGGTGGCTGCCCCCCGTGATGGAGCAGGAGCGCCGGGGGAGCCTCCAGGACAGCGCAGCGCCTGCCTCAGTTTCCCCAGCTCTGTCGCGACCCTCCCGGTCCCTGCCCCCCGCCCAGGCACCGGGCACGGGCTGGAGGGACCATCCGGGCCGAGGGTGAGTGTCCCCCTGTCCCTGAACCTGAGGGGGGTCGGGGCAGGATGTGGGCACTGATGCAGCCCCTCCGCGCCCCCAGATCCCCGCTCCCTGCCCAGGGGCTGGTGCGAGCCCTGTACGACTTCCAGGCCAGGAACTCGCAGGAGCTGAGCGTCAGGAAGGGGGACACGCTGCAGGTGGGAGCGGGGCAGCCCCTCCTTGGGTGGGGGGGCACAGCTGGGACCCCTCGGCCCTGCCCTCCAGCTGCCCCCATTGTCACCTGCCCAGGTGCTGGACCAGCAGAGGAAGTGGTGGCTGGTGCAGGACGAGCGGGGGGACAGGGGACACGTCCCTGGCAACATCCTGGAGCCCCTCCCGGAGCCGGGGCACAGCTCCAGACAGGTGGGGGACCCCTCTGCCATCCTTTCTCTGCGCCCCCCACCACGAGGGGGTGGCCGGCGGCTCCCACGACGTCCCCTCCCTCTGTCCCCGCTCCAGGACAGTCCCCCAACCCTGCACCCCAACTCCTCGCCGGCAGAGGTGACGGCCTGGCTGATGGACAAGGGCTTCTCACGGATGTAGGTGCTCCCTTGAGCCCCCTCCCCGCCAAAAACCCGCCTGGGTCTATTTGGGGCTGGGGGCGAGCCCGGCTCACTCCTGTCCCCCCCCACCCCAGCACGGTGCGGACCCTGGGGGTGCTGCGGGGACGCGAACTGCTGCAGATGAGCCCGGACGAGCTGCGAGGGGTCTGTCCCGAGGAGTGGCGCAGGGTCCTCTTCAAGCTGTCCCCGGTCAGGACGTCCCTGGGGGTGAGCACTCCCACCCCCGTACCCCATCTCGGGACACCCGCGCCCACGCCCCCTCCCCACGCCCCACCCCCGGGATGGTCTTGCGGGACCCCCACCCCCGGCCCAGGGGGTCCCCCAGGAAAAGGGGGAACACAAAAGGGGATTTAAAGGGGCTGTGGGACCCCTGGCCCCTTCCTCACTCCTGTGGCTGTGGGACCCCCGGCCCCGCAGCCCCGCCCCAGTCCGGGGCCATGGGGGGAGGGATCCTCATCCCCATCCTCACGCCCCCTCCCCTCTCATCCCATCCCTCTCTCCGCAGATCGGCCCCATGGACTGAGCCCCCGAGGCCACGCCGATGTCCCCATCACGTGCCCACCCCGGATGGAGCAGCCTGGGAATGGCTGGGTTTGGGGGCGAACCCACCCCCACATCCCGCCTGTCCCCCCAAGGCAGAAAAACCCTCCTGGAAATCACAGAACGGCCCCCCCAAAGGAAGGAGGGGGGCAGGCACCCCCCTCGGCGGGCTCGGGTGTGCGAAGGGACTTTGCACCCCCAAAAATGTAAAGGGATTGATGTGGAAAATAAAAGTGACAGCAATGGGGTGTGCAGAGTCTGGGGGGCACCTCGGGGCAGGGAGAGGGACAACGGGAATAGGGGAACAGGGACAAGGGGAATAGGGGAATAGGGCAGAAGAGGGACAAGGGGCATAGGGCAGGGTAGGGAGAGGGCCAAGGGGCACAGGGACAAGGGGCATAGGGACAAGGGGCACAGGGACAGGGCAGGGAGAGGGACAAGGGCACAGGGCCAAGGGGCACAGGGACAAGGGCAGGGAGAGGGACCCCGCATTTCACCCCTCCGCAGCCCCCAAGGCACATCCCTGGTGCCCGCCCACCTTAGCGAGCCGATGGCAGGAGGGGCCCCGGGGGACAGGGCTGTCCCCAGCCCACCCCGCTCAGCACCCTGCGTGGGTGGCAGGGCACCAAGGCTCCCTCCCGCCGGGCTTTGTCAGAGCTGCCTCATTAGAGCTCATTAGGAATGTGCTAATGAGGAGCGGGGGCGGGAAGAAGGGAGCCGCGGGGCTGCTTTCCTTTTCCCTTTCCCAGGGCTACAGGGAGGGCCCTGGGAACAGCACCGGGCTGAGCTCCTGCCCCAAACCAACCCAGCCACGCTGGGAATGGGTCCCATGGGGCAGGCACCCCACCTCACCCCACACCCACCAAACCCCAACCACGGGTGGGGGTCACTTCAGTGCCCCCAACACCACAAGGCCTGTGGGGGCACAGGGTGCCACATCTAAAAATGATTTATTGCCCTGGGGGGCATCATGCTGGCGCTGCTGTCCCCCCGCAAGGGTGGAGGGTGCTGGAGGGGCTGGGTGAGGACTCCCCCCACCCTCTGAGCCCCGTGCTGAGCTCCTACACCTTCTTGTTGCCCCACTTGGCCATCTTGTTGTTGATGGGCATCTTCTGGAAACGGCTGGACTTCAAGTAGGCAGCCACCTTCTCCAGAGCCTGGGGACACACACAGAGGGTCAGGGGTGCCCCCACCGCGGCAGCCCCACCCAGGGGTGGCCTTGGGGTGCCCCTGCTCACCCCAAAGCGCTCCACAAAGTCCTTGAGGTTCTTGAAGGGCTCCAGGCACTTGGGCTCAAAGATGCGGTTCTGATCCAGCACGTCGAACATGAGGAAGTCCACGAAGGTCAGCTGGGGACATGGGGGGGACACATAGTGAGGACAAACCCCCTCCCCAGCCCCGCAGCCCCCACGGGAGCCCTGGCAGTACCTTCTCCCCTGCAAACCACTTTCTGTCCCCCAGGAAGTTGGAGAAGAGCTTCAGCTTCCCTGGGAGCTGCTCCAGGTAGCCCGGCTTGAGCTTCTCCTGAGGGAGGAGGGAAGGAAAAGGTGAGGATGGGCAGCCCCAGCCTGCCACTCTGGGGAGCACCCTCCCAGTCTGGGGTTCCCAGTGCTGGCACAGGGTCTCCAATGCTGGCACAGGGTCCCCCAGCCTGCAGCACACTCACAAAGTCAGGGTTGTAGCAGACCATGACAAGGCTCATGCGGAAATCCATGATCTGGTTCTCCAGCATGTCCACACGCAGGATCTCCTCCTCTGTCTCACCACCTGCACAGGGGGATCAGCACTGGGGGCCCAAACCCTCCCTGACCCCAGCCCTGCTGCTCCAAACCCTCCCTGACCCCAGCCCTGCTGCTGGTTGTTGGTCCCTTTAACTCCAACCCCATGCTCACCCCCACTCCATCCTACACCCCAATCCAACTCCAACCCCAAACCAAACCCAACTGAGCCCCAATTCAGTTCCAACCCTACTCCAAATCCCAACTCCAGCCCTCACTCCAAACCCAGCTTTAATCCCACTCCAACCCCAACTCCAATCCCACTCCAATCCCAGCTTTAATCCTACTCCAAGTGCACTCCAGCCTAATTCCAATCACACTCCAATCTCCACCCCATCCCACTCCAACCCCAGCTTTAATCCCACTCCAATCCCAACTCCCATCCCAGTTTTAATGCCACTCCAGCCGCACTCCAGCCCCACTCCCATCCCAACTCCAAGCCCACTCCAACCCTAAATTTAATCCAAATCCAGCCCAACTCCAATCCCAAATTTAATCCCAACTCCAAGGCCACTCCAGCCCCAACCCCAAACCCACTCCAATCCCAGATTTGATCCCACTCCCATTCCAACTCCCTTCCCAAATTTAATCCAACTCCAGCCCCAGTCCAATCCCAACTATAATCCCACTCCAAACCCAGCTTTAATCCCACTGCAACTCTAACTCCAACCCCAAATTTAATCAAACTCCAACCCCAACTCCAGTCCCACTCCAATCCCAAATTTAATCCCATTCCAAGCCCCCTGCCCCCCACTCACACATGTTGTGCTTGCGGGCGATGTAGCGCAGGATGGCGTTGCTCTGGGTCAGTTTGGTGTTGCCATCGATGAAGTAGGGCAGCTGGAGGGGACAGAGGGACATGGGGACACTGGGACAGCAAGACACCCCCAGCCCCTGCCCCCCAGCCCCTGACACCTACGTTGGGGAAGTCCAGCCCCAGCTTCTCCTTCTCGTTGATCCATTGGCTCTTATCATAGTTGGGAGCTGCAAGGGAAGGGGGTTTAGTGATGCTGTGTCCATCCCAAAAACCCCAAAAGAGGCTGAGGGTGGTGTGGGGACCCCCGACCCCCTCACCTTCCCCACAGCTGTAGAGTTTGTCCTCATAGGGTGTCTCTGTGTACTCCAGCAGCAGGCGGATGGCGTGGGCGAGCTGGGGAGGGGGATCAGTGAGACACCCCAAAAACACCCCCTAATTGTGAGCCTGCAGCTGGCTCACACACGGGGAAACTGAGGCACAGGGCAGGGCAAACGGCACCCCCTTCCCAGCACCCCCAGTCAGCACCCCCTGCACAGGGGGACCCCCCCCAAAAGCAACACCCTCCCACCCCCAAGTGCAGCAGGACCCCACAATCCATCCCAGATCAACCCCAAAAGATCAAGGAGACCTCCCACAGCTTCCCCAAAACACCTGAGGGTCCCCCCCAGATCCCCCCAAAGACCAGAGGGGCTCCCACAGTTCCTCCCAAGGTTAGGAGGGCAGCCTAAGACCCCCCAAAACACCAGAGGGATCCCCACGGACTCATCAGAGCCTCCCAAAAGGCACCCCCTGCCGTCCCGCCCAAGGCTAATAAGGGAGCCTCATTAGAGCTCACTAGGAATGTGCTAATGAGGAGCGGGGGGAGGGGGAAGAGGGGCCAGAGCCGCCTCCCTCAAAACACCAGAGGGACCCTCACAACCTGTCCAAATGATACAGGAGACCCCCGAAACCCCCCCTTAAACCCCCAGAACCCAGGGGAGACCCCCCAAGACCCCCCACAAGTTCAAAGGGAGCTCCCGCAGCCCCCCCACAAGATCAGTGGGACCCCCCCCCAGACCCCCGGCTGCCCCCTAAAAGCTCAGAGGGGTCCCCAGAGCCCCCCCAAGCCAAAAGGAAACCCCAGAGCCCCCCCAAGCCAAAAGGGAACCCCACAGCCCCGCCACGCCCCCACCCGAATGCACCGGAAACGCCACAGCCCCCGTTCCCAAAGCCAGCAGGGACCCCACAAACCCCCCCGAACATCCCCGAAAGACCAAAGGGACCCCCCGAAACCCCCCAAAAAAGCGGGGGGAGCCCCGAAAACCCCTTAAATCCCCCCAAAAGCGCAGGGGGACCGCCGGCCCCGCCTTTGGGGTGCGCGCAGCCCCCGCCCCACGCGGAGGTGTCCCGGGGCTGTCCCGGGGGTCCCCACTCACCCCGCGGATGTCCCAGTACCCCAACACCGCCATGGCCGCGCGATCGCTGCCCCGCCCCCCTCGTGACACGGCCACGCCCGGCTGGGGGCGGGGCTGAGGCAGGGCGCGGCTGGGGGCGGGGCTTAACGGGACGGGACGCCACGGGAGTCCCCCTTATCCCAGGGGTCCCCCTTATCGGACCCTTCTTATCCCGGGGATCCCCCTTATAGGATCCCTCTTATCCTGGGGTGCTCCTTATCCCCCCTTACCCCAGGGTTCCTCCTTATCCTGGGATTCCTCCTTATCTCGGGGGTCCCTCCTATGCCGGTGATTTCCCCTTATCCCATGATTTCCCCTTATCCTGGGACTTCTTCCCCTTATCCCGGGGGTCCCCTCCTATCCCGGGGGTTCCCCTTATCCCCGCCTTATCCCGGAGGTCCCCCTTATCCCCTGGCTCCCCCTTATCCCGGGATTTCTTTCCCTTATCCCGGGAGTCCCTCTTATCTGATCCCCATTATCTCGGGGATCCCCCTTATCCCGGGACTTCTTCCCCCCTTATCCCACCTTATCCCGGGGGTCCCTCTTATCCCAGGATTTCCCCTTATCCGGGGGTCCCCTCCTATCCCGGGTGCCCCCCTTTATCCCGGGGCTCTGCGGCCCCCCCAGGCTCCCCCTTAGCAGAGGATTCTGTGCCTCCCGCCCACCTGCACAGAACCCCCTTAACCCGGCCCCCCCCCCTTATCCCGGGATTCCCTCTTATTCCGGGGGCCCCTCTTATCCCGGGGGTCCGCCATATCCAGGGGCTCTGCGCCCCTCAAACTCAGTGGGGTCCCCATTAGCAGAGGCTTTTTTGGGTCATCCCGGCCTGCACGTAACCCTCTTATCCCGGGCATCGCCCTTATCTCTGAGATTTCCCCTTATCGGATCCCCCTTATTCCGGGATTCCCCCTTATCCCGGGGGCTCCACAACCCCCCAAACCCCATGGGGTTCCCCGAATCTCGGGAGTTTTGTGACCCTCCTACCCCCATGGGAACCCCCTCGTATGGAGGGTTCTGTGACCACCCCGAACTCCATGGCGTCCCCCTTATTCTGGGTGTGTCTGTGGCCGCCCCAAGTTCTATGAGGGTCCCCATTAATGGGGGTTGTGTGACCCACCCCATCCCCGTGGCTTTGTGACCCCCTGAATTCCATAGGGTCCTCCTCATCCGAGGGGTTCTGTGGCACACTCCATCCATCCCCACGGGACCACTTTATTCTGGGGGTGCTGCCACCCCACAAACTCCATGGGGTCCCCTTATTCTGCAGCCACTTAAATTCGTTTAAATTTCTCTGCAGCCCCATTAAATTCCTTTAGGGTTCCCCCTTTTCCTGGGGGAAATTTTCAGCCCCCCAAACTCCATGGGAAGCCCCTTATCCTGGGGGCCATGAGTCCCTCTATGATCATCCCCTCAAGCTTCATTGGGGTCCCCCCTTTCAATCCCCTCAGCTGCAGGGGTGTCTCCCTTATCCTGGGGGGATGGGGACCCCACCTTGCTCCCCACAGCCTCCACAGGGGTCCCCTTTATTATGGGGGTCCCCTAGGAATGGCTCCTCACATCCCACAGCCAGGAGGGTCCCAACCCCACAAATGAGGAGTTACCCCCACTCCCCCCGCAGCCCCTCAGCAGCTCAGGGAGGAGGTACAGACACGGCACAGACAAGGGGGAGCCGCCGAGGTTTATTGGGGGGATTTGGGGGAGCAGGGGGCTTCAATCCCTCACTCCTTGGTGCTGGACCACTTGGCCGTGCGCCAGAAAACCGGGGTCTTCATGAAGCGCCCGGAGCGCATGTAGGCAGAGACCTTGTCCAGGGCCTGGGGGACACATGGGGACATGTGGGGACAGGGGACACACCACGGGGACAGGGGTGAGACTGGGATGGGGACAGGGATGGGCACACTGGGGTGGCTGGGATGGCGACAGGGACACTGGGTATTGGGGACAGGGATGGAAACTCTAGGGTGTCTGAGATGGGGCCACAGGGATGGCTGGGATGCGGACAGAGACACCAGGGTGCTTGGAACAGGGATGGGAACACCATGGGGTCAGGGATGGGGACACTGGGATGTCTGAGAGGGGCACAGGGACACAGGGGTGTTGGGGACAGGGATAGGGACACCAGGGGTCCAGTGCTGGGTTCACAGGGGTGACAGGAATGGGATGGAGACAGAAACACCGGGGATTTTAGGATGGGGCTTGGGATGGGACAAGGACACACCCTGAGGTGTCAGGGAAGGGGACACCGAGTGTCAGGGACAGAGGTGGGGCCAGGACACCGTGGTGGCCCCGGGCTGTTCCGGCCCCGCTCACCTCGAAGCGCTGCAGGAACTGCGCCAGGTTTCCCTTCAGCTCGGGGCATTCAGGCACGAACATGAGTAGCCGGTCCAGCACATCGTAGGCCACGAAGTCCACGAAGGTGAGCTGCGGGAGGGCCGGGGGGGTCAGACCCCACAGAGACTCCCCAAACCCACCCCCAGCATCCCCCACCAACCTTCTGCCCTGCAAACCAGGGCCGGGAGCCCAGGAACCGCGACAGCTCCTGCAGCTTCTTGGGCAGCTGCTCCAGGAACGCCGGCTTCAGCTTCTCCTGCAGGGCAGGGGGGGCACAGTTTGGGGGGCTGCTAACCCAGGCCCCCCAGAACCCAGGGGCATCACCCCCAGTGCAGCCAGGACAGGGATGTGCCCCCGTGCCAGGGGTGGCTCAGTGCCCCACATGGGGGATGTCACTGATGTATTTGATGGAAAATCCTTTTGCCAGGATTTTTTCTCCTGGCAAAAGGATTTTTTTGAGAGGCCTCAGAAATGAAATGTAAACAATGGTTTACATTACAGATAACAATGGTTATCTGCTGCTGTGGGATGTGGCAGGTGCATCTTTGATTGGTCTCATGTAGTTGTTGTTAATTAATGGACAATCACAGTCAGCTGGCTTGGACTCTCTGGTCAGTCACAAGATCTTATTGTCATTATTTTCTTGCCTTCAGATGAAATCCTTTCTCTTTCTTTAGTGTAGTTTTAGTATAGCATTTTCTTTTCATATAATATAAAACAGTAAATCAGCCTTCTGAAACATAGCATCAAGATTCTCATCTCTTCCCTTGTCCTGGGGACCCTCAAACACCCCCACAGGGTGGATCTGTCCCCCCGTGACACCCCCAGGGGCACTCACAAAGTCAGGGCTGTAGCAGAGACGGGCAAAATCCATCCTCAAATCCATCAGCTGGTTTTCCAGCACGTCCACACGCTGCTTCTCCTCCTCTGTCTCACCACCTGCAGGGAGGGGAGGCGTCAGCCCATGTGAAAATGTAGATTTTATGATTGGCTTTTCAAACCTACTAAAATGATTATTATATGTGTTGTGTTAGAAAGTTATGCTGTATTAATTTTTTAAGTAGTGTGTTAAATGTAGTTCAGGTTATAACATAATGTTAAAATAGAAACCACATATGTGAGATATATTTTTAAGAAAGGAATGAGGTACTTATGGAGGGGTTTGACAGCTGGCCTGCAAGCAAAGCTGAGTTAATAGAAGTAACAATTGATGATTTTAAAGTGTATCCATAGCAAGGAAGAAGACAAGGCCATCAGCATGGAAACCGATAAGAAAAGATACATGAAAATTTTTGTAAGCTAGACTACGTGTCTAAGTAGATGTGAATACGTGCCTTATTGAATTTCTGTAAAACTTTTGCCTATTGACGTTAATTGCTTTGCACCAATGAATATAATAAGTTATTGTGATGTAGTTAATGACTTAAGATCACGCTTTGTTAAGAGTATATAAACTAGAGAACACGCAGAATGAAAACTTTTTTCTTCTTGAACCCTGATCACGTGTGTGTGTCACGTCCAGTTTAACAGTAACAGTACTGGCACAGAGATAGCAGCCACAGGAAACCTAAATCTCTCAGAGAGGGGAATTTATTGCTCCCTTCTCAGAAGAAATGAACTTCTTCCCGCCTCACTCAACCCTGAAGATGCCGTCAGGATTAAGAGGAAGAAGTTGACGATGACCAAGCAGAATCTTTCGTTTGAATGGAATTTATGCATCACGCATGAGGTGTATGAACATGCAACAGGCTGTGTTTCTAAGGGTTAATCCTCTGTTAACGTGGGTCCTTTTTTGTGTTTATATTGCCCAGAAAGAGGTACTGTGAGTGTATGTAACTCTTTGTTCTTGTTGTCTCATATTGTTCTAATCCAAATTGTCCTAATTATTATTGCTGTAATTATACTGCCATTTTTATAGCAGCAGCAATATTATATTATATATATATAATATTATATATACTATACTATACTATACTATAATATTATTATATTATATACAATTATATAGTACCATATACTAAAATATACTATTATATACTATACTATACAATTATATTATAGTATATTACATTATTATATATTATATACCATTATTTATTATTATATACTATACTATACTATACTATACTATACTATACTATACTATACTATGCTATGCTACACTATGCTATACTATACTATTCTATTCTATTCTATTCTATTCTATTCTATTCTATTAATAATACTTTATTATAATTAGATTTTAAACTTTTAAAAAACAAGCGATTAGCGTTTTTCACAGCCCACCCCCCACAAACCCCAGGGATTGAGACCCCCCCACTCACACATGTTGTGCTTGCGGGCGATGTAGCGCAGGATGGCGTTGCTCTGGGTCAGTTTGGTGTTGCCGTCGATGAGGTACGGGAGCTGCGGGTGCCGGGGTGGGGTCAGCTCGGGAGACCCCCCTAAACCCCATCCCCCCCCACAAATCCCGCCCACAGCCCCCATCACCTACGTTGGGGAAATCGAGCCCCAGCTTCTCCTTCTCGTTGGTCCAGTCGCTCGTGTCATAGTCAGGGGCTGGGGAGGCAGAGAGATTGGGGGGCGGTCCCCCAGACCCTCTGCCCCACTGGTGGCACTCACAGTAATGGCGGGGGGTGCGGGCATAGGGGATATCCCATTCCCATCCCAGACCCTCTGTCCCTCGCTTGTCATTGGGAGTGCCCCCACCCCACAACCTCTGCCCCACTCATCACACCCACAGCAATTGGGGATGTGGGCACTGGGGAGGTGTATCCCGCCCAAGACCCTCTGCCCCACGCGTGACACCCGCAGCAATGGGGGGTGCGGGCATTGGGGATGTCTCCCCCCCGCCCCGGGGCAGCCCCTGCCCCCTCCCGGGACAGACACGGGAGAACGTTGGCACTGAGAGGGGTCAAGGTCCTTTTACTGGGGGAGGGGCAAAGGTGGCAGGAGGGGGGCCGGAACACGTTGCCAAGTGGGGGCGTCCCCCCCTTTCTGACAAGATCGAGGGGCTGGGGGTGAAAGGATATGGGGGTCCCACCCCCCTGCCCCGCCTCACCTGGGCCGGCGCGGTACTGGCGCTCCTGGTACGGGGTGTCCGTGTACTCCAGCAGCAGGCGGATGGCGTGGGCCAGCTGGGGGCACAGCACCCGCTTTTGGCACCCCAGAGACCCCCGGACCTCTCCCCCACACCCCGGGACCCCCCGCACTCCCACATCGCTCTGGCCCCCCCGAACCCTTACATCGCTCTGGGACCCCCAGCATCCCCGCACCCGTACCCCCCCCGTCGCCAGCGTGCCACCGTCCCCCCTCGGTGCCACTCACACCACGGATGTCCCAGTAGCCCAGTGTGACCACCATGGTGACACTCGCCCGAGCTTCTGCGAGAACACGGACCAGGACGGACTGGGACGGACCGGGACAGGACCCTCCCCGTGGAGTGAGAACTGCAGGCTCGGTGCCCGGGCGTCCCGCCAGCGCTGCCGCTGCCACCGCCGCTCGCAATCCGCCCTCTGACCCTCCCACATCACCCTGGGCACCCCCAAACCCAAGGCATGAGGGCACACACAACCCCCTTCTGTGCCTCAGTTTCCCTCTGAGGCTGTGCTCCCTCCCTCCCTTCACTTCGACTCTGGTGTTTTACTTAAATATTTTTATTTTTCATGTTCGGTTAGGTTTTTCTCAAAACTTTGTGTTTTCCCAGGAATGCCAGCTCCAGATGCAGATGAGCAGCACTGGGATGGGAAACTGCAGGGACACAGGGGGCAGTGCCTCAAAGGGATGGGAGAAGCCTGGTCTGGCCCGATTTGGGCCACAAACAAACATCTCCTGGGAGTCTTGGGGACAGGGACACATGTCACCTGCTGCACCCCTTCCCTTCATCCCTGAGGTGGTGAGGATGAAACATTCCCCATGCCACCCCCTGCCTTCCTCCCTGTGGTGATGAGGATGGAGCATCCCCCAGCAGGCACCATCCCCCTGTGCTCTGGGCCACTGTGTCCCCAGCGACAGCAGAGACCTCAGCTCTGGGTTCCTCTGGTTGTCCCCACGGGGAGGAAGAGCAGGCTGAGAGGGCACCAGGGTTAAGGAGCATCAGGACCCAGGTGGGGCTGGGCTGGCACTCCCACACTGCCACCACAGCAGCACCCAGCACCCCGACTTGTCACTGGGAGGTAAATCCAGGATCCCCTGGCTGTGCCCTCACCGTGTCACCTCCTCGTGCCAGCAGGGCCCAAGCCAGCAAGGAGACCCCTGTTAAAAACAACAGAAAAGGACAAAAAAAAAGCGCCCATAAAACAACCAAAGCAAGATGAGATGGAGAGGACTCAACAAACAACTCAACAAAAACCTGCACCCCAATCCAGCTCCAACCCCAAACCAAGCCCAACTGGACTCCAATTCAATTCCAACCCAACTCAAATTCCAGCTCCCAACCCAACCCTAAGACAAATCCCTTTTTTTTAATCTCAACCCTACTCCAAACCTACTCCAACCCCAACTTCAACCCAACCTACCCTAATCTAATTCCAAACCCAACTCCAACCCCCACTCCACGCCCAGCATTAATCCCACTCCAAACCCACTCTACCCTAACTCCAATCACACTCCAGCTCCACTCCAGTTCCAGGTTTAATCCCACTCCCATCCCCACTCAAATTCCATCTTTAATCCTACTCCAAACCCACTCCAGCCTCACTCCCATCCCACACCAATCCCAGCTTTAATCCCACTCAAGCCCCACTCCCACCCTAACTCCGGTCCCACTCCAACCCCAAATTTAATCCAGCTCCACCCCCACTCCAATCCCAACTCCAATCTGTCCTAGGGTAACGTTATGATGTTTGGATCCCCATTCATGTGTTCTGTTTATGCTGGATATGATGTTCTCTGCCTTTAAGACTTGCTCTGAAGAGTGCAAGTATTGTTTAGGTTTTCTCATCAGCCTGCCGGGACACAGAGACACTAGTTAGTGCGGCTTTTGCTTTTGCTGCTTTTGCTTTTTGCTTTGCTCTCTCTCTCTCGCTCTTGCTTCTGCTTTGCCTCTGCTCACTGTTGCTTCTGCTCATTAGCTAGTTTAGCTAAAGAGTCCAACTTTCTTCCTGGACTGTTTCTCCTTTCCTTTTTTCAACCATCCCGAACCTGCCCCAGGCTGGGACCTGGGAACACGAAGAGTTTGCACCTTGTGGCTGCAGCAGCTGCCCCAGCGCCGGAGGGACTGAGAACAGAGCGACCACTCCTGAGAGAGACTTTCTGAATTTGTCATCTTTTTCAGAGTGGTGTCATCTGGTATTGTTCATTTTGTGTGCTGGGGGGTGCCGTGCCTGTTAAATAAACAGGTTCTTTCCACTTCTCTCCGAGGAATTCTTCCCAAACCGGTTGTGGGGAGGGGCCATGTGGTGTTGCTTTCTGGAGGGGCCCTCCTTTGGAAATTCTCTACCAAATTTAACCTAAACCAGGAGAAAATCTTGGCACCCACTGAGGTGTTGCACTTCCTTTCTGGTGAGTGAATTTTCCAGAGGAGAATATTGGAGCCCCTCCTGCCCATGGGGTCCTAGTCCAGTGAAGAGACCACCCTGCCTGACCTTGCTACCTACAGCTTCGATTTCAGTGAGTATCTCTGCTCCTTAGTGGGGGTAGAAGCTCGAATAACATTCTCTGCCGTAAGTTCTGTTCTTTTTCCCTCTTGCATACTAGGCTGCGCAGCCCATGGAGCAGGAGTGATCGCATCCTAGGCTTTAGCTCAGTGTGGCGTTGTTTTGCCGCTTTTGGAATTGGCGGCGCCACCTTGGAGGACTGGGAGAGCTCTCCCTGCCCCTCCCCTCGGCTCGGCAGTACGGCTTGCCCAGCTAGCTCAGTCGGTAGAGCATGAGACTCTTAATCTCAGGGTCGTGGCTTCGTGCCCCACGTTGGGCGCCAAAATATTGGAATATGATCCCAATATTACCTGGCTGGGATGGAACATGCCTGGGCTCGTCTGGCCCTTGCTGCTTGACCAGCAGTGGCAGCTGTGGTGTTTTCAGCTCAGAGACCCGTGGCTAGCTGGATGCTGCAGCTGACACTTGGAACAAATCCAGGCAAGCAGGAACTCAGTTTACCTCTGAGGGAAAGGGTTCAGGCGATGGTGAAGAGGAAAAGGAGACAGATTCTGTCGGAGGGTTAAATCCAGAGCTTTATTCAAGGGTCACAGATCTCTTGGTAACAGCTCCAAAAGAAACCCGACCGTGGGGTCCCTGTGTCCTTTTATGCTTGGGGGCAAGGGGAGGGAAGGGATAGGTGTGCTACCAACCAGGTGGGAGGGGGGGAGTCTCAGGGGACAATGGCACCTTGACAGGCCAATGACCCCAGGACTGAGGGGCATCTTTTGAGCTTCTCCAATCAGACGATGGCCTTGCTGGCCTTACTGAGATTGACGGACAGCTCTCAGCAGGAGGATTCTGTGCCTCCCCCCCCGCACAGAACTCCCTTATCCCAGGAGTTCCACGACCCCCCAAACCACATGGGGTTCCCCGAAATCTGGGAGTTCTGCATCCCCCCGTTATTCTGCGGTGTCTGCGGCCGCCCCAAGTTCTAGGAGAGTCCCCCATAACAGGGGGTTCTGTGAACCTCCCTATCCCCGCGGCTTTGTGACCCCCTGAATTCCATGGGGTCCTCCTCATCCAAGGGGTTCTGTGGCACACCCCATCCATCCCCACGGGACCACTTTATTCTGGGGGCGCTGACACCCCACAAACTCCATGGGGTCCCTTTGTTCTAGGGCTCTGCAGCCCCTTAAATTCCTGTCAATTCCTGTCAATTCCTTTCAATTCCTCTGCAGCCCCTTTAAATTCCTTTAGGATTCCCCCTTTTCCTGGGGGAAATTTTCAGCCCCCCAAACTCCATGGGAAGCCCCTTATCCTGGGGGCCATGGGTCCCTCTGTGACCACCCCCTCAAGCTTCATTGAGGTCCCCTCTTTCAATCCCCTCAGCTGCAGGGGTGTCTCCCTTATCCTAGGGGAATAGGGACCCCACCTTGCTCCCCACAGCCTCCACAGGGGTCCCCCTTATCCCAGGGGTCCCCTAGGAATGGCTCCCCCCATCCCAGACCCAGGAGGATCCCAACCCCTCTCCCAGCTCCCCCCGCAGCCCCTCAACAGCTCAGGGAGGAGGTACAGACACGGCACAGACAAGGGGGAGCCCCTCGAGGTTTATTGGGGGGATTTGGGAGTGTTTTGGGGGTGCAGGGGGGGGTCCATCCCTCACTCCTTGGTGTTGCACCACTTGGCCGTGCGCCAGAAAACCGGGGTCTTCATGAAGCGCCCTGAGCGCATGTAGGCAGAGATCTTGTCCAGGGCCTGGGGGACACATGGGGACACGTGGGGACAGGGGACACATCATGGGGACAGGGGTGGGGACACCAGGGTGTTGGGGACAGGGGTGGGGACACTGGGGCCTTTGGGATGGGGACACTGGGGTCTTTGGGATAGGGATGTCTGAGGTGGGGACAGGGGTGGGGACACTGGGGTGGCTGGGATGGGCACAGGGACACTGGGGTGTTTGGGACAGGGTCAGGGACACCAGGATGTTTGGGACAGGGCCAGGGCCACTGAGGTGTTTGGGACAAGGATGGGGACAGGGGTGTCTGGGAGGGGCACATGCACACTGGGATGTTTGGGGACAGGGATGTCTGAGATGGCAAGAGGGGCTCCAGGGTGTTGGGGAGAGGGATGGGACCAATGGGATGTGTGAGATGGGGACAGTGGGATGGCGGGGATGGGGACAGGGACACCAGGGATTTTGGGACAGGAATGAGAACACCAGAGGGTCAGGGATGGGGACAGAGATGGACCCTGAGGTGTCAGGAATTGGGACAGGGACATTGGAGTATCGGGAATGAGATGGGGACATTAGTTGTAAGTGCTCGGGACACCAGGGTTCCAGGGCTGGGGTCACAGGGGTGACAGGAATGGGATGGAGACAGAAACACCGGGGATTTTAGGACGGGGCTTGGGATGGGACAAGGACACAGCACTGAGGTGTCAGGGAAGGGGACACCGAGTGTCAGGGACGGAGGTGGGGCCGGGACACCGCGCTGGCCCCACCTCTGTCCCTGGGCTGTCCCGGCCCCGCTCACCTCGAAGCGCTGCAGGAACTGCGCCAGGTTTCCCTTCAGCTCGGGGCACTCAGGCACGAACATGCGCTGCTGGTCCAGCACATCATAGGCCAGGAAGTCCACGAAGGTGAGCTGGGGGAGGGCCAGGGGGGGTCAGACCCCACAGAGACTCCCCAAAACCCCCCCAGCATCTCCCACCAACCTTCTGCCCTGCAAACCAGGGCCGGGAGCCCAGGAACCGCGACAGCTCCTGCAGCTTCTTGGGCAGCTGCTCCAGGAACGCCGGCTTCAGCTTCTCCTGCAGGGCAGGGGGGGCACAGTTTGGGGGGCTGCTAACCCAGGCCCCCCAGAACCCAGGGGCATCACCCCCAGGGCAGCCAGGCCAGGGATGGGCCCCCGTGCCAGGGGTGGCTCAGTGTCCCACATGGGGGATGTCACTGATGTATTTGATGGAAAATCCTTTTGCCAGGATCTTTTCTCCTGAGACGTTGAGAGGCGTCAGAAATGAAATGTAAACAATGGTTATCTGCTGCTGTGGGATGTGGCGGGTGCATCTTTGATTGGTCTCATGTAGTTGTTGTTAATTAATGGACAATCACAGTCCGACTGTCTGGGACTCTCTGGTCAGTCACAAGATTTTATTATCATTATTTTCTTGCCTTCTGATGAAATCCTTTCTCTTTCTTCAGTGTAGATTTAATATACCATATTCTTTTCAGATAATATATATCATAAAACAGTAAATCAGCCTTCTGAAACATGGAGTCAAGATTCTCATCTCTTCCCTCGTCCTGGGGACCCTCAAACACCCCCACAGGGTGGATCTGTCCCCCCGTGACACCCCCAGGGGCACTCACAAAGTCAGGGCTGTAGCAGACACGGGCGAAATTCATCCTCAAATCCATCAGCTGGTTTTCCAGCATGTCCACACGCTGCTTCTCCTCCTCTGTCTCACCACCTGCAGGGAGAGGAGGCGTCAGACCATGTGAAAATGCAGATTTTATGATTGGCTTTTCACAACTACTAAAATGATTATTATATGTGTTGTGTTAGAAAGTTATGCTGTATTAATTTTTTAAGTAGTGTGTTAAATATAGTGTTAGGTTATAACATAATGTTAAAATAGAAACCACATATGTGAGATATATTTTTAAGAAAGGAATGAGGTACTTATGGAGGGGTTTGACAGCTGGCCTGCAAGCAAAGCTGAGTTAATAGAAGTAACAATTGATGATTTTAAAGTGTATCCATAGCAAGGAAGAAGACAAGGCCATCAGCATGGAAACCGATAAGAAAAGATACAAGAAAATTTCTTTAAACTAGACTACATGTCTAAGTAGATGTGAAAACGTGCCTCATTGAATTTCTGTAAAACTTTTGCCAATTATATTGACGTTAATTGCTTTGCACCAATGAATATAATAAGTTATTGTGATGTAGTTAATGACTTAAGATCACGCTTTGTTAAGAGTATATAAACTAGAGAACACGCAGAATGAAAACTTTTTTCTTCTTGAAAAGAGAAGAAAAAAGAGAAGAGAACATCCTGATCACGTGTGTGTGTCACATCCAGTCTAACAGTAACACTACTGGCACTGAGATAGCAGCCAGAGGAAACTTTAATCTTTCAGAGAAAGGGAATTTATTGCTCCCTTATCAGATGAAATGAACTTCTTCCCACCTCGCTCAACCCTGATGATGCCGTCAGGATTAAGAGGAAGAAGTTGACGATGACCAAGCAGAATCTTTTGTTTGAATGGAATTTATGCATCACGCATGAGGTGTATGAACATGCAACAGGCTGTGTTTCTAAGGGTTAATCCTCTGTTAACGTGGGCCTTTTTTTGGGTTTATATTGCCCAGAAAGAGGTACCAGGACTGTCCTTAACTCTTTGTTCTTGTTGTCTCATATTGTTCTAATCCAAATTGTCCAAATTATTATTGCTGTAATTATACTACTATTTTTATAGTAGCAGAAATATCATATTTCATATATATATAATATTATATATACTATATGATACTCTTATATATACTATTATATACTATCATATACTATTATATCCCATTATATACTATACTATACTATACTATACTATACTATACTATACTATACTATACTATACTATTGTATTATATTATACATATAATACTTTACTATCATTACACTTTTAAACTTTGAAAAAACAAGTGATTGGCGTTTTCACAGCCCACCCCCCACAAACCCCAGGGATTGAGACCCCCCCACTCACACATGTTGTTCTTGCGGGCGATGTAGCGCAGGATGGCGTTGCTCTGGGTCAGTTTGGTGTTGCCGTCGATGAGGTACGGGAGCTGCGGGTGCCGGGGTGGGGGTCAGCTCGAGAGACCCCCCATAAACCCCCCCCCCAAATCCCCCCCACAGCCCCCATCACCTACGTTGGGGAAATCGAGCCCCAGCTTCTCCTTCTCGTTGGTCCAGTCGCTCGGGTCATAGTCAGGGGCTGGGGGGGCAGAGAGATTGGGGGGGCTCCCCCAGACCCTCTGCCCCACTCGTGGCACTCACAGTAAGGGGGAGGTGCAGGCACTGGGGGCATTGGGGGTTCCCGTTCCCACCCCCAGACCCTCTGCCCCACTCGTGGCACTCACAGTAATGGGGGTGCGGCATGGGGTGTCCCATTCCCATCCCAGACCCTCTGTCCCTCGCTTGCATTGGGAGTGGCCCACCCAACTCTCTGCCCACTCGTGACAGCCGCACAATGGGGGGGTGGGGCATTGGGGAGGTGTATCCCGCCCAAGACCCCTGCCCCACGCGTGACACCCAAAGCAATGGGGGG
The DNA here is from genome assembly GCF_028769735.1 of Zonotrichia leucophrys gambelii. Lineage (NCBI taxonomy): Eukaryota > Metazoa > Chordata > Aves > Passeriformes > Passerellidae > Zonotrichia > Zonotrichia leucophrys. The sequence goes on from NC_088195.1 coordinate 5,524,686, forward strand.
TGCGGCATTGGGGTGTCTCCCCCCGCCGCGGGGCAGCCCTTGCCACCTCCCGGGACAGACACGGGAGAACGTTGGCACTGAGAGAGTCAAGGTCCTTTTATTGGGGGGGACAAAGGTGGCAGGAGGGGGGCGGGACACGCGGCCAAGTGGGGGGGTCCGCCCCTTTCTGACAAGATCGAGGGTATGGGGGTGGGGGGATATGGGGGTCCCACCCCCCTGCCCCGCCTCACCTGGGCCGGGGCGGTACTGGCGCTCCTGGTACGGGGTGTCCGTGTACTCCAGCAGCAGGCGGATGGCGTGGGCCAGCTGGGGGCACAGCACCCGCTTTTGGCACCCCAGAGACCCCCAGACCTCTCCCCCACACCCCGGGAACCTCCTCACCCCACATCGCTCTGGGACCCCCCCCGAGCCCCACATCCCACAGCCGTCCCTCCCCCGTCCCCACCGTCCCCCCTCGGTGCCACTCACCCCACGGATGTCCCAGTAGCCCAGTGTGACCACCATGGTGACACTCGCCCGAGCTTCTGCGAGAACACGGACCAGGACGGACTGGGCGGGCTGGGACGGACCGGGACAGGACCGTCCCCTGTGCCCTCCCTCTGTCGTCAGCGCTGCAGGCTCTGTGCCCGGGCGTCCCGCCAGCGCTGCCGCTGCCGCCGCCGCTCGCAATCCGCCCTCTGACCCTCTCACATCACCCTGGGCACCCCCAAACCCAAGGCATGAGGGCACACACAACCCCCTTCTGGTCCTCAGTTTCCCTCTGGGGCTGCCCTCCCTCCCTCCCTTCACTTTGACTCCGGTGTTTTACTTAAATATTTTTATTTTTCATGATCGGTTAGGTTTTTCTCAAAACTTTGTTTTTTCCCAGGAATGCCGGCTCCAGATGCAGATGAGCAGCACTGGGATGGGAAACTGCAGGGACACAGGGGTCAGTGCCCCAAAGGGATGGGAGAAGCCTGGTCCAGCCTGATCTGGGCCACAAACAAACATCTCCTGGGAGTCTTGGGACAGGGACACATGTTCACCTGCGCCCCTTCCCTTCATCCCTGAGGTATGAGGATGAAACATTCCCCATGCCACTCCCTGCCTTCCTCCCTGTGGTGATGAGGATGGAGCATCCCCCAGCAGGCACCATCCCCCTGTGCTCTGGGCCACTGTGTCCCCAGCGACAGCAGAGACCTCAGCTCTGGGTTCCTCTGGTTGTCCCCACGGGGAGGAAGAGCAGGCTGAGAGGGCACCAGGGTTAAGGAGCATCAGGACCCAGGTGGGGCTGGGCTGGCACTCCCACACTGCCACCACAGCAGCACCCAGCACCCCGACTTGTCACTGGGAGGTAAATCCAGGACCCCCTGGCTGTGCCCTCACCGTGTCACCTCCTCGTGCCAGCAGGGCCCAAGCCAGCAAGGAGACCCCAGTTAAAAACAACAGAATAAGACAAAAACACCCACCCATGAAACAACCAAACCAAGATGAAACGGAGAGGACTCAACAAATGACTCAACAAAAACCTGCACCCTAATCCAGCTCCAACCCCAAACCAAGCCCAACTGGACTCCAATTCAATTCCAACCCAACTCCAATTCCAGCTCCCAACCCAACCCTAAGACAAATCCTATTCCAACCTCAACCCTACTCCAAACCTACTCCAACCCCAACTTCAACCCAACCAACCCTAATCTAATTCCAAACCCAACTCCAACCCCCACTCCACGCCCAGCATTAATCCCACTCCAAACCCACTCTACCCTAACTCCAATCACACTCCAACTCCACTCCAGTTCCAGGTTTAATCCCACTCCAATTCCATCTTTAATCCTACTCCAAACCCACTCCAGCCTCACTCCCATCCCACACCAATCCCAGCTTTAATCCCACTCAAGCCCCACTCTAACCCCAAATTTAATCCAGCTCCACCCCCACTCCAATCCCAACTCCAATCTGTCCTAGGGTAACGTTATGATGTTTGGATCCCCATTCCTGTGTTCTGTTTATGCTGGATATTATGTTCTCTGCCTTTAAGACTTGCTCTGAAGAGTGCAAGTTTTGTTTAGGTTTTCTTATCAGCCTGCCGGGACACAGAGACACTAGTTAGTGCGGCTTTTGCTTTTGCTGCTTTTGCTTTTTGCTTTGCTCTCTCTCTCGCTCTTGCTTCTGCTCTGCTTCTGCTTGCTTTTGCTTCTGCTCATTAGTTAGTTTAGCTAAACAGTCCAACTTTCTTCCTGGACTGTTTCTCCTTTCCTTTTTTCAACCATCCCGAACCTGCCCCAGACTGGGACCTGGGAACACGAAGAGTTTGCACCTTGGGACTGCAGCAGCTGCCCTAGTGCTGGAGGGACTGAGAACAGAGCGACCACCCCTGAGAGAGACTTTCTGAATTTGTCATCTTTTTCAGAGTGGTGTCATCTGGTATTGTTCATTTTGTGTGCTGGGGGGTGCCGTGCCTGTTAAATAAACAGGTTCTTTCCACTTCTCTCCGAGGAATTCTTCCCAAACCGGTTGTGGGGAGGGGCCGTGTGGGGTTGCTTTCTGGAGGGGCCCTCCTTTGGAAATTCTCTACCAAATTTGCCCTAAACCAGGAGAAAATCTTGGCGCCCACTGAGGTGTTGCACTTCCTTTCTGGTGAGTGAATTTTCCAGAGGAGAATATTGGAGCCCCTCCTGCCCGTGGGGTCCTAGTCCAGTGAAGAGACCACCCTGCCTGACCTTGCTACCTACAGCTTCGATTTCGGTATCTCTGCTCCTTAGTGGGGGTAGAAGCTCGAATAACATTCTCTGCCGTAAGTTCTGTTCTTTTCCCTCTTGCATACTAGGCTGCGCAGCCCATGGAGCAGGAGTGATCGCATCCTAGGCTTTAGCTCAGTGCGGCGTTGTTTTGCCGCTTTTGGAATTGGCGGCGCCACCTTGGAGGACTGGGAGAGCTCTCCCTGCCCCTCCCCTCGGCTCGGCAGCGCAGCTTGCCCAGCTAGCTCAGTCGGTAGAGCATGAGACTCTTAATCTCAGGGTCGTGGCTTCGTGCCCCACGTTGGGCGCCAAAATATTGGAATATGATCCCAATATTACCTGGCTGGGATGGAACGTGCCTGGGCTCATCTGGCCCTTGCTGCTTGACCAGAGGCAACAAATGTGGTGTTTTCAGCTCAGAGACACCCCTGGCTAGCTGGATGCTGCAGCTGGCACTTGGAACAAGTCCAGGCAAGCAGGAACTCAGTTTACCTCTGGGGGAAAGGGTTCAGGCGATGGTGAAGAGGAAAAGGAGACAGATTCTGTCGGAGGGTTAAATCCAGAGCTTTATTCAAGGGTCACAGATCTCTTGGTAACAGCTCCAAAAGAAACCCGACCGTGGGGTCCCTGTGTCCTTTTATGCTTGGGGGCAAGGGGAGGGAAGGGATAGGTGTGCTACCAACCAGGTGGGAGGGGGGGAGTCTCAGGGGACAATGGCACCTTGACAGGCCAATGACCCCAGGGCTGAGGGGCATCTTTTGAGCTTCTCCAATCAGACGATGGCCTTGCTGGCCTACTGCGATTGACGGACAGCTCTCAGCAGGAGGATTCTGTGCCTCCACTGCCCGCACAAAACTCCCTTATCCCAGGAGTTCCACGACCCCCCAAACCCCATGGGGTTCCCCAAATTCCGGGAGTTCTGTGTCCCCCCCTTATTCTGGGGTCTGCGGCCGCCCCAAGTTCTAGGAGAGTCCCCCTAACAGGGGGTTCTGTGACCCTCCCTATCCCCGTGGCTTTGTGACCCCCTGAATTCCATGGGGTCCTCCTCATCCGAGGGGTTCTGTGTCACACCCCATCCATCCCCACGGGACCACTTTATTCTGGGGGCACTGACACCCCACAAAATCCATGGAGTCCCCTTGTTCTGGGGCTCTGCAGCCCCTTAAATTCCTGTCAATTCCTGTCAATTCCTTTCAATTCCTCTGCAGCCCCTTTAAATTCCTTTAGGGTTCCCCCTTTTCCTGGGGGAAATTTTCAGCCCCCCAAACTCCATGGGAAGCCCCTTATCCTGGGGGCCATGGGTCCCTCTGTGACCCCCCCCTCAAGCTTCATTGGGGTCCCCCCTTTCAATCCCCTCAGCTGCAGGGGTGTCTCCCTTATCCTAGGGGAATAGGGACCCCACCTTGCTCCCCACAGCCTCCACAGGGGTCCCCTTTATTATGGGGGTCCCCTAGGAATGGCTCTCCCCATCCCCGACCCAGGAGGATCCCAACCCCACAAATGCGGGGCTCCCCCAGCTCCCCCCGCAGCTCCTCAGCAGCTCAGGCAGAAGGTACAGACACGGCACAGACAAGGGGGAGTCCCCCGAGGTTTATTGGGGGGATTTGGGGGTGATTTGGGGGCACAGGGGGCTTCAACCCCTCACTCCTTGGTGTTGCACCACTTGGCCGTGCGCCAGAAAATCGGGGTCTTCATGAAGCGCCCGGAGCGCATGTAGGCAGAGATCTTGTCCAGGGCCTGGGGGACACATGTGGACACGTGGGGACAGGGGACACATCATGGGGACAGGGGTGGGAACACCAGGGTGTTGGGGATAGGGATGTCTGTGGTGTTTGGGATAGGGATGTCTTAGGAGGGGACAGGGGTGGGGATACTGGGGTGTCTGGGAGGGGCACATGGACACTGGGATGTTTGGGGACAGGGATGTCTGAGATTGGGACAGGGACTCCCCAGTTTGTGGGAGAGGGATGGGACCAATGGCATGTGTGAGATGGGGACAGTGGGATGGCGGGGATGGGGACAGGGACACCAGGGATTTTGGGATAGGAATGAGAACACCAGAGGGTCAGGGATGGGGACAGAGATGGACCCTGAGGTGTCAGGAATTGGGACAGGGACATTGGAGAGTCGGGAATGAGATGGGGACATTGGGATGTCAGTGCTGGGGACACCAGGGTTCCAGGGCTGGGGTCACAGGGGTGACAGGAATGGGATGGAGACAGAAACACCGGGGATTTTAGGATGGGGCTTGGGATGGGACAAGGACACAGCACTGAGGTGTCAGGGAAGGGGACACCGAGTGTCAGGGACAGAGGTGGGGCCGGAACACCGCGGTGGCCCCGGGCTGTCCCTGGGCTGTCCCGGCCCCGCTCACCTCGAAGCGCTGCAGGAACTGCGCCAGGTTTCCCTTCAGCTCGGGGCACTCAGGCACGAACATGCGCTGCTGGTCCAGCACATCATAGGCCAGGAAGTCCACGAAGGTGAGCTGGGGGAGGGCCAGGGCGGGTCAGACCCCACAGAGACTCCCCAAAACCCCCCCAGCATCCCCCACCAACCTTCTGCCCTGCAAACCAGGGCCGGGAGCCCAGGAACCGCGACAGCTCCTGCAGCTTCTTGGGCAGCTGCTCCAGGAACGCCGGCTTCAGCTTCTCCTGCAGGGCAGGGGGGGCACAGTTTGGGGGGCTGCTAACCCAGGCCCCCCAGAACCCAGGGGCATCACCCCCAGTGCAGCCAGGCCAGGGATGTGCCCCCGTGCCAGGGGTGGCTCAGTGTCCCACATGGGGGATGTCACTGATGTATTTGATGGAAAATCCTTTTGCCAGAATATTTTCTCCTGGCAAAAGGATTTTTTCGAGAGGCCTCAGAAATGAAATGTAAACAATAATTATCTGCTGCTGTGGGATGTGGCAGGTACATCTTTGATTGGTCTCATGTGGATTGTTTCTACTTGATGACCAAGCCCAGGTCCAGCTGTTTCGGGACTCTGGTCAGTCACAAGATTTTATTATCATTATTTTCTTGCCTTCTGATGAAATCCTTTCTCTTTCTTTAATGTAGTTTTAGTATAGCATTTTCTTTTCATATAATATAATCATAAAATAATAAATCAGCCTTCTGAAACATGGTGTCAAGATTCTCATCTCTTCGCTTGTCCTGGGGACCCTCAAACATCACCATAGGGAGACAGCCCCAGGGGTGGGGTGGATCTGTCCCCCCCTGACACCCCCAGGGGCACTCACAAAGTCAGGGCTGTAGCAGAGCCGGATGAAATTCGTCCTCAAATCCACCAGCTGGTTTTCCAGCACGTCCACACGCTGCTTCTCCTCCTCTGTCTCACCACCTGCAGGGAGGGGGGAGTTAGCCCATGTGAAAAATGCAGATTTTATGATTGGCTTTTCACAAGTATTAAAATGAGTATTATATGTGTTGTGTTAGAAAGTTATGCTGTATTAATTTTTTAAGTAGTGTGTTAAATATAGTTCAGGTTATAACATAATGTTAAAATGGAAACCTGGTATGTGAGATATATTTTTAAGAAAGGAATGAGGTACTTATGGAGGGGTTTGACAGCTGGCCTGCAAGCAAAGCTGAGTTAATAGAAGTAACAATTGATGATTTTAAAAGTGTATCCATAGCAAGGAAGAAGACAAGGCCATCGGCATGGAAACAGATTAGAAAAGATACATGAAAATTTTTGTAAACTAGACTACGTGTCTAAGTAGATGTGAAAACGTGCCTTATTGAATTTCTGTAAAACTTTTGCCAGTTATATTGATGTTAATTGCTTTGCACCAATGAATATAACAAGCTATTGTAATGTAGTTAATGACTTAAGATCACGCTTTATTAAGAGTATATAAACTAGAGAACACGCAGAATGAAAACTTTTTTCTTCTTGAAAAGAGAAGAAAAAAGAGAAGAGAACATCCTGATCACGTGTGTGTGTCACATCCAGTCTAACAGTAACACTACTGGCACTGAGATAGCAGCCACAGGAAACTTTAATCTTTCAGAGAAAGGGAATTTATTGCTCCCTTATCAGAAGAAACGAACTTCTTCCCACCTCGCTCAACCCTGATGATGCCGTCAGGATTAAGAGGAAGAAGTTGACGATGACCAAGCAAAATCTTTTGTTTGAATGGAATTTATGCATCACGCATGAGGTGTATGAACATGCAACAGGCTGTGTTTCTAAGGGTTAATCCTCTGTTAACGTGGGTCCTTTTTTTGGGTTTATATTGCCCAGAAAGAAGTACCAGGAGTGTCTGTAACTCATTGTTCTTGTTGTCTCATATTGTTCTAATCCAAATTGTCCAAATTATTACTATTCTAACTATACTGCTATTTTTATAGTAGCAGCAATAACATATTTCATATATATATAATATTATATATACTATATGATACTATTATATATACTATTATATACTATTACATATTATTATATCCCATTATATACCATACTATACTATACCATAATATAATATTGTATTATATTATATATATAATACTTTACTATCATTACACTTTTAAACTTTTAAAAAACAAGCGATTGGCGTTTTCACAGCCCACCCCCCACAAACCCCAGGGATTGAGACCCCCCCACTCACACATGTTGTGCTTGCGGGCGATGTAGCGCAGGATGGCGTTGCTCTGGGTCAGTTTGGTGTTGCCGTCGATGAGGTACGGGAGCTGCGGGTGCCGGGGTGGGGGTCAGCTCGGGAGACCCCCCATAACGCCCCACCGCAAATCCCCCCCACAGCCCCCATCACCTACGTTGGGGAAATCGAGCCCCAGTTTCTCCTTCTCGTTGGTCCAGTCGCTCGTGTCATAGTCAGGGGCTGGGGGGGCAGAGAGATTGGGGGGCGGTCCCCCAGACCCTCTGCCCCACTCGTGGCATTCGCAGTAATGGGGGGGTGCAGGCACTGGGGGCATTGGGGGTGTCCCGTTCCCACCCCCCCAGTCCCTCTGCCCCACTCGTGGCACTCACAGTAATGGAGGGGTGCGGGCATTGGGGGTATCCCATTCCCATCCCAGACCCTCTGTCCCTCGCTTGGCATTGGGGAGGTGTGTCCCCACCCCAGACTCTCTGCCCCACTCGTGACACCCGCAGCAATGGGGGGGTGAGGGCATTGGGGAGGTGTATCCCGCCCAAGACCCCCTGCCCCACGCGTGACACCCGCATCAATGGGGGATGCGGGCATTGGGGGTGTCCCCCCCCGCCCCGGGGCAGCCCCTGCCCCCTCCCGGGACAGACACGGGAGAACGTTGGCACTGAGAGGGGTCAAGGTCCTTTTATTGGGGGGGGACAAAGGTGGCAGGAGGGGGGGCGGGACACGTTGCCAAGTGGGGGCGTCCCCCCCTTTCTGACACAGCAGGATCGCGGGGCTGGGGGAGGGAGCGAGGGGATTTGGGGTCCCACCCCCCTGCCCCGCCTCACCTGGGCCGGGGCGGTACTGGCGCTCCTGGTACGGGGTGTCCGTGTACTCCAGCAGCAGGCGGATGGCGTGGGCCAGCTGGGGGCACAGCACCCGCTATTGGCACCCCAGAGACCCCCGGACCTCTCCCCCACACCCCGGGACCCCCCGCACTCCCACATCGCTCTGAGACCACGGCACTCCCACAGCCGTGCCCTCCCCCGTCCCACCGTCCCCCCTCGGTGCCACTCACCCCACGGATGTCCCAGTAGCCCAGTGTGACCACCATGGTGACACTCGCCCGAGCTTCTGCGAGAACACGGACCAGGACGGACTGGGCGGACTGGGACGGACCGGAACAGGACCCTCCCCTGTGCCCTCCCTCTGTCGTCAGCGCTGCGGGCTCGGTGCCCGGGCGTCCCGCCAGCGCTGCCGCTGCCACCGCCGCTCGCAATCCGCCCTCTGACCCTCTCACATCACCCTGGGCACCCCCAAACCCAAGGCATGAGGGCACACACAACCCCCTTCTGTGCCTCAGTTTCCCTCTGGGGCTGCCCTCCCTCCCTCCCTTCACTTCGACTCCGGTGTTTTACTTAAATATTTTTATTTTTCATGCTCGGTTAGGGTTTTTCTCAAAACTTTGTTTTTTTCCCAGGAAATGCCGGCTCCAGATGCAGATGAGCAGCACTGGGATGGGAAACTGCAGGGACACAGGGGGCAGTGCCCCAAAGGGATGGGAGAAGCCTGGTCCAGCCTGATCTGGGCCACAAACAAACATCTCCTGGGAGTCTTGGGGACAGGGACACATGTCACCTGCGCCCCTTCCCTTCATCCCTGAGGTGGTGAGGATGAAACATTCCCCATGCCACCCCCTGCCTTCCTCCCTGTGGTGATGAGGATGGAGCATCCCCCAGCAGGCACCATCCCCCTGTGCTCTGGGCCACTGTGTCCCCAGCGACAGCAGAGACCTCAGCTCTGGGTTCCTCTGGTTGTCCCCACGGGGTGGAAGAGCAGGCTGAGAGGGCACCAGGGTTAAGGAGCATCAGGACCCAGGTGGGGCTGGGCTGGCACTCCCACACTGCCACCACAGCAGCACCCAGCACCCCGACTTGTCACTGGGAGGTAAATCCAGGACCCCCTGGCTGTGCCCTCCCCCGTGTCACCTCCTCGTGCCAGCAGGGCCCAAGCCAGCAAGGAGACCCCAGTTAAAAACAACAGAATAAAACAAACAGAACCACCCATAAAACGAACAAACCAAGATGAAACAGAGGGGACTCAACAAACGCCGCACCCTGCAACGGCACCGAGACAGCAGCAGGAGCGGGCGGGGGGACGGCGACGGAGCCCTGGGGGGCTCGGGGGGGAACTGGGGGGTCAGTGGGTGCCCAGGGAGATGGTGAGCACGTCCTCCTCCTGGATGGGCTCCAGCTCGGCGCTCTGCACCGCCTGCGTGATGAGCGTCAGCTCCTGGCACAGCGTCTCGAAGCGGTAGCTGACGCGGATGTCGGGCACGTTGGTGCGGCGGATGTCGTTCCCCTCCGGACCCTCCTTCAGGTAGTTGGGACCCAGCCAGTAGCTCTTCACCTGGGGAGGGGGGACAGGACCCGGGGCTGCCCCAGTGCTCCCAGGGCATGGGAAGGGGGAATGGGGGAATGGCAATGACGGAATTGGGAGTGGGAATGGGGGAACTGGGGGTGAATGGGAAATGGGAACAAGGGAATGGGCAACTGGGTGTGAATGGGAATTGGGAATGGGGGAACTGGGGGTGAAAAGGAATTGGGAACAAGGGAACTGGGAGTGAATAGGAATTGGGAATGGGGGAATTGGTAGCGGGAATGGGAATTGAGAATGGGGGAACTGGGAGTGAATGGGAATTGGGAATGTGAATTGGGAGTGGGAATGGGAATTGAGAATGAGGGAACTGGGAGTGGGAATGGGCAAATGGCAATGGGGGAATTGGGAATGGGCAAATGGGGGAACTGGGGGTGAATGGGAATTGGGAACTGGGGAAATGGGAGTGGGAATGGGAATTGGGAATGGGGGAACTGGGAGTGGGAATTGAGGAACTGGGGGTGAATGGGAATTGGGAATGGGGGAACTGGGAGTGAATGAAAATTGGGAATGTGGGAATGGGCAACTGGGTGTGAATGGGAATTGGGAATGGGAAAACTGGGAGTGAATGGGAATTGCAAATGGGGGAACTGGGTGTGAATAGGAATTGGGAATGAAGGAACTGGAGTGAATGGGAATTGGGAATGGGGGAACAGGGTGTGAATGGGAATTGGGAATGGGGGAATTGGGAATGGGCGAATGTGGGCATTAGGGATGGGAATGGAGGCAAATAGGAATTGGAAAGGGGTTGGGCAAATGAGGGAATGGAGAAAAGGGGGCAAATGGGAATCAGGAATAGGCAAACTGCAGAATTGGGCATGAGGGAACGGGCCTCACCTTGTGGGAGAAGCCGCTCATGAGGACGCTGTTGCGGGCCAGCTCACACATGTCGCAGGAGCTGAGCTTCCACACCTGGGTGGCGATGCTGTACTCCTCCATCAGCGGCTCCTGGGGACAGACACCCTCAGCTCCCACCACACCACAGAGACCCCTCAGGCAGGACAGGGGTCCCCACCTCCTCCCATCCCCTCTACACCACCAGCACCCTCCAGAATCCATCAGTGCTGCCAGCGGCCCCACCTCATCATCAGCCACATCTCACCACCAGCCACACTGCACCACCAACCCCACCCCACTACTGACTTCATCCCATCACCCAGCCGTGCCCACCCCACAGCCCCTCTGGGGGTCACTGGCTGGTGCCCTCCACAAATGCTCACCTTGGTGAAGTGGAACTGGAGGGGATCATCGGTGGAGAGGGAGACCATGAGCCCCCGTGAGAGGTACTCGGGCAGGGGGTTGCGGTGGTAGCTCAGGAAGAGGCTGTTGTTGCTCAGCGGGGACATGGCAATGCCAATCTGGGCCAGGTAGTACAGGTACTGCAGCACAGGGGCCTGTGGGGCACAGCAGGGTAAGGGGGGGGTCCCACCACACCCCCAGCCCCCCCAGACACCCCATCCCCGCCCACCTTGCGCAGCAACAACCCGTGGGAGATGTTCTCTGAGACCATGAACCCCGACACGAGGTGGTGGATGGGACCGGCCTCACCACAGTGCGGGCGCAGGACGAAGGTGTGGAAGCCCCTCTTCCTGCAAGGGGTGTTTGACTGTCAGCATCACCCTGTGACCTCCCCAGAACCTCCTGAGGGGTGTGTGTTCCAGGCCAGGAATGGGGAATTGGGGATGTGCCATGTCCTTACCGCCGGAGGTGGTTGAGCACTGTCATGTTGGCATACATGTAGTACAGGTAGTAGGAGTAGGGTGGGTTGTCCTCCTCCACCCAGTTGCCTGGCAAAGGGCTATCCAGGTTGAAGATGTGATGCTCTGGCTTGGATTCATCGTCCACGCTGTCAAAGCCATCCACCTGCAGGACAGACAGCCCCAGGGTGGGATGCCACCCCTCGCTCCAGCTGGGTTTGGGTTGGGGTGTCCCCAGGAGCAGGACACAGCACTCACGTGCTCCAGGAAGAGGTGCAGCTCTGGGTGCTGGGCAGGGTGAATTGTGGCCTCGTAGAGCGGCAGGAAGATATTCTCCAGCATCTCCTGGAAGTTGGCCAGCTGCTTCTTTGTCCGGTAGATGTCACTGCAGGGAACAGACCCCACTCAGAGCCAGCTTCCCCCCTCCCCACCCCACCACAGCCAGCAGTGGGGTGTTGCAGTGTGATGGAACAGCCTGTCTCAGTCATCCCCGGCTCTTTCCCCAGGTGTGCCAACAACCTCTCCCTTCCCCTCCCTTGCCCCTGCTGAGTGCTGTCCGTCAAACTTGGCATTCCACGTTGTGTGGCTGGTGAAGTTCCAAAGATGCCTTTCAACCCTGGGGACACTGGGCCATCCAGGGGTCATTTGTCTCGAGACCTTCCCCCCTTACCTGCTTGGTGGCTCCCTACCCCTTCTCTCCCCCTCTCCCTGGGGTTAAAAGGAACAGCACCCACGGGCTCAGGGAGTTCTGCTGGAGCTGTTGCTGCATTCAGAGGCCTGTGGGCCAGAATAAAGCTCTGGATCCAAACCCTCCAGGCAGAACCCGACTCCTTTTCCTTCACCTCGCCTTGAAGCCTCTCCACCAGAGGTAAACCTGAGCTCCTGCATGCCTGGACTTGTCCCCAGTGCCCAGCTGCAATATCCAGCCAGCCAAAGGTGTTTTTGAGGTGAAACCACCACAGCTGCCGCCCTTGGTCAAGCAGCAAGGGGCAGACGAGCCCAGGCACGTTCCATCTGGCAATACTGGTATTTAATTCCAACAGTGGGGTGGCCTGCATCCCCCCAACCCAAGTGAGAGCTCCTGTGCCCCCTTCACTCACAAGAGCCGGGGCACCTGCACGAGCCAGCGCACGTTGTTGGAGTGCACGCGGTGGCTGACGGCCCAGCGGGCCAGCTTGTCCCACTCATCCCGCGAGCGCCCGTAGATGGACAGGCGCAGCTCCGCGTTCTGGTACTTGCTCTCCTCCAGGTCTGCCATCACCTCCTGATGGGAAGGGACAAGTGACAACTGTCACTGCTTGGCCACCAGAAGGGGACATGAGTTATACCACAAGGAGGGGAGGTGGCCCACCTTGATGATGTGGGCAAAGTACTTCCCCGAGACGCGGTTGTCCGTCTTGATGAAGATCTCCCGCAGGATGGACTCCCCGATGGGATTGTACTTGGCGTTGAACTTGTCGAAGCGGTGGAAGGTGTTCCGGTCCTGAACGTGGGACAGGTGTGACCTGAGAGTCCTCATCACCCACCCCAACACCCACCAACCTCCCATCTCCTGGTAAAACCCCCTGGAGAAGAACCAAGGATGGGGTTCACTCATCCCCAGGGTTTGGGAGCCTCCCGTACCGCATGGACATCCAGTGTGTCCACGCTCAGGTCGTAGGCTGTGAGGTTCATCGTCTCAAACACCTCCTTGAGCGTCTGCTCCTTCCCCTTCTCCACATGGACAATTTCATCCAGGTGCTTCTTCATCGCCCGCTTGATGAAGCGCAAGAGATGCTTCTGGTTCATGCAGGACGAGGCATGGATGTGGGTGTCCACCTGCACCAGGGAGGTGATGCTCAGCCCTGAGACCCTCCCAGAGCTCCCCAGGAACCCCCCAAAACCTGGGACTAGCTCAGGATCCCCAGGTACCTTGCGGATGTTGTAGAAGTCACGGTGAGGCACCTTCTTCTGGGCCGCCAACTCCTTCATCTCATTGAGCAGCACATGCATCTGGAACTTGTTGCTCAGGTACTGCAGCCGGCGGTAGCAGAAGGATTTGCTGCCCAAAACAGGGAAGAGGAGCTCAGTTTGGGGTGAGGAAGCAGAACATCCAGCCCCAAAAGGCTGGTGCCCCCACAGATATGGGAACATAGACTCTTGGACACAGGTGAGGGTGCACATGGGAGCTGCACCAGCACTGTGTGCCAGAGTCACAGCCACATCCTTGGGGCTGTCCAGGGGGTCAGGTCACATCCCCATCATGGGATCCCCCCCAGGGTAGGACCCTCCCATGGGACCCTTCCCCTTACATGGGCCCATTGATGATCAAAGCCATGAGGAAATTCATGTCGGCAATGAACTCCTGCAGGTCGGGGTATGGCAGGTCCAGCTCCGTGCTCCTGGTGGGGGACACACGTGAGAGTAACACAGCTCCACCAAAAAATTCCTCACCCCAATGAGAAGGACCCTCCCCTCACAAAACTCACTTGTCAGTGATGTCCTGCTTGGTGTAGACGTGCACAACGCCATCCACCATCTTCAGCCCGAAGCCAAGATCTGCTGGCATGTTCTTGGGGTCCCACTTCTCATAGGGGTGCTGCTCAGCAAACGGGGGGTGCACGGGGGCATCTGCAGTCAGGAGACACCCAGCATCACCCCAAAAGCTCCTGCAGCACCCCAGCTCAGCACTGAGACCCCTCCACAGCGTGCTCACCAGCAGCCACGGGGGTCTCGGGCACCTCCTCGTAGCCTCGGGTCTCCAGGGGCTTCTCGGAGAGCTCCTGCAGGTACCGGGCCGTGGTCTTGCAGAAGCTCTGCAGGGACAGCCCCATGTACTTCTCCCTCACAAACAAAGCCTTCACCACGCTCTTGGCTGCATCCAGCAGGTCGGTGAAGGGCACCTGGAAAGGGAACACAAAACAAAAAACCACCCCCCAAGCTGGGGTTGGCAGCCTGGAGACCCTTGCCTGGTTTCCAGGGGGGTCAGGGGGAGGCTCACCCCACATTTCTCCTCCCCAGAGATGGTGACCCGCTGGAATTCTCGCTCCAGCAGCGCCTCCCGCTCCTTGGGGACATGGTCCACCAGGCTGTCATTCTGCTCCTTGAAGAGCCTGTGGGGACAGACATGGCCAGTGGGACAGTGACAGGTCTGCCCCATTCCCATGTATGCCAAGAGCAGCATGAGCCCCACCCCAGGGACTCTGTCCAGCCCTGGGGTGGCAGGATGGTGACGCTGTCCCCAGAGATGCCACCACGAGGTTGTGGCAGCTGTGCCACCCGTGTCCTTTTTGGTGGTGGCATTGTCCCCCTTCCCAAAACACATCCCTCAGCCCTGATGAGCACAATGAAAAGTGGGAGTGGGGAGAAGGGCACAAAGAACAAAAAAAACTCACGACAGAGACAGCTCCCAAGCGGAGACAGGAGGGAGGGGACACACAGCGTCAGACCCCCCCATCCAGGGGACGACAGGGCCAGGACAGGGGTCCTGTGCCAGCAGCAGAGCTGGGACCCCCAGCTCACCCCAACCCCCCTCCCCAGGTGCATTCAGCGTCGGTGAGAGTGGCTGGGAGGGACCTCTTGGCTCCATGCTTGGGTGTGCTGGGTCAGACGGGGCCAGGCGGGTCCCCGATCCCCCCCGTGGCCCCGGCCGGTGACACCGGGCCGGACACTCACTGTAAGTCCGCAGCACTGTCAATTTTCAGGAAGTCCTGTTTGGCTCTGAGCAAAATGTCGGGCTCAAGTCTGGGGACAAGGAGGCGGCGGTGGAGGGGGGGGACAGCCGGGGGGACGAGGGGGAGAGAAATGGGGGGGCCGGGGAGAGAAAACACCCCGTTAATGCCAAAACAACAGAAACCAGACAGAAACCAGCCAAAAACTCACTGCAAAGGGGACACCAAGTGCGACACCCACGGGAGAGGGCACACAGAGCTGGCACAGAGACAGCCTCTTGGGGCGGGGAGGTGGCCTGGCCCCGTGCAGGGCTCCCTTCCAGCCATTTGGGGTGCACACAGGGGAACCCCCCAGGCTTACTTGACGTCCTGGCTGATCTGGCGCTCCAGGCGCTGGCGCCGCTCCTCCAGCTGCTCGATGGGGCTCTCCTCGGGGAACTCATAGGGAGCCGTGCGCATCTCGTTCTCAGCCAGTGAGCGGCAAAACAGCTCCTGCAGAGCAGCCTTGTTGTGAGCTGGGTACAGCCCCAGCCCTGCTGTGAGCTGGGTACAGCCTCAGCCCTGCCATGAGCCCAGGGCATCCCTGAGCCAAGCCCAAAGCAGCCCTGAGCTGAGCCCAGAGCATCTGTGTCATGGGCTAGGTGCAGCCTCAGTCCTGCCATGAGTTGTGCCCAGAGCAGCCCTGACATGAACTGTGCCCAAAGCATTCCTGAACTGAGCCCAGAGCAGCCCTGACATGAACTGTGCCCAAAGCAGTCCTGAGCTGTGCCCAGAGCAGCCCTACCATGAGCCCAGAGCATTCCTGAACTGAGCCCAGAGCAGCCCTGCTGTGAGCTGAGCCCAGAGCATCACTGAGCTGTGTCCAGAGCCCTGAGCTGAGCCCAGAGCAGCCCTGCCACAAGCTGGGTGCAGCCTCAGCCCTGCCATGAACTTCAGCCCCTGGGTTGGCAGAGAAAGGCTCACAGGGATTCCCACACTCAGAGCTGAACAAGTGGGAAGGAAGGAGGGTTTGGGGAGGATGAGTGGAGGAAGGATGGAGGGGAAACCCACCCCACTCCCCCAACACAGGCTCAACCCCCCAGACCTGGCAAGCTGTGTGCCCCAGACCCACCTCAGCGATCTCCTTGTATTTGCCATCCATGGACGTGCGCAGATCCACCGGGAAATGCTTCAGGCTGTGGGGGGTCCCGGGCAGGGACCAGGCTGACTGCAGGGGCCGGGCCCCTGGCCCCCCCCGCAGCTCTGCAGGGAGTGGGACAACATCAGCTGGGGGGTCTGGACCCCCCATCTGGCCAGGAAGGGGTTAATCAGCCCCCCCTCCCCACCATGGAACTGGGATGCTGTTCCCAATGGGGATGATGGGGAAACTGAGGCAGCTGAAGGGGAAGAGCCCCCCTCCCCCCCAATCCCCCTGGGGCACTGGGGGGGCTGCTGGCTCCACTGGGGGCTGTGAGAAACCAGCAGAGAATGAATGAGGGGCTCGGGACTGGGCTGCAGGACCCCCATGGCATGGGGGGCACAACACTGGGGTCCCTGCCAGGGTCACCTCCCTGCCCCCATCCCATCCCAGAGGGCACATCCCCACACTGGGGTAGGGGAGGTGACATCATCCCCCCTCCAAAGCCACCCCATTGCCCCACACCCCCTGCTCCCACCAGCACTGGGGCCACGGGGGATGCCCAATGCCACCCCAATGCCACCACCCTCCTCTGCAACCCCAAACCCACCATAGACCTGCTGGTGGGCACTGGAAATCAGCTCCTACTGGTTAAACTGGGTGCACCAGTAAGAGCCCCTCCACCCAGCACAGCCTGGGGGAAGATCCAGGTCCCCTGACCCCCAAACAGGAGCCTCCACCCCATTTGCTCCCTGCATCACCCCAATGGGAATGGGGGCTGTGTCACCCAGGGCAGGGACAGCACTGGTGTCATCAGATGTGCTGGTGGTGCCTCTCCTGGGGCACACAGGGTGCCCTGTGCCCCTGGGACATAGCCTGTGCTGCCCACGTGTGACAGGTGGCGGCCCTGGTGGCACTCCAAGATCCCCCTCAACACGGGTGCCAGACAGATGACAACCTCAAAGTGCCACCTCGCCCACTCGTGCCACCATCCAGAACACCCTGTGCCACCCACCCAGGACAAACGTGGCTCACCAGAGCCGGGAGCAGCCCCGGTGATGCCCCTAGACCCCCCAGGTGACAACCCCGTAGTGCCACCTCACCCCGGTGATGTCACCACACTCACCCTGTGTCACCACCACCATTTGCCATCCACCCAGAACACACGTGTGCCACCCACGTGTGGGAGCAGCCCCGGCGGCACCCTGAGACCCTCTCCCAACAGTGCCAACCACAACGTGCCACCTTGCCCACCCCCTGTCATCACTGCCCCTCACCCAGTGCCACCCGAGATCGCCCCCGCGGAGCCCCCCCAAACCGGGTCCGCCCCCCCTCCTTCCTCCTCCTCCTCTTCCTCCGCTCTCACTGCGCCACCGAGGCGCTGCGCTGGCAGGAGGGGACACGCAGGGCCCCCCCCGCCGCTGCCACCCCTCCGGGTGCCGGGACACGCTGGTGGCTCCCCCTCCCCAAAATAAACCCTCAGAGCAGCACGGCGGCATTGCCCCCCCCCAAATGATCCCCCTACTCGCAGCATCGCCCCCCCACCCCCGGGCCGTGAGCTGGCTGTCCCCTGGTGTCCCCTCGGGTGCTTGGGGGAGGTCTCACCTGCGGGGCTGGGGGTCTGCAGGCTACCCCGCTTCTTGAAGGAGCACTTGGCCGGGGGGACAGAGGACATGGCGGCTCCAGGGGGGCCGGGGAGGAGCGGAGGGGCTGATGCTGGCGGTGATGATGGTGATGGTGGTGATGATGGTGATGGGGGCGGGGGGTGAATGACGGGGGGCGCCCGGGGGACTCTTACGGCGGCGGGGCCGCAGCGGCCGCTCCCTCCCCTGGTTGATGATTGATGCAGGAACCCGGGAATGGACCAAAGTCCCCGGCGGGGCCCGGCCGGAAACCGGCACGAGGAAGAGGATGGGGCGGGCGGAGGATGTGGCGAGGAGGAGGAGGAGGAGGAGGAAGGAGGAGGCTGCGGCGCTGGAGGGTTGGAGGGGGGGGCAAGACCCGTGATGGGGCTGTGACAGCGCTGGGCCAGCCGTGACCCCCCCACGGACAAACCTGACACCCCCAGAGGAACGCCCTGTACCCGTGTGGGGTCAGCCGTGACCCCCAGACAGCCGTGACACCCCGGGACAGACGTGTGCACCCCGGGACAGCCCCCCAGGCGGCTCTGTGGGACCCCCGGGACAGCCCAAGCCCCTCCTCGGGGACAGTCGTTATCCCCCGGTTCAGCCCTAACGTCCCCCCCGAGCGGGCATCGCACCCCCGCGAGAGATGGGATCGGACCCCCCCAAAGCGACAGCGATGCTTCCAAAACAGGGTTAATAGAGTTACCCCCCCCCAGGGTGGACATTATGCCCCCCCCCAATATGGACACTGCCCCCCTCCCCGAACAAGCATTGCTCCCCAAAAACACAGGGTGGTGTTCTTCCCCATCCAGAGCTCGGCCCAATCCCACTGGGAATCCCTGTGCCCCCCCAGCGGGCACCGTCACCCCCGGGATGGGCACCCCCTCCCCAAGGCTGGCACTGCACCCCCAAAACAGACTGTCACCCCCCCTCCGTTAAACACTGTACCCCCAAAGGCACGGGGTACCTCCGAAATGGGGCAATGATGATCCCCCTCCCCAGGGCTGGCGCTGCACCCCCTAAACAGACCCTCACCCCCCTGTTAAACACTGTACCCCCAAAGGCACCTCCGAAATCAGCCAGTGCCCCCCAAAATGGGGCAATGATGATCCTCCCCAGATATGGCACCGCACCCCAAAAGGACTCGCACTCCTGCAGCACTCCCCACCTCACACCCTGCTGGGGGTGCCCTGAGCCCCCCAGGAATGTCCCCAAGGAGCCCCTGCCCCCTAATGCACCCCCCACCCAAAGTGGGGCCACCCCAGAGGCAGAGCCCGGCCGCGGGGGTGTCACCTGTGCCGGGGGTGTCACTGTGCCGGGGGTGTCGCTCCGTATGTCCCTACCTGGGCCGGGGCTGCCGGTGCCCGGGTGGCTCTGGGTGGCTGTCGGGCTGTGTCCCCTCCGAGCGCCCCCAGTGTCCCCTAAGCTGCCACCGGCGCGGGGGGGTATTTTTAGCCGCTGTTAGAGCGGAGGGAATGTCACCCACCCCCCTCTGTGCCCCCCACCCCTTGTCGAGGGGGTGAAGGGACAGCGAGGTGACACCACCCACCGGGGACAGCGCTGTGCCACAACAGCCACGGGGGACAGTGGGGACCCCCAGCCTGACTCATGTCCCCTGCCCAGCACTGTCCGCACACCGCGGGGAGGGGGGGTGGTGTCTGGTATTTTAATTGGACCCCCCTCATTAGCGCCGAGTTCATTAGAGGCTCAGAAAGGGCTCTGTGTCCGCGGGGACAGCAGGAACAGAGTGTCCCCAAGCAACGGCGCTGGCAGCGAACATGCGCCCGGTGGGACGTGGGGACACCGGTGCGGGGACATGGAGCCCCCAGTGACCCTGTAAAGTGCAGGGATTTAGGACACCTGAAACCCAAACATCGGGGATTTAGGACACCTTAAAGCCAAACATCGGGGACGTGCAGGGCTTGTGGGGGTCCCAAAGCCCACCCCGGGGCGGGGACTCCCCCTGCGGTGCCCACCCACAGCCAGCCCCGCAGGAAAAGGGGGAGGCACCCACCTGTCCCCAGGGTTTGGGGGATGGGCTGGCCTGGGAGGGGGGTGCTGAGCCCGGGAAGAGGAGGAGGAGGAGGAGGAAGGCTGAGCCGCGATCCCATTAAAGAGCTTAGGCAGCGGGAGGGCGGCACCCAGCGGGGCAGGATTAGGGGCCCTCGTTACCCACCCCGGGGTAATTAGCTCCCTTTTCCCTGCAGGAGGAATCCCCCGGTGCCATCACCCCCCTGCCACCACCCTGGCCCCCTGTCACCGCCCAGTCCCCTGCCACCGCTCTGGAGCACCCAGGGGTGGGGGACACACACAACATGGGGATGATCCCATCCTCAATGCCCCCCAAAAATGGGGTCACAGCCCACAGACAGGAGGGACCCCCAAAATGATCCCCACTTCCCAAGTCACCCCAGGGGACCAGTCCCCACGGGCAGGGGGTGTCACGCTGATGCCCCCCTTATGTAAAGCCCCCTGCCCACCTCCCTGAGATGCTCCATCCTTTTTTTTCTCCCTGAGCCCTAATCTTTGCCATCTTGGGCTAATTGGATTTCCTGGGTCACATGGCAAGATAAAAAGTCCCCAAATCCCACGGTCAAAAAAAATCAGGTTATCCATGGGGAATTAAGGGAGAGAGCGGGGGGCAGCCAGCAGCGAGGACCCACCGAAGAGTGCTGCCGGCTTGAGGCACCCCAACATCAGGTGTGGGGTACCTGGCTCTCCTTTTTTTGAATTTCTCGTTCATCTCCCAGTGCCCACCTCGTTCCCGAGGTGTGCGTGTTATCTCCTTGAAGAGCTGGAAAAGCCTGGGGACCTAGAGGAGCTTGTGGAGTTATTGGAGGAGGAGGAGGACGAAGCCATGGGGAGCGGGGCCAGTGCCGAGGACAAGGAGATGGCCAAGAGGTCCAAGGAGCTGGAGAAGAAGCTCCAGGAGGATGCGGATAAGGAGGCCAAGACAGTCAAGCTGCTGCTGCTTGGTAAGGCTGGAGGGGATGTCCCCTGGAGATGTCCCTGTGCTCCCACTCCGTTGAGGCTGAGGGGATGTGGGGATGGGGAAGGGGACAGGGAACCTGTGACTCCCTGGGCTCCTCCTGCCCTGGCTCTGGTACCCCTCGGACAAGTCACCATCAGCCTGGAGATGTTGTCCTGCCACCAGGATGTTATCCCTGGGAAGGGCTGGATGTGGCATCGGCTTTTGGGGACAGCAGGCACGAAGGGGACAGTGAGGGGATGGGGAAAGGACCAAGCCCCTGGGTCCCACCAGGATGTGCCACATCTCACGGGGTCAGCGAGAACCTGGGGAACTTCTGCCACCAGCACCCCAAAACCTGCTGGTGGTGCCAGGCAGGGGGAGATGGTTCCTTGGGGGTCCCTACACACCCCACAGGACTTGGGGGTGACTCTGTGGGGCAGGGGGTGACTCCATGGGGCTGGGGCCAGCAGTGGGGCCGTATGCAGGTGGGGGGGCTGGGGTCAAGGCGATTAACACCCTAATTCTAAGCAGCTTCCTGTGCTGCCCTAAGCCGCTTACGGCCCCAGAGGCATCGCCGGGCACTGCCCACGGTGGGCGGGAGGTGTGGGATGGGGGGACCTGCACCCAGGGGGCTCCCACCACCCTGGGGGTCCCCGAGCTGTGGTCCCACACAGGGTGCAAGGGGTGACAGGAGTGTGGGGATGACGGTGGTCGTGGGAAGAGGCCAGGCTGGGTGTGTAGCCAGGAGATGTGTGGGGGGCAGCGGCTTTGATCCCCATGGGGTGCTCATCACGGTGGCAACAGGTCCTGATGGGCACTAAGGTGTCCCTCCCACCCTTTTCCAGGGGCTGGAGAGTCAGGGAAGAGCACCATCGTGAAGCAGATGAAGTGAGTATGGCCTGGGCCACACTGGGGAGGGGGAGGCCACAAGGATGAGCCACCAGCTCTTGGACATGGGGTGGCTGGATCTCCAGTCACCCCCCATGTCACCTGGTGGTGGCACCTGTGATTCCCAGTGTGGGGTGGTGATTCCTGGTGGAGGGGATGTCCTGGCTTGGGGCTGAGGCCACTGTGCCTGCCAGGATCATCCACCAGGACGGTTACACGGAGGAGGAGTGCATGGAGTTCAAGTCCATTATCTACGGGAACATCCTGCAGTCCATCCTGGCCATCATCCGCGCCATGTCCACGCTGGGCATCGACTACGCCGAGTCCTCCTGCGCGGTCAGTCCGGGGACAGTGTCCCTGTCCCCCACACCCCACGGCGTGGGGCCAGGGCAGCCCCCAGAACCAGCGCCCACAGCAGCCCCATGCTGTCCCCCCAGTCCTGAGGGCTCTCTGGGGGAGCAGGAGCCATGGCAGGGTTGGTGATGAAGGTCCCTCTCGCAGGATGAAGGCCGGCTGCTCTTCAACCTGGCTGACTCCATTGAGGAGGGCACGATGCCCCCAGAGCTGGTGTCCTGCATCAAGAAGCTGTGGAAGGACGGGGGGGTTCAGGCGTGCTTTGACCGCGCTGCCGAGTATCAGCTCAACGACTCAGCTGCATAGTGAGTGGGGACAGGGCACAACAGGACCGGCCTGGGGACACCCTGACAGCTCATGGCCAGCTCCAACCCAGCCTGGCAAAATCCATCTCCTCCCTGCTCCTGGGAATACCCTGAGTCTGCCATTCTTCATCCCACCAGTGTCATCCTCCATCCCACTGTTGTCATCATCCATCCCACCAGTACCATTCCCCAATCCCACCAGTGCCCTTCTCCATCCCATCAGTGCTATCCCCATCTCACTGCTGCCATCTTCCATTCCATTAGTGCTGTCCTACATTCTCCATCCCACTGCTGTCATCATCCATCCCACCAGTGCCATCCCCATCCCAAGAGTGCCACTGACCTGCAGCCCCACCACCCTTGATGTCCCTCAGCTTCCCCAGGGATGTCACTGCTCTGGAGTCCCAGTGTTTGGCAGAGCTCATCCCCACAACCATCCCCAAAAATCTGGGGGAAAGGGGAGACATGGGGAGCCCCTTGGCAGCAGGTCACATCCCTTCCTGTCCCCCCAGTTACCTGAACCAGCTGGACAGGATCACAGCCCCCAACTACCTCCCCAACGAGCAGGATGTGTTGCGATCCCGAGTGAAGACCACAGGGATCATCGAGACCAAGTTCTCTGTCAAAGACCTGAATTTCAGGTGGGTGGGAGCCTCCTTCACCTCCATGACCACTCCTCCATGATTCCCCCCAGCCCTGATGGTGGGGAGGGATTTTGGGGTGACCCTGACACTCAAGGGAGCACCAGTGCCGTCCCACAGTGATTCCTGCCCCCTTGAGGATGTGGCACCATCAGATGGGGGGTGTCAGGACCAGGTGTGAGTGTGTCCCTCATGCTTGTCCCCTCCCCAGGATGTTCGACGTGGGAGGGCAGCGCTCAGAGAGGAAGAAGTGGATCCACTGCTTCGAGGGGGTGACCTGCATCATCTTCTGTGGGGCCCTGAGCGCCTACGACATGGTGCTGGTGGAGGATGACGAAGTGGTGGGTTGGGGTCCTGGAGGCACTGGGAGCTAAGGGGGAGAGGAACAGGGAGCTCTGAGGGGGATCAGAGGAGGGAGGAACAGCACTTTGCACTGTCAGATGCTCTGGGTAATCCAGGAAAGGTGTGGGAGATGCAGGATGGAGCTCATTCCTGCTCACTTGCACCCGATAAAGGTGTTTGCACTTCCTCTGGGTCATGAATCCATGGCTCTGCCTATGAGGAAACCCCATGAGCAAATCCTGAGATCCACCAGGGAATGGCAACACAGCCAGCCAGCTACAGGGAAGGGCAGGAAGAGCCATGAACCCACTGGGATGAAGGAAAATCTGGTCCTGAGGCACCTCGTGTCTCACTGTGCCCTCCAGGGCGAGCAGAGGAGATAAGGAGGGGCAGCTCCCACCCTCCCAGTGTGGGGCCACAAGGACATGATCCAAAATGTGTCCAGTGAAGGATGCACCAGCAGAGCCCTGGAAAAGCAGCTTGGAGATCCAGAGAGAAGGAACATGGAAGCACCATAATGGGTTTTTCTTTGAAGAGATAAGGGGTGAAGACAAGAAGAGCAGGAGTGGTTTCTTCTCTGGCATCTCCTCCAGGTCCCATGGCTGCTGCTTGGGATCCAAATACCTTCTGAAGCTGGATCAGAGTCAGGATCTGCCATCCCTGGGCCCTGCCATGGCCAGGCAGGAGCTCACAGCCTTTTCTCAGCCACGTGCAGGAGAGCATCCTTCCCATGGGAGCCCTTGGGAGAGGCTGGAATGCCCACTCAGCACAGGACAGGGCAGGATTTGGGCACAGTCAGTGCTCTGCTTACAGAAAAGCTGCTGTGATGGAATCTGGATGAGGGAAAACCATCCCTGGAGAACCCACCTGCTGCCCACAAAGATGGAGGACCCCCCTTATATCAAGAAAATCCCCCCACTGGACTTGGCTCTGCCTAGATGGATTCTTATCCCCTCAGGATGACCCAACAGCAAACTAAGAACTCAACATCTGCTCTGAAACTGGAGATTTCCTTTTCCCAGCTCCTTCCTGAAGCTGTGGACAATGGCCAGAAGCCATGGTCCAACACAAGCATCCCCCTGATGACTGGGATGGTGCTCACTGAGCACCTTCCTCACAGGCTCCAAGGTTCCCATGGATCATTTGCTCAGTGAAATCACTACAATCCTTCATTTCTGACAATCCCAGGAGGGACTGGAGCCAGTCCCTACCCTGAGCATCACGTGGATTTATCTGTGATTTTGGGTGGGCAGGAAAGACTGGGCAGGCAGCAGGAGCAGCTGCTGCTGCAGCAAACAGGGGAAAGCTCTTTTTTTGGGAATGGGGGCTTGGGGGTGGGCTGCAGTGGCCCAAAGGGGGTGCCAATCCATGATGATCCTCTTCCCTGCAGAACCGGATGCATGAGTCCCTGCACCTATTCAACAGTATATGCAACCACAAGTTCTTTGCCGCCACCTCCATCATCCTCTTCCTCAACAAGAAGGACCTTTTTGAGGAAAAGATCAAGAAAGTCCATCTCAGCATCTGCTTCCCAGAGTATGATGGTGAGTCCAGACCATTCCCAGCCTTAATCCTCCTCTTTGAGACCCCCCAAACCAGGGGCTGGGGAGTTGTGTGGTCCCAGCAAAGATGGTTTTGGGATGTGTTGTGATAGGGCTGGGGAAGGGAGATGAGAATGATGAGAACTGGCTCTATCCCAGAAAAAGGCTGGGGAAGGGGATGAGGATGAGCAGAAGCAGCTCCATGCTGCTCTTTGAGGTGGTGAGTCAAATCCTGGGAGGCTGGAGCTGAGGAGAGGATGGATGTGGCCTCAGGAAGGTGTTTGGAAGAACAGAAATGGGGTAAAAAGGAGTTCTGTGCTACGCCTGGTCAGCTCTCCACCCCTTTTCCTCCAACACCCACCCCCATGGGAGCAGCTTGGAAGCATTCCCCCCCTCTGCAGGTCCAAACACATTTGAGGACGCAGGGAATTACATCAAGACCCAGTTCCTGGATCTCAACATGAGGAAGGACGTGAAGGAGATCTACAGCCACATGACCTGTGCCACAGACACACAGAACGTCAAGTTCGTCTTCGACGCCGTCACAGACGTGATCATCAAAGAGAACCTCAAGGACTGCGGCCTCTTCTGAGCACCAGCAGGTACGGGAGAGGCTGGAGCCAGAAAACAGGGACAGGAGAGGGCAGGAGGGTGGTCAGAGCTGGATCCATCCCAAAAAGGGCTGGGGAAGGGGAGGAGGAACAGCCCAGCTGGCTTCATCCTAGAAGAAGAGCTGGGGAAGAGGAGGGGGATGAGCAGAGCCAGCTCCATCCCAAAAAGGGCTGGGAAAGGGGAGGGTGATGAAGAGGATGATGATGATCACTATTGGCTCCATCCCAAAAAGGGCTGGGAAAGGGGAGGAGGACAAAGATGATCAGAGCTGGATCTCTCTGAAAAATGGGCTGGGGAAGGGGACTGAGATGAAAATGATCAGAGCTGGCTCCATCCCAGAAAAGACTGGGGAAGGAGAGGGAGGTGAGGAAGAGCAGAGCGAGATCCATCCCAGAAAAAGGGCTGGGAAGGGGTAAGGCTGATCAGAGTTGGTTCCATTGCAGAAAAAGCTTGGGAAGGGGAGAAGGAAGAGCAGAGTTGGCTCCATCACAAAAAAAGGGCTGGGGAAGGGGAGGGATATGAAAACAATCAAACCTGGATCCCTCCCATAAAGGGCTGGGAAAGGAGGACAGGGATGAGAAAGAGCAGAGTTGGCTCCATCCCCAAAAAAGGTCTGGGAAAGAAGGAAGAGGATGGGGATGATCAGAACCAGCTCAATCTCCAAAAAAAGGGCTGGGGAAAGAAGATGAAGAAAAGCAGAGCCAGCTCCATCCCCCCCAAAAGCAAGGCTGGGGAAGGGGCTGGAGATAAACATAAGCAGACTCAGCACCATCCCAAAAAGAAAGAAGAGCTGGGGATGAGGATGAGGATGATCAGAGCTGGCTCCATCCTGCTTTGAGGGGTGGTGGCATGTAGGTCCCTCTGGTTTTGCCATCAAGTCCTGGAAATCCTCAGAGCAGGGGAGGGGAGGATGGACTGGGAGCAGTGGGGAGGGGCAGTCTGGGGTCCCATCAGCCCAGGGACATGGTCACATCCCTGTGCTGAGCTCCCATGGGATTCAGTCCCATCCCACAGTGGGGTGGGCTCAGCCAGACAATTCTCCCCCTTGCACATAGAGATTCCCAAATCCTCCACCTGAGCTAAAAGGAATCATTTTATTTCTCTCCAGTTGCAATTCCAGCCCAGCCTCAGTGGATGGGAACATCCCAAGGCACACTATGCTGCTCTCAGCCTTTTAGCTCATCCTAAAACTTTAATTAGGGTTTATCACTCTAATTAGGGTTTATCATCCTAAATCTTGCACTAATTCTGAGCAGCAGCAGGAATTCCATCCTCTCTCCCCCTTTCCAAGCAGTTCCCAGCCACTGGCTCTGGCACTTTGCTTTTCAGGGAAACTCTGGTGTTTCTCTTATCCTTGAATATTAACAAAAAAGCAGGAAAAAGATACAAAAAGAAACCAAAACAATAAAAAGACCTCAAGCAGGTTCTCTGCAGGCAGGAGGCACCAGAAGATGACACTTGGAAGGGGGGAGGGAGGGGATGCTCCATCCTCATCACCACAGAGGAAGGCAAAGGGATGAAGTGACACAAATCCCTGAACCCCACCTGAGTTTCTCCCTTGTTTCCATAAAATTGCTCCCCTAAGCCCTTCCCTGGGTGTATTTAACTCCCTGTTCTCTCTCCCTCCCTCCCAGAAGAAGAAAACATTCCCATCTCACCGTTCTGCTGAGCAGAGCCAAAGGAAGAACCAACCCTCACCACACATCACTGCTCCCACTTTTTCTATGACCTCCCCAAATCTGCCTCCTTCCAAACCCAATCCTGGAAGGGGCTGAAGCTCAACTTCCTGCTCCCTTTCATGGCCATTTCCTCTTTTTTTTCCAAGGAAGAACCCCTGTTCTCAGCGTTTTACAGGAGGTTTGACACCAGAGAGCCCAGCAGGAATAGGAATATTAAGGGAATTTGGGAGGTAGGATAGACATGGCCCCCTTGCCCATCCCTCTGCAGCCCATTCCTGCCCTTGGATCGAAGCTGGATTAATCCAGGATGAAATTTCTGGGGAAGGTGGAGGCTGTGTTACCCCCAAGTCGCTCCTGGGAACCAACCTCAGTCCTTCATTCTTTCCTGGGAACCAACCTCAGTCCCTCATTCTTTCCTGGGAACCAACCCCAGCCCTTGGCAGGACAAACCAGGGGTTTGTGGGGTTGTTTTGGGCCCTAAATGGAGGGAATTTCTCAGGCAGGAGGGGCTGGGGAAGGGAATCCCACTTCCAGCCCAGCAATGGGCTGGATAAAGAGGAAATGGTTACTTGAAAGATTTTCATTCTGCTACTTAGAGCTGCATTTGCTCTGTCTGTTTGTAAATAATTCATAGATGAGCCCTGTATCCATCCTCTCCCTGTTTCCTGCAGAGATCTCCCAACCAGCTTCATTTAACTGTAGGAAAACACAATAAAGGAATATGCATGATGTGGATGTTCTTCCTTTCTTCCACTTTGCTCCATTCCTGTGTCCCAGAGCTTGGATCAAGGGATATTTCATCCATTCTGGGGGTGTGTGGATCTCTGGATCTCACCTGGATCACCCCATGGCCACTGCTGGGCTCCTGGGGGTGGGATGGGGGTCACCATGCCAAAAACCTTCCTGGATGAAGCTCCTGGATGAGTTTAAAGGATGAGTTATCCCATGGAGGGTGGCTGGAAGGGAACTGTCAAACAGACACAGCTCCAGACAGCTTGGAAAAGATTCCAGAACAGGGAATCTCCCTCAGGGCTCCCCCTGCCAGCACACAGCAGCCTCCCTGAGGAATTTACCCTGGATTTCTAAGCAAGTGTTCTGAGAACAGTCCCACCTCCATCCCACAGAAGTGCCCAAAGCAGAATTCCCAAGGGGGTCACAGCATCCAGTGAGATTTAGGCTACAAATAAACAGTAATTATCCATCTGCCAATAATCCCATGGGCAAGGGGATTCCTGGCATGTTCCAACTGTGCCAGGACAACTCAAGTCTTTGGGAGCAGCACAACACCACCAGTGGTGGGTGATAAAGCACAAGGAACATCCCTGTCCAGGTAATTCCACCCAATTCCCATCAAAGCTCTTCCTCTCCTTCTCCAGCAAAGCACAAAAGCTGGGAGCACTCCTGGAAAAAGGAAGAATAAAGTGGAGAAAAGGCTACAATCTTTACTCACCATTTTAATACTGCCAACAAGTCTAACAGATCCAACTGTACACATGACAAACTGGGAGGAGTCTGGATGCAATCATGGATCAGCAAAGGAATGTAGGACTGGTTAGGGATGGCACTAAAGGGAAACGGGGATTTGGCACCACACAGACAAAGTAAAGGCATGCTCAGGACAGGGCTGGGCAGGGAGGGCCATGGGAAAGGCAGCACTGAATAATGCACCGTTTTCATCCCAAAAAATGCACAGGAATCAGTGGTTTGGGAGCTGGCAAGCAGCAGATTTCCCCCCAGCCAGGGCTCAGCTCCTCTCCCCACCGAGCTAGGGTTATGCTGAGCACAAATCCCTTCCCATAAAACTGGCATAAAACTGGGCTCAAACCCCCAACAGAACCTAAACCCTCCTTCTGCTGCAGGAGCCTTTCCCAAAGCCTGGGGGGAGCAGGATGGTAACAAATCACACATGGAAAAAAAGCTCTAAGGATCCCTTGGTAGCTGCAGAAATATTAAATCCTGGCCATAGCAAGTGTTAAAAACAAGGAATTCCTGCTAAGAGGAATATTTTCTGCAGGATCTGCTCACATGTGCATAGTTAAGTGATTTTTTTTTGTTGCTTTTTTTAATTATTATTATTTTTAAAACAAGGTTTGCAAATAAAGAAATAAAGTTTAGTAAAGTTATAGTTTTCTCGATGGAAAAAAAAAATAACCTTAAAAACAGACTAGTGGTGGCTTGTTAACCAAAGGAAGAGAGAAAGCTACATATCCAAGGTCTGGAATCCAGCTGGAATCCACTGCACATCCCGGAGATCACGTCGTCCAACGATGCCAGGAGGATCTACTCCCACTACGTGGCTTCACTGTGCCCTAATTCCACATCCCACAGCAATAAAAGGTCCCTAAGACAGAAGATTGTGCTAAAGAATTCCAGGATTCCACATGTTCTCTGCTCCTGGGTCACGCTCGTCGCTGTCCCCACGAGGCAGCAAGAGGCTGGGGCTCACCAGGCACAAACACTGGGAAGGAAAGCAGGAATGTAGAAGGGAGCAGAGTGAGCCCTTCCCAGCAGGACACCCAGAGCTGCATTTACCTCTCAGTAGAGCCCACACTCCTTGAGGTTGTTCTTGATGATGACGTCGGTGACGGCGTCGAAGACGAACTGGACGTTCTTGGTGTCGGTGGCGCAGGTGAAGTGGGTGTAGATCTCCTTGGTGTCCTTCCTGCGGTTCAGATCCTCAAACTGGCACTGGATGTAGGCGGCTGCCTCCTCGTACGTGTTGGAGCCTGCAAAGGAGAAGATCCCTGGCTTTGCCCACCACCTCACGGGAGCTTTTAAGTCCATATTAAGCTGCTTGCAACCATCTGCCTTATCCAGCTACAAATCCAAATCCACCATTAACTCCTTCTGGGAGACCTGAAGTCTGTTCTCTGGGCAGTGACCTTGGCCATGGGATCCAGGGATTGCTCTGTGCTGGGACAGCCAGGCTCCACAGAGAGTAACCAATCATGGGCTGGAAGGGACCTTCAATCCCACCTTGTTCCACCCCCTACCCAGGAATAGGGACACCTTACACTACACCTTGTTGCTCCTGTCCAGCCTAGCTTCAAGCACTTCCAGGGACAGGGAATCCACAGCTTCTCTAGGAATCACAGAAATCAAGAGATTTGAAGAGATTTGAAGGATTTTTTAAACATGTAAATGCCTTGAGCAGTGCCCAAGTAAAACCTTCCACCTGTGTGGAACCACAGCAGGGATGGGTTCTGGAACAATCCACGCTGAACACGGACACTCCAGGGTGGGCAGGAGCCAGAGCAAGACATGGTTAAGTTCCACAGCCTCTAAAATTGAATTTACATGGAATTATTGTCCCAGTTAGGTGTGGAAACGGGGAAGTGACCTTCACAGAATCACAGAATAATGAGGTTGGAAGAGACCTCTAAGATCATCAAGTCCAACTTATGCCCTAACACCTCAACTATAGCACCAAGTGCCATGTCCAGTCTTTTTGTAAACACATCCAGGTGATACTACCACCTCCCTGGAAAGAGCATTCCAGTATTTATTACTCTTTCAGTGAAAGAAAATCCCCTTGATTTGTTGGAGTGCAACACTTTATTCCAGGGAAGAAGAAAGGTTGTTCCCAACCACAGCTCTTCCAAGAAAACACCACCAGCCAACTGAACAGGCCAGAACTGTCCAGGAGGCAAAGGGAAAGAACTGGGGGAAAAGTTTGTAACTGATTCTGGGTTGTGCAAGGCTCGGACTCACTGACTGCTGGCCCAGTGACACAGATGATCCCAGGATCCCAGAGGTCCCAGCCTACCTGTGTACTCTGGGTAGCAGATTGTTAGTGGGCTCTTCTTAATCTTCTCCTCAAACAGGTCTTTCTTGTTCAGGAAGAGGATGATGGAGGTGTCTGTGAACCATTTGTTGTTACAGATGCTGTCAAACAGTTTCATACTCTCATGCATCCGGTTCTGGAAAAGGAAATCCAACAGGGGAGATGTTAGGGCAGGGTGGGATGGGGGACAGAGGCTCTGCTGCACAGGCCAGACTCAAAATTGGGGTGTCACTGCCACATTCTCACTGCCACTGCCCCAGGAGGAGCACAGGGGGACAATTCACCTCCTCCTGTTCCTTCCTGGAGTGACTCACATGCAGAGAACAAGGCATGAGAACAACTCCAGGCACCTCCCAGCAACCAGGAAGGTGGAAACCTCATGGATGGGTTGTATTTATCACTTTGTGGGGGCAAGATTCCACTGGCTTATCTAAAGAGTGCTCATCCTTGCAGCTCTCAGATAATTTAACAGGAGGAGTGTCACCACATTTCTCTTCACAGAGAAAAGCAAGGCACAATTCTTCCCAAGAATATTTCTGGGTTTCACATTCTGTGAACCTCAAAGAAAGAAAAAACAATTCTTATCATTTGCTGTGAATGTGTTTGTGCAAAAGTACAATGCAACATGGAGACTGTTTACCCACAGTGATGGTGTTTTGTTCCCTTGCCCTATCAGGACCAAGTGTGTGTGTGTTGGGACTGTTGGCTGACAGTCAGGAGATTCTGGGCAGTTTGTGCAGAGTTGAGCGCTTGGCAGATATAGAATATAATATAGGACAGAATAAAATATTAATTTGAATATAATATTAATATGAATATAATATTATTTGTATAATATTAGAATATATATTAATTTAATACTATATTCTATAATCTAATAGAATATAGTATAGAATATAATACAGTATAATATACTATTATATTATATACTATTATATACTACTATATTATATACTATTATATACTATACTATTATATATATATACTATATATAATATATATACTATATACTATATATATACTATATACATATACTATACTATTACATATATATACTATATATATACTATATACTATATATATACTATATACTATACTATTACATATATATATACTATATATATAGTATATATACTATATTATACTATAATATTATACACTATTATATACTATACTATTATATACTATTATACTATATTATATTATATTATATTATATTATATTATATTACATTACATTATATTATATTATATTATATTATATTATATTATATTATATTATATTATATTATATTATATTATATTATATTATATTATATTATATTATTATATTATATTATATTATACTATATTACATTACATCAATTTAGATGTAGTATAATATAGTAGAGAATAATATAGTATAATAAAGTAATTAATTAGCTTTCTGATAAGATGGAGTCAGATGCATCATTCTCTTCATTCTCTCCCCTTTGTTGGGGGACCCTGCAATTTCTATAGGAGGAGTAAGTCAGGAACATTCCAGCCTGGTGCAGGATGGAGCCAGGATGCTCCCAGCTCCCTTCCCTGCAGCCACAAATGCCCCAGCACGCACCATCTCCTCGTCCTCAGCCAGCACCAGGTCGTAGTCGCTCAGGGCCACGCAGAAGATGATGGCTGTCACCCCCTCGAAGCAGTGGATCCACTTCTTCCGCTCCGAGCGCTGCCCTCCCACGTCGAACATCCTGGCAGAGGCACAAGTGGCTCAGGAGCTGGGCACACCCTCCTGCCCAGCCCCTGTGGTGTCCCCAGGCATGGGGAGGCAGAGCAGGGGTTGGGAACACACAGGGTTTCAGGAGTTTCCCTCAGGAAAGGGGGTTTTAAATCAGTATTCTCTATTTTCTTTCAAGCTATGGTGGACAGAGCTTGCAGCAACCTGGGCTAGTGGAAAGTGTCCCTGTCTGTCTGGTTCCAGCTGTCCCTGGATGAGAATTCATCTCCCTCCCAAGCCAGACCATTCCATGAGTCTGGTTTTCAGCAGGAAGAACTGGAAGTCAGCATCCAGAGCTCTGCTGGTTTTCTGTTCTCTTTCCTACTTCCTTAGCAACAACTCATTTGCTTGACTGGACTCCAAACACTTTCTCACAGGAAATGGATTATTGGGAACACACTACCTGCAAGCTCCTGCTGGGACCCAGGAGGAGATTAAGGGGGTTAAGAAATAATTTCTTTTATTAAAAATAATCTGAGGTACCAGAGGTTAAAGGCTGAGCAAATGCTTATGGAATTTCTATATAAATTGAATTCATTTCTAATTAAATAGGAATTTGTGTCACAGGTAGTTCCAGCCTCCCTGCTCATCCAAATATTTTGATGAGAGCCCAGGATTGGGATTTAATTAAATCAAGTTAATATCTGAGTTATTAAGTCATAGATATTGATTTGTTCCCAGAGCAGACAAGGAGCTGTCCAAGGGGGATTTAATGATCCCAAAGTAACTCCCACCTTCTATTTAACCCTCTGGTCTAGAAGGAAAGATGGAAATCTCTGTGAGAATCCAGGATATTTCCATGCCTAGAATCATTTGCCATTAGCACAGAAAGATTCATGAAGGAAAAGCATCCCTGACACCTCAGCTCATCCCAATTCCAGTCACTGCAGCTTCCCCATCCCATTATTAATGTCTGAGATGGAATATCAGAGCAGAGCTGGCAGCACCAGGCTTTCTGATGGATTAATGCTTCCCTTTGTGGAGCAAATCCCTCTGGGACAGCACCTCGTGTGTCTGGGGCCCTGCACATGATCAATGGCTCTGGGCAGGATCAGGCAGGAGGGTGGAGATGATTAAAGAACACACTGGAGATGCTAATCCTGATCCATCACCACAGGGAGACAAGTTATTCCCTGGATGGACCAGAAGCTGCATAAATAAATTGATGATGCTGAGTGTTTTGGCATTTTTGTTTAAAACGTTCTTGAATTGCACAATTTGGAAGCCAAAATGTTGTTCTCCCAAAAACTGTGCAAAAGTTTCCTTCTCCAGAAAAGACCACGGAGATGCTCCAAGGACTGGAGCCCCTCTGCTCTGGATCCAGGAGAGCTGGGAAGGAGAAGGCTCCAGAGAGAGCTGAGAGTCCTTTCCAGTGCCTAAAGGGGCTCCATGAGAGCTGGAGAGAGATTTGGGACAAGGGCCTGGAGGGACTGAACAGGCTGAATGGCTTCCCACCGCCCAAGGGGAGGGTTAGGTGGGATTTTGGGAATAAATCCTTCCCTGTGAGGATGGTGAGGCCCTGGCAAAGGGTGCCCAGAGCAGCTGTGGCTGCTCCATCCCTGGAAGTGTCCAAGGCCAAGTTGGACAGGCTGTGGAGCCACCTGGGGTAGCTGAAGGTGTCCCTGCCCATGGCAGGGGGGTGGGACTGAATGGGATTTAAGGTCCCATCCAATCCAAACCAACCTGGGATCCTGTTAAAACCCTTGGATTTTAGAAGCACCACTTGGATTTTGCTGCAACTCCACCAAAGTATTTCACAGCCCATTTGTAAATAAGCCAACACAGGATTTTTAGGAATGTGAGCAGGAAAGACTCCAAACCATTGGCACAGACAGAGGGAAGGGGCTGAGCCACAGGCACTGCACTGTCCTACACCCTCCAGCACAGGAATGCTGAGGGGCTCCAGCTATTTGTGGGATCTGAAGCAAGGAATTCCTAAGCAGCAGGAAGGGGAGCTACAGGGATCCAGGTGAGGGAGGAGGGATGCAGCCTCAGCCTGCCCTGAGGTTAGAGGAAGCTCGTTAGTGACATGTAAAGGGACACTGCCAGGAGCAGGCTGGATCCACAGCCTGGCAGGGACTGCATCAGCAGAGGGGACAGGGAAGTCCCAGCCCCTGCAGTGCCAGGCCCAGGCTGGCAATTCCCAGAGGAACACATGGAGCACACCATGCACCCAGAGCCACAGCCTGGCTACGGACACAGCTCGCTTCCTCTGCTCTGAGGAAAGGGTTAAACTCAAACTCAAACTCCAGTCAGTGTCCTTTTAGTATTATTGTTGGGATTGGGTCCTGGAAACGAGCAGTCAGTACCTGTGTCTGCGATTCCAACATAAAAGCAGCTGAAAAGAACAGAAGGCAAATCAAAGTCAAACTGGTCTCTCCAGTGAGGAGAGGATAACGGAGGGAAGGAGGACAGTGGCACCAGGAGCAAGTGTGGGGTGTGCCCCCAGAGCAGGGCACAGGGCACGGGCACAGCCCTTCACTCACTTGAAATAAAGGTCCTTGAAGGTGAAGTGAGTCTCCACAATCCCTGTAGTTTTCACTCTGGTCCGCAGCACATCCTGCTGAGTGGGAATGTAGGTCGGCTGGGATATTCTATCCAAGTCATTTAGGTAACTAAACCAGAAGAGACAACACAAGAGGCTTTTTTTAGTCGGCTGCCTCACCATGAATCTTTTATAAACTGCAGAACAAAGCGCAGAATTTATTTATCTCCCTCACACAGCACAGCCCTCGAAGCAAACAACCCCCTGGGGCTGTCTTGAGAGATGTTTTGGGGGTTTGGGGATTTTAACCCCTCCCTGCATGACCTTGGAGGCAGTGCTGGTGCAGCTGAGCTGGCTGGGGAGGGTAGGGAGGGAATGCAGAGCTGTGCCAGGGCTGGATCTCCCAGGGCAAGCCACAGTCAAGGTCTTTTGCTTCAAAGCACAAGGCAATAAATCCAAGGGTTTGCTGTTAAAGGGCAGGGATGCATCAAGGGAGCTGGGAGGGAGGGATGAAACCCCTTAAAAACCATCCCAAACCAGGCAGATCCAGTCACCCCCTTCCCCAACAAGCTGCCTCTGATGATACAACCCACATCCTTGCAGAAATTTTCCCATCAAGCCCTCAACTAATTCCAGCCCCAAGCACATTCCTTTTGGAGTTCAGCTCTCAGGCACAGCAGCACGAGGTACAGCTGATTCCCAGCAGGATCAGAAATCCCACTCCAGCCAGCAACACCTCTGAGCTTGTTCTCCCTCCTGCTCTCACAGAGTGAGATGGATCCCACAGCCCTGCAGGGCTGGCACAGGCTGTCTGTGCTCTTCCTTGGGAGCAGCTTTTACCCACCCCAGCCCTGTGTCATGGGAGGGTTCAGGGGCTCTGATGAGTGCAATAAACCCTCCCAAATCACACATTATTATCACAGATCCCTTGTCAGCCAGGAATTGCTTCTTCCCATGTGCCTGGAAACTGTGCTAGGAACCCCAGCAACAAACACATCCCTCCTCCAACAGCTCCAGCACTGCCCTGGCCAGGACTTGCAGAGCCCTGCCCTGTTTCCAAAGCCCAGATCCCAGGGATCTGCCAGGACCTGCCCAGTGCCACGGGGCTTTTCCCACAGAGAGTGGATTTAGCCCAGGAAGAGGCACTCCTCTCATCCCTCTCTCAACTCCAGAAGGATGGCAAGTTTATAAACTGCCGTGTGACCAGGGCTGGGCCTGGCTTTAGTTTCAGTTTGATGATTTGGAAGGTGTTTACCTTCCACAGCTTCCACCAAGTAATATTTCTGCTGAGGCAGGAACATGCCCAGATTTTTTCTCCTCTCTCCCTCCTACCAGCATAAGTTTAGCTGAGACACTGTATCAAAAATCAGTGGGAATGCTAAGAACTGACCCAGCAGCTCCTCAAAGCCTGGCTTTGATACAGCTCACACCACTGATATGATAAATCATGGAATTGTTTTGAAAAGTCCCTTAAGATAGAGCCCCACTCTTATCCCAGCAGTGCCAAGGCCAAGCTGAAGCTGTAAAGCACCTGCTCCCAACGGCCCTTGGAACAATGGGCACTGAAAGTGGAATAATTCCTAATTAAATCCTAAATAATTCCTAATTAAGGCTTTGGGAGCAGCCAGGGAGGAGGGGATGGAGCTGGCAAACAAACTCCATCAGGGAATAAAGCATATCAAATTCAGTGGTGCTGCCTGAAACAATAAACTGGGCCAGACTAATTCCAGGGAGACCTAAAGGGCAAATCCCATGGCAATACAAGCAGTTGGAAAACCCAGCAAAGGGGATTTCTGGGAAAGCCTGGAAGTCCTGCCAAGTGTGGGCAGAGGAAGCAGCTGTGCCCTCCCAAAAATCCAGACTGTGGAGCCCAGTTAGTGCCACTTGTATTTCAGATCAATGGGAACTTGAAAAGGATACCCCAAAAAGCTGGAAAAGCAGAATCTCTTTGTTCCCAGTGGCTCCTGGCCCCAGCTGCCATAGAGACACCCCTGACAAACACTCTGAGAGCAAACACTGACCTTGCTGTGCCTCCCCTCATCCCAAACACTTCCAATCCCTTCCCACACCTCCTGCACCCCCATCAGGCCGGGGCTGCATCCCTCCTTCCCCTCCTGGCATCCCTGTGTTTACAGACCCAGCTATTCCTCATCCCTCAACACCACAAACTTCCAAAAAGCCAACTTGGATTTTGGCTTTTGGGTTTGTTTTCTTTCTTTTTTCATGCTTAAAATTTGGCCCTAAGTACAAAAAAAAGTGCTGATCAAGCCTACAGTGTCACTTGTTTGTGCTGCTGACTCTCCAAGCATTCCTGTGCCAGTGTGTGCAGGGACCACTGAATCCCAGAATTCCAGGATGGTTTGGCTGGGAAGATGTGGGAAATGGATTTATAGAAAATTTTTAAAGCCTGACAGAAGGCTTTATTATACTATACTTTTACATAGTATGTATCTGTAAGTAAATTTTGAGATAAGAAATGTTAACTTAGAAATGCCATGGAACAAGATAAACTGCTGAGAGACAAATGGAACTAGAAATAAGTTTCAAAGGATGGTTTTGTAAATAAGATTAGATATTTTAGAGAAATAAAACTATAAAAGATACATTGTAGTGGGACTTACATGGGGAAATTTTAAATGATTGGTTTTAAGGTGATTACAGTATGGTGTGGCTAAAGCTGATAAGTTTATAATGTATTGTAATCAGGATATAGTTGGTTTGTGATGGTAATGGTGTGAATTATAACATCTGTATTGTCTTACCCTTCACATGAGACTGAAATGACTCTGAAAGTCCTTAACGGGGAGGGAGGAAGAGGAAGATGGGAAAAAGAAAAAGGGGGAAAAGAGGGGAGGGGAAAAAAGCAGTGGAAGAGGAGGGGAGGGGAAAAAGAGGGAGGGGGAAAAAAGAGGAAGGGAAAACCTTGCAATGGTGATTTTCCTTACAATTCATTCCTTTTGGTGCTGAAAAGGAGAATTTCAGGGCCACAAATGGCTTTGAAAATCCTTAAGGGGGGAGGGAGGAAGAAGAAGACAGGAAAAAGAGGAGAGGGGAAAAGAGGGGAGGGAAAAATGGGGTGGAAGAGGAAGGGAGGGGAAAAAAAGAGAGAGGGGACAAAAGAGTAAAGGAGAAAAGGAGGAGAAGGAAAAATCTCACTTAGAAATAATCTAGGTTTTATCCAGCACCATGTCAGGCAATTTAGGCCAGAACTGGCATTTGGGAACACGAGGAGATGTGCAGGACTAGAGGAAGGTTGATCAGGACTGTGCTAATTGCCCATGAGACTGCAGATAATTACCTACAGCTTCCACAGGCTGGGATCTGCCTGGAATCCAAGAAAAGTATGAAAACTAGGAACAAAACACTTTAAAGCATTATGTGCTTGGTGAAAAAGCACATCATTATCTTGAAAATAATAATGAAAACTATCTTGAAAATCTGGAGAGGTGTGAAATGGAAATATCCTTCACATTCCCCCTGCTGCACCCCCAAACAGGGGTTTAATTTAGAGGGGTATTAGGAAGGAATTCCTGTCTGTGATGTGGTGAAGCCCTGGAATGGAATGCCCAGAGAAGCTGTGGCTGTCCCATCCCTGGAAGTGACCAAAGCCAGGTTGGACAGGACTTGGAGCAGCCTGGGATAGTGGAAGGTGTCCCTGCCAGAGGGGTGGAACAAGATGAGCTTTAAGGTCCCTGAATTCTGGGATTCCATGATTCTGGAGCCAGGCTGAGAGAGCTGGGAATGCTCAGTCTGGAGAAGAGAAGGCTCCAGGGATGGAGACCTCAGAGCTCCTTCCAGAACCTAAAGGAGCTGCAGGAGAGCTGGAGAGGGACTTTGGACAAGAGCAGGGACAGAGAGAACACAGGGAATGGCTCCCACTGCCAGAGGGCAGGGATGGATGGGATATTGGGAAGGAATTCTCCCTGTGAGGGTGGGCAGGCCCTGGCACAGGTGCCCAGAGCAGCTGTGGCTGCCCCTGGATCCCTGGCAGTGTTTAGGGTCAGATTAGATGGGGTTTGGAGCAGCCTGGGATAGTGGAAGGTGTCCCTGCCATAGGGGTGGAACAAGATGAGCTTTAAGGTCCCTGAATTCTGGGATTCCATGATTCTGGAGCCAGGGATATTGGGAAGGAATTCTCCCTGTGAGGGTGGGCAGGCCCTGGCACAGGTGCCCAGAGCAGCTGTGGCTGCCCCTGGATCCCTGGCAGTGCCCAAGGCCAGGCTGGACAGGGCTTGGGGCACCCTAAGAAAGTGTGGAAGGTGTCCCTGCCCATGGAATCAGATGGGATTTAAGTCCCTTCCCCAAATGTGCACAGAAGTCTCAATGTTTGTCCACAGCCCTGGGAGCCACAGATTCATTGCTCACATCAGAGGGAAAGACAAAAAGGAAGTTGCAAAAAGGCAAGTTAAAAAAAAAAAATAAATGTTTGCAACATTCCACAAAACCCAGGGTAGCTGCAGGGGGGTTTAGTAGAATGTGCTGGGAAAAGCACTGAGCATTTCCACATCAACAGCTTGGACCAGGAGCTACTCAAGTGCTCTTTAAAAAAAAATAAAAAGAAGAAAATATGGAAAACACCACCATTCTAGGAGAGATTGTTTGGATTAGTGTTATCCTCCACCTCCTCTCCTCCCATGCCATCTCCAGCCTGCCAGGGCAGTGCTCTGACAGGCTGGAGCTCTGCCTGCACAAGGAAGAAATGCAGGAAACAGCAGGAAGGGGAGTTTGGGAACAACTCTATGCTGAAATGCTTGGCT
This sequence comes from Zonotrichia leucophrys gambelii, assembly GCF_028769735.1. Classification (NCBI taxonomy): domain Eukaryota; kingdom Metazoa; phylum Chordata; class Aves; order Passeriformes; family Passerellidae; genus Zonotrichia; species Zonotrichia leucophrys. The sequence goes on from NC_088195.1 coordinate 5,564,631, forward strand.
CTCTGCCACAGCAGCCTTGCTCTTATGCTACCTGATTTTCACAAGCAGTTACTTGTCTGCTGCTCTCTTCCTCCATTCCACGTGTCTCGGCCCCAGAATCTGCTGTGGAGCCAGAACTGGTCTGGAATCCCAGCACAAAACTGGATTTCAGCTGGAAAACCAGCAAATGGGGCACAGATTTAACAGCTGCTCACACTGTGCTGTTTGTAGGAGGTAATGAAAGGAACAGAGAAGTGAAATTCCCAAGAGAAGTGACACAAAGCCGGTGTCATCCCACCACAGAAAGGGGTGCAGGACATCCACCCTTGGTGTTTGGGCACTCAAACAGCTCCCCTGGGAATGGTCACAGCCCCAAGGGCAGAGCTGTGACATTGTCACAGAGCTCAGGGAGTGTTTGGACACCCATGGAAAAACATCCCCCCAAACACAGGGTGGGATTTTGGGGTGTCCTGTGCAAGGCCAGGAGTTGCACTTGATGATCCTTGTGTGTCCCTTCCAGCTCAGGGTATCTCATGATCTAAGCATGGACAAGGGAATTAACCAGGGAACAGCAGAGGTAAGGCAGGTCAGGAGCCATGTGAGGAGGGAGCAGAAAATCCTGGGAATTCTGCAAGTCCTGTGGAAGAAGCAGCCCTTCAGTGGGGTGAATTTGCTATGAAGAAATCAACCACTGCTGGTGTTTCCCAACCATGGAGCTGCTGAGCTGCAGATGCATCAGAACACCAAGCTGGTTTGGTGCAATTTCCTGTGGTTTTGGGACAGGAAGCTGAATTTCCTGGGGCACTTCTCAGGAAATGCCTGGGTGGCTCATCCTGGGTGTAAAATCCTCATCCCAGGCTGTGCCAGCTCCTCACAGCAGCCAGACCTGGATTTGCACAAGGGTGGGTGGCAAATACCCAGGAACAGGAAGAACCCTCCAAAATCCCACCTCTGGAGGGCAGCTGGGTCATGCAGGTACCTACAAAAGCAGGGTAACACCCTCTCTTCCCAATCTGCTCCATTTCTCCAGCTGCCTTCATCTTCCTCCTCTTCCAAAGCCCTCCAGACACACACCAAGGTTGCTCCTTCAGCTCCATTCCTGCTCTCTGCCCAGGTCCTTAAGCTTTCCTCCTCTTCTTCCATCTTTCCATTCAATCATTCCTTCCTTTCCCCTCCTCATCAATCTCTTTCCTCCCTTGGAACCTGATTTTCCTCCTTTCCTGCTGCAAAGGCATGCACAAATCCAAGAAAATTCCCATCAGCCTTGATCCAAACCCCTGCCAAGATGCTGCAAATTAAGAAGGGTTCTGCCTTATTTTCAAGCTCAAATATGCTGTGAACAGAAAAGCCCTGCAGGCAGTGAGCTGTGGTACAGCTAAAACTTCCCCACAAAGCTCTTCCCAACTCATTTTTCCAAGTCTTTTTTTTTCCAAGTTTAAATTAAAACTCATTTATTTTCCAAGCTTAAACTGAGATGAATTTTCAGCTGTAAATCACCTTTCAGAGTGTCAAATATTTGTTGCAGAAAGACCAAGAATGTGAGTTTAAAAAAAAAGAGGAAAAACCAACAACTGTTTTGCTCATCAAAGGAACAGTTTCCCCTTCCTGCACCAACCTGCCCTTGGAAAAAGATGAGGCATTTCATCAAAAATTCCATTAGCAGCCTGTTTATCTACTTGGAACCTTCCAGTTGTTCAGCAGCTGTGCTGATTTTAGGAGCAGGACAAGAAGATTTTAGAATTAGAACAGTGCTGCCTGTGAGGTGCCAGGCACAGGGACAGGAGGAAAGGGAAAGCTGCAAGGAGAAAATTGAGAATATTGACCTGCCAGGTGAGGGGATCCCATTTTGGAAACAGCTGAATGTCAGGAAAGTGGCAGTTTAAAATTTAAGTGTTGCTCTCCTTTGCAGGGACAATGGAGGTGACACAGCCAAGCACTTGCCACTTCAACAGAATCCCAGAATCACTGAGCTGGGAAAAGACCTCCAGGATCCAAGCCCAGAGCAGAACAGAGCACTGGGTGCCACATCCAGCTGGGCCATGAACACCTCCAGGGATGGGAACTCCAAACCTCACCTGGCAGCCCCTGCCAAGGCCTGGCCACGAAGAAATTCCTCCTGATGTCCAACCTGAACCTCCTCTGGCACAGCCTGAGGCTGTTTCCCCTCACCCTGTCCCTGTTCCTGTAGCACAGCCTGACCCCCCGGCTGTCCCCTCCTGGCAGGAGCTGTGCAGAGCCACAGGGTCCCCACTGAGCCTCCTTTGCTCCAGGCTGAGCCCCTTCCCAGCTCCCTCAGCCCCTCCTGGTGCTGCAGCCCCTTCCCTGGACACGCTCCAGCCCCTCAATGTCCTTCTTGTCATCAGAAACCTAAAATTTACCCCAGATTGGAGGTGAGGCCTCAGCAATGCCAAGAGCAGAGGGACAATCACTGCCCTGGGCCTGCTGGACACACTGTGCCTGACCCAAGCCAGGTGCCACTGGCTCTTGGCCCCCTGGGCACACCTGGGCTCATGTTCACCTTTGCACGAGATGCCAAGTTTCTTCCATTAAACCAGCAAATTCAAAAATCACATTTTTCAAAATCAGATTAAACCCCTTGCTGTAAGGGTGGGGAGGCCCTGGCCCAAGCTGCCCAGAGGAGCTGTGGCTGCCCCATCCCTGGGTGTGTTTAGGGTCAGATGAGATGGGGCTTGGAGCAGCCTGGGATAGGGGAAGGTGTCCAGGCCCATGGCAAGGGGTGGGATGAGACCTCAAAGGTTCTTTTTAACCCAAACCACTCCAGGATTAAATTCACCATGCTGAGCTTTTCCCTAAGACCTGTGGGATGTTACTGGGATGGTTATCAGGATGACACCTCAAAGGTCCCTTCCAACCCAAACCACTCCAGGATTAAATCCACCAAGGCACAAAATAAGGAATGCAGGGTTTTCCCCAATGCTCCATAGGGAGAAGACAAACAGCCCTCCATCCCCAGTGTCACCCAGTGCAGACAGGACCTTCCCACCCAGTCCCACCCTGCTCCAGCCACACTGGCCCCTCCTGGACCACTGAGGGAGCTGGGAGGAGCCCAGGAGCTGGTGCTGGGTCCTTACTAGGATGCAGAATCGTTGAGCTGGTATTCCCTGGATCTGCTGAAGCAGGCCTGCACCCCAGGGTCTCTCCAGAGGCGTTTGATGACTCCAGCCAGCTCTGCTGTCATCATCCCCTCCTCAGCGCTGCCAGCCAGCACGAACAGCTGCCGGGCATCGTCCTGCACGACAGGAACACATCCTGACACATGCACCCACACCTTCAGCAACAGCAACACCTCTCACTCATTAATCACTGCTCTCATTAATCACAGCCCAGTGCATCCAGATTTCTCCCAAAAGTCAGAGTTGTTTACCTCGTGCAGCCAGAGAGGGAATTTTTGAGGGGGAAGCTGCAGGCTGGGGGGTGAGATGCTCTGATCAGGGATGGTCACAGCACTTCCATCCCCACCACAAGCATGGGATTTCAGTCATTTGGTGCCATGTTTCAAGAAAGGTGGGAATGCTGATGTTTTACTTGGAAAACCTCTGTTGGTGTGGCACAGTACCAGGAAAAGGGAAAAAAGCAAGTTCTGAGAGACGATGGGACCAAAGCTTTGAGGATTTGCATTTTGCTGTCAGAGCTGTCAGAAGTGAGGGAGACTGATTCCTTAATAAAACATTTCACCAGAAGATGGGATGGACTGATTGGGATCTGAGCATGAAAAATCCCCCTCAGAAGCCAGAGCAGGATCATGGCTTGATCTTGTCCAGGTTATCCAGTGGATTTGGACAGGGAACCCCACGCTGCCCTACAGGTCCCTCTGCTTTTCTTCCTACCCTGATCAGACCTGTCAGGTCCTTCTAGGACCTGTGAGAGACCTTCCACTACCCCAGCATTCTCCTCCTAACAGCAGCTCCTCCCCCCTGAGCCCCAAACCCTGCATGTGCCAAGCTCAGGGTGCTGATCCCAAATCCACCTTATCAGATGTTACCAGCTCAATGCAGAGGGACCCCATTTCTGCATCTCTGGAGGTCACTCAATGCATTTGGCCTTTTCCTGGGAAAGCATGGAAAGGTTTTTGTCCTCTGAGATGGTGAAAATTCATGGCATTCAGCTCTTGTGAAGCCACCTCAGCATGGGCAGCTAATGAGAAAGGACCTGGATTCAGCAGCTTCCCTGCTCCAGCTGCAAGATCCCAACTCAGCTTCAAAAAAAGATGGAAGAGAACTCCAGGAAGATTTGAAGCAGCAGCTGAACAACAGCCTGGGTGAACATGTGAGTGAAGATGTGCCCTTTGGCCAGGACTTGGAATCATAAATCCAAAATAAATACCATAAATTCAAACTATCTGGGGCTGGATCAACTGCAGCACGAGGCAGAACAGTCCCAGTGCATCCCTGTGCTGACACAATTCCTTTCTCCTGCACTTTTCCAGGAATCCCTAGATCCCCTTCTGTGCCTTTCCCACCACCACAAGCATCAAGGCTTCCTGACTTCAGCTCAAAGTGCTGGACATGAATGCAAGAAAGAGGCCAGGGAATGAGCAGAGCTAGAGAGGAGGGGAAAAGCAGGGCCTCAAACCTCCCAAAACTTCAAACTCAAAATTCCCAAAAATTCAAATAATTTAGAGAAAGATTTGGGAATTTTTTTGATCATTCAAACTACTAAAGGTTTTTACCCAGCATCTCAGTAAAATACTGATGTTTTGTACTGACAACACACTGAAGTTATGACAGATTTTTTTCTACTTTATCTTGAAAAAAAACATTCTGGCCCAGACTGAAATTCCAGGATTCATTAACAAGTTCAGGCTAAAGGAAATAAATGCAATACTCACAGCTCTGGCAACTTCCCCAAAGTCTATCTTTAGCCTCCCCATGGCTCTGATGATGGCAATGATGGATTGGATGGTGTTGCTGTACACAACCACTTTATACTGTTTGCATTCCTCCTCTGAGTAGCCATCCTCATGGATAATCCTGGAAGGAAACCAGTTTATTATTCCCAAGCCAAACCAGAAGGGCACCACATATTTTTTACCCACAAAAACAAAAGGTTGCTGTCTGCACTCACTTACTTCATCTGCTTCACAATGGTGCTTTTGCCAGACTCTCCAGCACCTGAAAAGCACAAAAACCATCCAGTTAACCACATGAAACTGAAAGGAAAAGCAGGATGTGCTTTTTCCAGTTCCCACAGAGAAGTTGATGGGGTCTGGAGTTGGATATTCCTTGTGCATTGCTACTGGTAGTAGAATTCCAGACTGGCAGATCCTTCCCGGATTTTATTCACAGATGCCAACAGTCACCATGAGTTCATTGGCTAAAAAACCCTGAAATTTCTCCATTTCCAGAGATCAGCAAGGGCAGCCAACTGGGAGGCAGGTCTGGGATGAGGATTTCTCCAACAGAGCAGCTCCCATCCCTCACTCCAGGCCAAGACAGCCCAAGTGCATCAGCACCACCATGGCTGAGCTGGGCAGGAAAGGCCTTGAACAGCCAGGGGGGAAGTGACCCTGGAATGGGGTGAAATCCCAGAGCTGCAGGCACATCTGCACCCCAACAGCCTTGCTTTGGTCAAAAACATCTGGCTAAAAAACATCTGCAGGGCTGGGGGAGGCAGTTATCCCTGGGGGGGTTTGGTTAACCCTGAGGGTGGCCAGTTACCTCTGGGGGTGGGTCAGTTATCCCTAAAGAGGGGTCAGTTATCCCTGAGGGTGGGTCAGTTATCCCTGGTGGGGTCAGTTATCCCTAGAGAGGGGTCAGTTATCCCTGGGGGTGGGTCAGTTATCCCTGGGGATGGGTCAGTTATCTCTGAGGGTGGGTCAGTTATCCCTGGTGGGGTCAGTTATCCCTAAAGAGGGGTCAGTTATCCCTGACAGGGGTCAGTTATCCCTGGTGGGGTCAGTTATCCCTGAGGGTGGGTCAGTTATCCCTAGACAGGGGTCAGTTATCCCTGGGGGGGTTTAGTTATCCCTGGGGATGGGTCAGTTATCTCTGAGGGTGGCTCAGTTACCTCTGGGGGTGGGTCAGTTATCTCTGGGGGTGGGTCAGTTATCCCTAAAGAGGGGTCAGTTATCCCTGGGGATGGGTCAGTTATCCCTGGAGGGGTCAGTTATCCCTAGAGAGGGGTCAGTTATCCCTGGGGATGGGTCAGTTATCCCTAGACAGGGGTCAGTTATCCCTGGGGGTGGGGTCAGTTATCCCCAGACAGGGGTCAGTTATGCCTGGGGATGGGTCAGTTATCTCTGAGGGGGGGTCAGTTATCCCTAGACAGGGGTCAGTTATCCCTGGGGGGGTTTAGTTATCCCTGGTGGGGTCAGTTATCCCTGGTGGGGTTTAGTTATCCCTGGGGGTGGGTCAGTTATCCCTGGGGGTGGGTCAGTTATCCCTGGGGATGGGTCAGTTATCCCTGGGGATGGGTCAGTTATCCCTGGGGGGGGGTCAGTTATCCCTGAGGGTGGGTCAGTTATCCCTGGGATGGGTCAGTTATCCCTGAAAGGGGTCAGTTATCCCTGAAGGGGGTCAGTTATCCCTGGTGGGGTCAGTTATCCCTGGGGATGGGTCAGTTATCCCTGGGGATGGGTCAGTTATCCCTGAGGGTGGGTCAGTTATCCCTGGGGGGGGTCAGTTATCCCTGGGGGTGGGTCAGTTATCCCTGAGGGTGGGTCAGTTATCCCTGGTGGGGTCAGTTATCCCCAGACAGGGGTCAGTTAACCCTTGAAGAAGGGCCAGTTATCCTGGGGAGGTAAATTACCCCTTGAATCAGGGTCAGTTACTCCTGATTGCAAAACTCAGCAAGTTCCCTGCTTTTCCTGTTGTTTTGCCTCACAGCACTCCCAAACCAAGTCCTTCAGGGCAGTGGGCACAGGGATGGCAAACATCAGTTCTCCTGGTTTGTGGAGCTTAGCCCACACGTCTGTCCCAGCCAGGAGGTGCCAAAGGCAGGCACAGAGCTCCTGAAGGCAGCAGAACTGCAGGATTTCACCTCTGTGGCAGCAGGAGCTCAGCTCAGCTGGCTCTGCCACTGCCTCAGGGCTCCTTGGCCTCCAGACTCCCCCAGCTGCAGGCAAGGAATGATGCTGGACCTGCTTGGATTTGGACAGATGACTCAGGTGAGCCTGGATGGAATAAATCACCCACAGAATGCCAGGATGGTTTGGGTTGGAAGGGTCTCCTTAAATCTCACCTCCTGCTACAGAGAGGGACACCTGCACTGTCCCAGTTTGCTCCAAGCCCCATCCAGCCTGGCCTTGGATGCATCCAGGGATGGAGCAGCCCCAGCTGCTCTGGGCAAACTGGGCCAGGGCCTCCCACCCCCACAGGGAACAATTCCTTCCCAATATCCCATCCAACCCTGTCCCTTGGCAGTGGGAAGCCATTCCCTGGGTCTGTCACTCCAGGCCTTTGTCCAAAGCTCCTCTCCAGCTCTCCTGAAGCCCCTTTAGATCTCAGGTCTCCCTCATCCTTCCCTTCTCCAGGGTGAACATCCCCAGCTCTCCCAGAGCAGCTCAGTGTTTGTGGTCAGGTGTGAAAACATGAACACTCTGTGGACTCAGTGCTCCCACCCTGGGAGGACCCTCCACATTCCCAGCATTCAAGTGCTGGGATTTCAAATCTCTGGTGGCCCCAAAGAGCCCCAAATCCAGACTGAGAAGGGACTTCTGCCATGACCTGTCTGCTTTTGCCTTCTCAGCATCATTTACTGCTGTTTCCTCCTTAGATTACCCCAAAATAATCTCCTGCCACAGCCAAGCTGTTCTAGCTGTCAGCAACCCCATCAGATCCAACTCTGATAATGCAGCACTGATTCCAGCCAGATTCATTTAACCCCTCTCAACCCCAAACACTGCCTGGGAGAGCAGGAATTCCCCTCTCCAAGGTTACTCACACCTTACTTCAGAGGGGAAAGTGGGAACCCACATCCTCTGAGCTGTCTCCTCACCAACACACCACCCCAGACTGGCTCCTCAGCCAGGGCCAAGCACTGAGCTGTTATTCCTAAAGAAGTTTCTCCTGTTGGTCCAGGTTCTCTCCCTCAGGCAAGAGCCACCCAGACAAGGCACCTCATTACCACTCACTGAAAACACCTCCCCTGCAGCTGCAGCTCTGCAATGGAGGCTGCAGCTCCTGCTGGATGGCGCAGGAGATGGGCAGTGCCAGGGGAAAAGGGATTAACACTGCCCATGTCTAGGCTGGCACAGGGGAACAGCTCCCTGCTGACCAAAGCAGGGTTAGATGGGATATTGGGAAGGAATTGCTAGAGGTTGCTGAGACCCTGGAACAGCTTTCCCAGAGAAGCTGTGGCTCCCTCATCCCTGGAAACAACCAGGTTCATTGGAAGGTGTCTCTGCCCATGGCAGGGGGTGAGATGAGCTTGAAGGTCCCTTCCCACCCAAACAACCCTGGGTTCCATGATTCTGGAGCCAGGCTGGCAGAGCTGCTGGTGTCCAGCCTGGAGAAGGCTCTGGGGAGACCTCAGAGCCCTTTCTGTGCCTAAAGGGGCTCCAGGAGAACTGAAAGGGACTTTGGACAAGAGCCTGGAAGGACAGCATGAGGAAGGATGGCTCCCACTGCCAGAGAGCAGGGATGGATGGGATATTGGGAAAGGATTGTTTCCTGTGAGGGTGGGCAGGCCCTGGCACAGGTGCCCAGAGCAGCTGTGGCTGTCCCTGGATCCCTGGCAGTGCCCAAGGCCAGGCTGGATGGGGCTGGGAGCAGCCTGGGCTGGTGGAAGGTGTCCCTGCCATGGCAGGGGGGGATGGAATGCAGTGCCTGGAAGGTTCTCTCACTCCCCTCCAGCCAATCATTCCCATTTTACTCTTCCTTTCTGGATCTAATTTCAACCTCTCTAGGTTTCACTCCTGTCCTTTGATGTTCTCTAAACACTTGCAGATGTTCACACCAGACAAAGCTGCTATTCCCCTTTTCCCAACCCACTGGAAAGGGTTTGCCTGAAGGGATCCATATTGGACCAACTCAGGAGCTTTTATCCTGCACCCTTCCTTCCCACCTCTGGGGACTTCCATGTGCTCTCTGTACCCAGTGTGGCTGAATCCTTCAGTAGGGGAATAACAAATGAGAATTTGAATGTTACTACAACACTGCTGCAGCCTACAGCAAAGTGATGCTCCACACTAGAAATTCACATCAAGAGTGGACAGAGTTACACTGGAACTCTTACAGATTCCTCAGGCAAAGCCTTCAACTCTGGGACCTTAGGCAGGGACTAGATGGGGAGCCAGGAAGACCTCAAAGATCAGGAGATGTGAGAGTGGATTCAAACCCATGGAAATCAGGGTGTTGATGGGACATTTCAGCCTTTCTAAGGAGAAGCAAACCTTTCTCCTCTGCATCCATGAGCACAGCCAGGCAGGGATCACACTCTGCCACAAGAAACCAGGGCTGAGCTCAGTGTGAATGTTGTAACCCCATGGAAAAACTGCTTCAGAAGCTTTAACTTCCCTTTTCCCAAAATATCAGTGAGGAACCTCTTCATCCCACCCTGGACACAAAGAGCAGCTCATCTGTTCCAGGGACTGTCCCACTCCATGGACACACTGGGCAGGAATTCCACAATGTCCCTGTCCCCAGGGCATCCTTCCCAAGTGTCCAACCATTCCCTGGGGAAAGCAGCTGGAGCCAGGAGGCAGCACAGCTTCTGAAACCCCCCCAGCTCACCCAGCAACGCCAGACTGCGCTTGTGACACCCCAGTAACACCCCAGTAACATCCCAGTAACATCCCAATAACGTCCCAGTAACATCCCAGTAACGTCCCAGTAACGTCCCAGTAACGTCCCAGTAACGTCCCAGTAATGTCCCAGGAACGTCCCAGGAATGTCCCCAGGAACATCCCAGGAATGTCCCCAGGAATGTCCCCAGGAACATCCCAGGAACGTCCCAGGAGCATCCCCAGGAGCATCTCAGGAATGTCCCAGGAACATCCCAAACCATCCCAGTAACCATCCCAGTAACCATCCCAGTAACCATCCCAGTAACCATCCCAGTAACGTCCCAGTAACATCCCAGTAACATCCCAGTAACATCCCAGTAACATCCCAGTAACATCCCAGTAACATCCCAAACCATCCCAGTAACATCCCAGTAACCATCCCAGTAACATCCCAATAACATCCCAAACCACCCCAGTAACGTCCCAATAACTTCCCAGTAACGTCCCAAACCACCCCAGTAACGTCCCAAACCATCCCAGTAACATCCCAGTAACATCCCAAACCACCCCAGTAACATCCCAGTAACATCCCAGTAACGTCCCAGTAACGTCCCAGTAACGTCCCAGTGACGTCCCAGTGACGTCCCAGTGACGTCCCAGTAACCTCCCAGTAACATCCCAGTAACATCCCAGTAACATCCCAATAACTTCTCAGTAACATCCCAAACCGTCCCAGTAACGTCCCAGTAACATCCCAGTAACGTCCCAGTAACGTCCCAGTAACGTCCCAGTAACGTCCCAGTAACGTCCCAGTAACGTCCCAGTAACATCCCAGTAACATCCCAGTAACGTCCCAGTAACATCCCACAAGCTCTTAGGGCAAAGCTCAGCATGTAAGTGCTGGAATTCCCTCTCCAAGGGTGGCAATCCCTGTTCATGTTCCCACAGGCAGATCCCCTCTCCCTCCTGAGCAGGAGCAAACTGCAGCAGCTTTCCAGCTGTACCAGAGCTGGCCCTGGGAAAGCAAAGGATGCACAGGGAGGAAATGATCATCCAACCATTTCCAGAGGATTTCCTAGAGCAGCAGATGGCAAAAAACTTGGCATGGCCATGTGCTGGAAATTACAAAAAAAGAGAGCAACAAAAAAACACAGCTTGGGCTGGGAATTCCAAGAGAGGAATTCCACACAATCCTAAATTTTTGCTTTAGAAATTCTCCAAGGAGGTAGGTCAGACTCCCTACACCTTCCAGACACAAGCATCCAGTTTCCTGCTCCAGAAGGTCCTAAAAATCCTATTTTCAGTGGTATTTTTCCCTGAAGTTGTATCAAAACTGCATTAAACTGTACTTCAGGAAAGGAATTCCACACACATAATTAAGGGGAAAAGCCCTGGAACATCTGCAAGTTTCTGAAGAGAAACCAGGTCACTGCTGAAACAAATCCTTCCAGGGAGGGAAGAGGGATGCACCGGAAAATCCATTAAAGTACAAATGAGGAAGATAAAACTGCAGGGCCTGGCACAGGCATGTGCCTTGGAGCTCCAGCAGCAGCTCAGGAGCTCTGCAGGGATTTGGCAGGAGCTCCACCAGCCCTCTCCTGCAGTGCTGCAGCCCTTGGGAGCTCCCAGAGCCAGGGCTGTTTCACAGGAATAACCCCAGGAGTTCACCTGAAGCTCCAGGGCTGAGTTGCAGACCTGGGACTGTGGCTGGATCCTCCACATGAGGAGCAGGCTGGGAGCAATGCTGGATCATCTGGCCGTGGTTGCAGTTCCCAAATCCCAAACAGAACCAGCTCCCCTCAGACAGGCCCAAACAACACCTCAACCAAGCTGGGAGGAGTCCAGGCCCAAAAATATCCAATGGCTTGAGAGCCATGGGAAGTGTGGAGCAGGAGCTGCTCAAATCACCCTAAATCCCAAAGGGTATCTCCCTGATAAACACATTTTCTTTATTTAACACTCATCCCACCCCACAAGGAACATGGACACCTCTCCTCACCCACCAAGACCCTCCTTAGCTTTCCTGGATTGTGTTCCATGAGGAATATCTCCCCAACAGCCTCCAGCATCCCATGGGCCTGTGCAGCCCCAGCTGGAAAAAGCTGAAGTCTCAAATCCTCTTCCCCACTTCCCTCCTTCCAACCTCACTGTGTGGAATGCAGATCCCAACATTCTGACCTTCCTAACACTGCCATCCCTGCTAACACAGATCCCATATTCCCTGCTTGAGGTTTTTTATTTCAGTGGACACTCAGAAAACTCTGGGATATCACAGAATCACAAACAGCAAGAGAACTGCACTGGGAATCAGGAGAAAGGGAAAAACACCAGAGAAAGGAGCAGCAGTGTTGTACCACCAGGCTTGAAAAAAGCAGCTATTGTTGGAAAAGTCAACAGGAACCAGGAGAGATTAGGCTGACACTCCCAGTTCCACAAGAATGATGGGAAAAACAATATATTCAAATAAAACAGGCACAAGGGCTGGCCACAGCCTCACTGCACAGGGAACAGCAGGACTGGCACAGGATAAACCACTGGAGGCTGGCACTGCCTGCAGAGGAGAAAAAAGTGAAGGCTTGGGTGAGGAATGGGATATTGGAAACAGGAGCAGCACCAACCCTGGGGTCACAGCAGTGAAATTCCAGCACTGCTGGGCCTGCTGGAGCACAGGGGCTGAAGCTGTTGAGGCTTCTCCCACCAGAAGGTACCTGGGGCATGCACAGGAAGAGCAGCAGCCCTGATGGAAGATCCAGAATCACAGGAGGAATCCTGGAATGGTTTGGGTTGGAAAGGACCTTAAATCCCATCCCATTCCACCCCATGCCATGGCAGGGACACTTCCACTGTCCCAGGCTGCTCCAAACCTATCCAGCCTGGCCTTGGGCACTGCCAGGGATCCAGGGGCAGCCACAGCTGTGCCAGGGCCTGCCCACTCTCACAGGGAACAATTCCTCATTCCCAATATCCCATCCATCCCTGCCCTCTGGCAGTGGGAGCCATTCCCTCTCACCCTGTTCCTCCATCCCCTGTCCAAAGCTCCTCTGCAGCTCTCCTGGAGCCCCTTTAGGCACAGTAAGGAGCTCTAAGATCTCCCTGGAGCCTTCTCCTCTCCAGGCTGAGCATTCCCAGCTCTCCCAGCCTCTCTCCAGAACAGAGATTTTCCTTTTTGCCTTGGAACTACTGGAACCTCAACCCTGTTTTAACTAAACAATTACTTTAAAGCTTAGAAACATCCTGTGACCACTCAGGAAGTTGAAATATCTCCAGGAATTCTGCACCATTCCTGGGAACCATCAGGCTGGAGGAACCTGTCCCTGTCTCCTACACCCAGACCTGAGTGACCACTGAGTCACCAGGAACCTCCAGCAGACCCAGACACCTCCAAGATCAGAGAACAGCAGCTCCCTGCAGCTTCCCCAGCAGGATTCCTACAGCAGATCCCACAAGGATGGACACCTGGAGCAGCAGCCACTGCTGGGACAACATCTGGAGATCAACACAGAGCTTCATATCACCATTCCAAGGGTATCCAGCAGCTCCAGAGCTGAGGAGCAGCCAGGTCTGACCTGCTGTCACATTAATTACAATCATGGAATCGTTGAGGTTGGAAAAACCATCTGAGATTGAGTCCAACCATGTCCCAGCACTGCCATGTCCCAGGTGCCACATCCACATCTTTTCTGAGCATTTCCAGGGATGGAGGCTCCACCACTGCCCTGGGCGGCCCCTGCCAGGGCTGGACAATCTTTGTCATGAAGAAATTTCCCCTGATATCCAACCCAAACCTTCCCTGGTGCAATCTGGTCCTTGTGAATGGTGTGAGGAGAATCCTCCCATGGCCATGAGTCACCAGGAACCTCCAGCAGACCCAGACACCTTCAAGATCAGAGAACAGCAGCTCCCTGCAGCTTCCCCAGCAGGATTCCTACAGCAGATCCCACAAGGATGGACACCTGGAGCAGCAGCCACTGCTGGGACAACATCTGGAGACCAACACCCCACCACAGAAATTCCTAAAGGAGCTGGGGAAAGCCACACACCAGCAGCAAACACCCTCTGATGCACCCTGAAAGGGATTCAGGCCAGGCTGGATGGGGCATGGAGCAACCTGGGCTAGTGGAAGGTGCCTCTGCCCATGGCAGGGGATGGAATGGGATAAGCTTTAAAATCCCTCCCAGCCCAAACCATCCAGGGATTCTATAAGCCCAGAGCTCAGATTTGAGTTTGTTTTCCCAGCTCTTTGATCTCCCCCAGGAGTGTTTTGAAGGAATTGTGGCTGCTGTTGAACACCATGGCTGGAGACCCCCATGGAGAGAGGCCTTGTGTGGCTCTTGGCTGAACATCAAACCAGCAGCTCCAGCCTCCTGGGCACCCCCAGCTCCTCATCCCCACACAGGGGATTACAGAATCATGGCATGGTGGGAGGGGCTGTAAAGCTCTTCCCATTCCACCCCTGCCATGGGACACCTTCCACTATCCCAGGCTGCTCTGAGCCCTGTCCAAGCTGGCCCTGGGCACTGCCAGGGGTGGAGACCTCAGAGCCCCTTCCAGAGCCTAAAGGGGCTTCAGGAGAGCTGGAGAGGGACTGGGGACAAGGGACGGAAGGACACAGGGAATGGCTCTCACTGCAGAGGGCAGGGATGGATGAGATACCACCCTGTTCCCTGGGAGGGTGTCAGGCCCTGGCACAGCTGGGGCTGCCCCTGGATCCCTGGCAGTGCCCAAGGCCAGGCTGGACAGGGCTGGGAGCAGCCTGGGACAGTGGAAGTGCCCCTGCCCATGGAATGACAAGAGCCTTAATGTCCATTCCAACCCAATCCATTTCAGGATTTCCCTGGAGATATGGGATAAAAAGGCCAAGCCTGGTGTCTCTGGATCCCAGTCTGGGTGGTGACAGCACAGAAACAGCCAAGCAAGGCCTGTAAAACAGGAGCTGGGTGATGAAACAACAGATAACTTGGAAAGAGAGGGAACAGTGGCAAGACCTGGGCTTGGAAAAGATATTTCTTCATTTTCCTGATTATCAAGAGTCACCTTGTGCTGGGCCTGTTTTTATAAGCTGAACACCCTCTGGATTTCTGCAGGAACAACAACCCTGAGCTGTTCCAAACATGCAGCTGGGCTCTCCCTGCTGAGGGATAAGCTCATTCCCCAAACCCCAGGAGCTTGCAGGGCTGGAGACCCCGAGCACTGAGCTCCAGGAGGCCAAGGCCGTGCCCAGCACTCGGTGTTTGTTTCTAAAGCTGACCCAGGCAGCAGCACCCCAGTAACCAGAGAAGGTTAAAGGATGCACTGAAGTGACCAAACACCAACTGGGAAAACATGAAACCAGAGCCAGGCATCGGATCCCCAGCAACAAAGGAGACAGCACAGGGATCACCACAAAGAGCCTGCTGGAAAAATCATCAGCACCTGCCCCTCAGTGCAGCTCCAAACCCATCTAAGGCATCAATTCCATTTCTCCATCCCACTTCTGCATCCCAGGAGGTGCAGGCACAGCTCTGCTCACTCCAAACTTCCAGAAGATTAGATCCATGATCTAATTAAAAAATTCCTCTTTACAGCTCCCTCTGCTCTTCTGAGAAAAGTTATTTCAATGCTTTGCCTCAGAATTTAATGAAACTTGAATCATATCCAGAGGGCTCTTGGAGCGTAGATGGAATCCCAATTCCTCAAGCAAGCTGGAAATTGTCCATCCCCAAATCCCAGAGCTGGGCATGGACACTCACCCTGCTGTCCTGACAAGAGTACATGATGTACTCACAACACAGGGGGCAGAAGAATTCCCATCCCACAGCTGGAAAATGGCACTGTGCAAAAAGAGGGCATCTGACCCTGGTGGAATAAATTATTTTCCAGGAGATTAAATAAATCATGGCTGATTCCTGTAAAACTCGAGGGCTTCAGGCACTCTGGAGATAAGGAGCATTTTGCCTGGCCTGCCTCTGGTTTTGGTGGGAAAAGGGCAGAACAGAAAATCAAGGGGAAGGTACACAGAGACCCCATGGAAAGGTGGGAGAACATGGGAGGAAGCTGCAGCTCCCACAGCTGAGGACAAGGAAATTCCAGCCTTCAGTGCAACTGGGGAAAGATCTCCAAGGAGCTCAAAGCCCTCAAAGAGATCTGACCTGCTGTCACTTTAATTATAATCATGGAATTGCTGAGGTTGGAAAAGCCCTCTGAGATCGAGTCCAACCATGTCCCAGCACTGCCATGTCCACCCCAATCCATGTCCCAGGTGCCATACCCATGTTTTTTGAGCATTTCCAGGGATGGAGACTCCACCACTGCAATGGACAGCCCATGGAGGGCTGGACAAACATGCAGAAATTTCCCCTGATATCCAACCCAAACCTTCCCTGGTGCAATCTGGTCCTTGTGAACAGTGTGAGGAGAATTCTCCCATGGCCATGAGTCACCAGGAACCTCCAGCAGACCCAGACACCTCCAAGATCAGAGAACAGCAGCTCCCTGCAGCTTCCCCAGCAGATCCCACAAGGATGGACACCTGGAGCAGCAGCCACTGCTGGGACAACATCTGGAGATCAACACAGAGCTTCATATCACCATTCCAAGGGCATCCAGCAGCTCCAGAGCTGAGGAGCAGCCAGGTTTGACCTGCTGTCACATTAATTATAATCATGGGATTTCTGAGGTTGGAAAAGCCCTCTGAGATCGAGTCCAACCATGTCCCAGCACTGCCATGTCCCAGGTGCCATAGCCATGTTTTTTGAGCATTTCCAGGGATGGAGGCTCCACCACTGCCCTGGGCAGCCCATGGAGGGCTGGACAATCTTTGTCATGAAGAAATTTCCCCTGATATCCAACCCAAACCTTCCCTGGTGCAATCTGGCCTGAGGCAGGTCCTTGTGAACAGTGTGAGGAGAATCTTCCCATGGCCATGAGTCACCAGGAACCTCCAGCAGACCCAGACACCTTCAAGATCAGAGAGACAGCAGCTCCCTGCAGCTTCCCCAGCAGGATTCCTACAGCAGATCCCACAAGGATGGACACCTGGAGCAGCAGCCACTGCTGGGACAACATCTGGAGACCAACACAGAGCTTCATATCAACATTCCAAGGGCATCCAGCAGCTCCAGAGCTGAGGGGCAGCCAGGTCTGACCCCCAGATGGATCCTCTGGAATAGGCAGAGCTGCTGAGCATCAAAAGCCACTTCAATTAACAACATCATTAACTGCAGCACCAGCTCTGCCTCACAAAACACTTTCCTACCTTAAACAAAGCAGAAGTGAAACACTGCTGAGGAAGCCTTGAGGTATTCAGGAAAGAAAAAAGGTTGCAAAAATCAGAAGAAAGCTGAGGGCTCCTGGAGTAGTGGAGGAGGGTGAATTATGCAAATTAAGGTTATTTTAAAACAAAATCATGCTTTTAATTGTTTTTGCATTAATTAGCAGCATCACTTCAACGTAATTACACAGCATACCCAAACTGAGGGAAGCTGTCCAGGCTGGATAAAGGATGTTTTGGGCCAGAACAGTCCAACACTGGTGCATCCACAGAGCCACAAAACCACCACTGACACAGGGATTTGGGAATGGGACAGCTCTGGAATCCAGAGGTGACCAGAGGGTGACAGACCCCTGAACAACACCCCAGACCTTGGCAAAGGCACTGCAAGCAGAGTGAGGGTCTGGGTTTGCTGCACCCCAGCAGGAAGAGCTCCAGCACCCTCCTCCCTTTGGCTGGAAATTCTGCCAGGTTTCCCCCCAGCAGAACCCTGGCTGTGCCTGCTGAGAGCCTTTCCTGGGGGCAAATGGGAGCACAAAAATGGGCCTGAGGCTCCTGGGCCATCCCCAGCTTGTTCCCAACCTCCCCAGAGCTTCAGCTGCTGTTCCAGAGAGTGACTCCACTGCTGCCACCACTCCAACCATGCCAGCAGAGCTGCTGGTGGCATTCCAGCATGGAACAATAATTACATCCCACAGGGTTGTAACAACCCAGGGTCAGTCATTATTCAATGCTCAGGTTTCATTTGGTTTATAAAATATCCCCAGAACTTCGAATTGCTCAACAAATTTCAGAGTTGGGAAAGGGAAACACAACAGAGGGACCTGAAATCCCTGAGCAGAAGCTCCAGGGTTGGTTTTATCCCAGCAATCCTGCAGTTCTCCTGCTGCTGGGGACACTTCCTGCAGCATCTGAGCCCTCTCCCAGGTGGAAGGTGCTGGAAAAGTCAAGGCAAAGCTCCCAGAAGAAGAAAACACAACTGGAATTCTCTCTCCTTCCTCCCCTCAAAAGAAGATGAGGGTTATGGAGGAGAGAAAGGGAAACACACCAAAACCCTGATTTGGGCATTTCTGACTTCCTGTCCTCTCCCACATCTCCTGATTTTTGGGGTGTTTGATTTCTTTTCCTCTCCTCAGATCTTCCACTTTTGGCTGGATTTTTACTTTCTTCTTTTCTCCCCAAATCTCCCAACCTTCTTCTTTCTCTTCTTTTCCTAAACCTCCTGATTTCAGGTGTATTTTACTTCCTCTCCTCCCCACATATCTCCTGATTTCCATGTGCATTTAATTCCTCTTCCACACCTCCCAATTTGGGCTGTATTTCACTTCTGCTCTCCCAAATTTCACTGTATTTCCATTTTCTCCCTCTCCTCTTCCAACCCTCCAGACTTGAAATCCCTGAGCAGAAGCTCCAGGGTTGATTTTATCCCAGCAACCCTGCAGTTCTCCTGCTGCTGGGGACACTTCCCTCAGCATCTGAGCCCTCTCCCAGGTGGAAGGTGCTGGAAAAGTCAAGGCAAAGCTCCCAGAAGAAGGAACACAACTGGAATTCTCTCTCCTTCTTCCCTACTCAAGGGAAGAGTTATGGAGGAGAAAAAGGGAAACACACTCAAACCCTGATTTGGGCATTTCTGACTTCTTGTCCTCTCCCAAATCTCCTGATTTTTGAGGTGTTTGACTTGTTGTCCCCTCCTCAGATCTTCCACTTTTGGCTGGATCTTTACTTCTTTTCTCCCCAAATCTCCCAGTTTTCAGTGTCTCTAC
This sequence comes from Zonotrichia leucophrys gambelii, assembly GCF_028769735.1. Taxonomy (NCBI): domain Eukaryota; kingdom Metazoa; phylum Chordata; class Aves; order Passeriformes; family Passerellidae; genus Zonotrichia; species Zonotrichia leucophrys. The sequence continues at coordinate 5,583,307 of NC_088195.1, forward strand.
CTTCCTCTCTCTTTTCCTAAACCTCCTGATTTCAGGTGTATTTTACTTCCTCTCCTCCCCACATATCTCCTGATTTTCATGTGCATTTAATTCCTCTTCCACACCTCCCAATTTGGGCAGTATTTCACATCTCCTCTCCCAAATTTCACTGTATTTGCATTTTCTCCCTCTCCTCTTCCAACCCTCCAGGGTTGGTTTTATCCCAGCAATCCTGCAGTTCTCCTGCTGCTGGGGACACTTCCCTCAGCATCTGAGCCCTCTCCCAGGTGGAAGGTGCTGGAAAAGCTCCCAGAAGAAGAAAACACAACTGGAAATCTCCCTCCTTCCTCCCCTACTCAAGGGAAGATAAGGGTTATGGAGGAAAGGGAAACACACACAAACCCTGATTTGAGCATTTCTGACTTCCTGTCCTCTCCCAAATCTCCTGATTTTTGGGGCATTTGATTTCTTTTCCTCTCCTCAGATCTTCCACTTTTGGCTGGATTTTTACTTCCTCTTTTCTCTCCAAATCTCCCAGTTTTCAGTGTCTCTACCTTCCTCTCTTCTCTTCCTAAACCTCCTGATTTCAGGTGTATTTTACTTCCTCTCCTCTCCCACATATCTCCTGATTTTCATGTGCATTTAATTCCTCTTCCACACCTCCCAATTTGGGCTGTATTTCATTTCTCCTCTCCCAAATTTCACTGCATTTCCATTTTCTCCCTCTCCTCTTCCAACCCTCCAGATTCTGGGTCCATCCCAGCCTCCTCACAGCCCAGCTGGGAAGGATCCAGCTCCCTCTGCACAGGCACAGCCCTTTCCCTGCTCATCACAGCTCTGCACACCTCAAACTGGGGCAGCTCTTTTCATGGAGCTGGGAAGGATGTGAGGACTCCAAACTTCAGGAAAAATCCATTTTTTTTTCACCAACCCTCTCCGAGAGGGGAAGAAACCACTCACAAGAGACTCTGCAGATCCTGACAGTTTTATGTGGGATAAAAAAACCCTTCCTCAAACAGTGGAAAAATCCTCATGGACTTTTCTACTTCTCTCAGTGAAAGGATGGTCCCACTGCAGATAATTCCTTCTGGGAATCAAGAAGGATGTGTGTGGGGAGATTGCAGCATTTCCTGGTATCCCCAGGAATTACCACACTCAGCTTTAAAACCAGGAAATACCTGAGAGAGATTTGCAAGTGACAGCCAGGTGCAAACCTGACCTGGGATCAGGTAGATGGAGAGGGAGGTCCAGATCAAGGTTCCAATTGCTCCTAAAAAGCTCCTCACCTGCACACAGAGGAGGAAATGCAGGAATTTTCCTGCCATCCAAAGCCAACAGCGACCCAAAATCAGCTGCTGCTCTGAGTTCTAAAGCCTCACCTGGTTTTTAACACATTCCTGCTGATGACTGTATGATTTTTGGGATACTCCCCCCATTCCATGTTTGCTGATAAGACCAATCTCAGCCTCCAAGCCTTGGGTGCTTTAGAAAAAATGTCATCCAAAAATATGAGGAAAGAATTATTCCGTTCCAGGGAATGTGCAAGTGTTGCTTATTAACACCAAAACAAACACCTGGAGAACAAAGGATTCTCCTGACACACAGCCAAGAGCTTTTCCATGGACACAGCAAGTACAAAGCTCAGAGCAGCTCCTGCAAGGAGTGAAGAAAAAGGGCTAAATGGGAAAGGAAAAAGGATTCCTGGAGCAGGATGGTTCCTTCACACATCCTGCTCTAACAGGACCCACTCAGTGCTGCTGTTCAGATCTTCACAGACTCCATCTGTCTCCTCCGAGACAGAAAAATCAGGATAACCAAAAATATATACCCAGACCTTGAAAAGAGAAATCAGCACGAGCAGATGGTTCGTCAGCCCTGAGTGGTGCTTACAAAATTGTGAGGACTTGAACAGAACTCCAGAGTCCTACACTGGTTTGGGTTAGAAGCTCATCCCAGTCCATCCCCTGCCACGTGCAGGGACACTTTCCACTGTCCCAGGGTGCTCCAAGCCCTGTCCAGCCTGGCCTGGGGCACTCCCAGGGATGGGGCAGCCACAGCTGCTCTGGGCACCCTGTGCCAGGGCATCCCCACCCTCACAAGGAGGGATTTCTGCCCAGTATCCAGTTTCTCCCCAGTATCTCATCTCAATCTGCTCCTCACCCTTCAGTGAGGGCAGCTGGTGCCTCCTCTGAGCTCCCATCATCACTTCCAAGAGCTCCAAAACACAGACCAAACACAGCAAAACTCTGCTAAAGAGGAAATCCTTTTTACTGTTTCACCCCCTTTCCCTGACCGGGAATTTAACTCCAGCCCCAGCCTTCCCTCCCTTCCATGCTGGGACCCAGGGATGAGCTGTGCCTCTGGCAGGCCTGGCCCAGTCCCACCCGGGAATTCCATGGGGACACGGAGGGGACATTCCCTCGGGACACGGAGGGGACATTCCAGCAGGACACGGAGCACGGAGGGGACATTCCACTGGGAAATACAGCCCAGAACAGCCTCGCCCCCACAAGGATGGGATAAGCCGTGCCCTCTCCCTCGGAAGGGGACCAGGGCACCCTCAGAACTCTCCTCAGCACCCGGGGATCCTCGGGATCCACCTCAGTCCTGCCAAGAATCCCTCGGGAACCATCTCAGCCCATCCAGGGACCTTTCAGGAATCTCTTCAGGTCCCCCCAGGGAACCCTCAGGATCCACCTCAGCTCCCCCTGGGGATCCCTCAGGATCAACCTCAGCCCTTCCAAGAATCCCTCGGGACCCTCCTCAGCCCCCACAGGGATTCCTCGGGAATCACTTCAGCTCCCCTGGGGATCCACCTCAGCCCATCCAGGGATCTCTCGGGAATCTCTTCAGTTCCCTTTGGAATCCCTCGGGACCCTCCTCAGTCCCCACAGGGATCCCTCGGAACTCTCCTCAGCCCTGCCGAGGATCCCTCGGGACCCACCTCAACCCTTCCAAGGATCCCCCGGGACCCTCCTCAGCCCCTACAGGGATCTCTCGGGAACTATCTCAGCCCATCCAGGAACCCCTCGGGAATCTCCTCAGTCCCCACAGCGATCCCTCGGGACCCTCCTCAGCCCCCACAGGGATCCCTCAGGACCTCCTCACCTCCCCCGGGGATCCCTCGGGACCCTCCTCAGCCCATCCAGGGATCCCCCCCCACTTCTCCATTCCCAAACTCCTTCCTAAGGGCGGAGTTTGGGAACCCCTCTGCCCCCCCCGTCTGCCCCCCTAGAATCCCTCCGGAGCCCGGCAGGCCGCGTTCCGCTCTCCCCCCGGCCCCTCCTCACCGAGCAGCAGCAGCTTCACCTCCTTGGCCGCCTTCTCGCCGTCTTCCCGCAGGTTGCGGTCGATCATTTTACTCCTCTCCACCGCCGCCTTATCCTCGGCGCTCAGCGTGCACCCCATGGCGGCGGCGGGGGCGGCCGGGCGGCCGAGGGCGGGGGGACGGGAACCGGGACCGGGATGGGGCCGGGACCGGGATCGGGGCCGCAGCTGCCTCGGCCCGGGCGGCTCCTGAGGCGGCGCCGGATTTCCGGTCCTGGCCGCAGGGCACGCCGGGAAATGAAGTCCCGAGGGGTGATAGTACGAGTACTTCCGCCTCGGTAGAGAGGGGCATTATGGGAGGAAACATCGCTTTCCGCCACGTTAGAGCGGAGTATGGGGGGGGAGGAAAGCCCTTTACTTCCGCCTCGATAGAGCGAGACATGATGGGAAATACTCTACTTCCGGGCTCTCTTTGCAGGGCATCATGGGAATTGTAGCCCTCGCGGGGTCGGTGGGGTCCATGGCGGCCCCAGCCCCCCAGCCCGCCCTCATGAGGGGGCCCAGGCTCCTCAACCCCAGAGGGCCGGGCCTCGGGGAAGGGGAGCTGGTCTCCGGGGTGAGGAGGGGTCTCAGGGCCATGGGGGGATGGAGGGGACCCCCTCCTCAGGCAGTCCCCCCTCCCTGGCTGTAGAGGGAGCACCCCTCCTGGGGAGACCACAAACAAGAGCCCCCCACACTTATCCGTGGCCCATCACTGGGCCTGTGTCCCCAGCTGCTGCCCCCCGGCCGGTGGTGCCATGGAACCCCCGATCCCCGCAGTGGTAGCCATGCTGACTCCCCACAGTATCAGCCCAGCCAGGGAGGTGGGAGCCCCCTCACCTGTGATGGCAGCAATGGGGACCCCCCACACCCCGATGAGCGCGGTGGGATCCGCAATCCCTCACGGCAGTAAGGACCCCACACACATCAGCGAGAGCCATAGGACCCCCAATCCCCGCTGTGGTGACAGAGACCCCCCAAACCTCAATGAGTGCTGTGGGACCCCCAATCCCCCACAGCAGTGAGGATCACTCCCACTCCAGCAAGTGCCATGGGACCCCCAACTCTCCATGGCTGCAGTGAGGAGGCCCCACCCCATCACCCCAGTGGGACCTGTGGGCCCACCAATTCCCCGTGGCTGCAGTGAGGATCCCCACCCTCCATGGCAGCATGGTACCCCCAGCCCAGTGAGCATTTTGGGACCTCCAACCCTCCATGGCGGTGACGAAGCCCTCCCCAACAAGTCACGGTGACCATGTCTCCCCTCAGAGCCACGTTTACCCCAAACCCCCAAACGCTACAGCCCCGCTTTGGCAGAGCCCGCCACAGGCACGAACACTCCGCTGCCCCCTCCCCACTCCCTGGCCTCGGCTGCCTCCTCCTCGATCTGCCCCGGGATGCGGAAATCAACGGGGGGCAGGTCCCGCTCGGCGTTGGGGGGCTCCGGTGGGCGCCCGGTGCTCTGCAGGAACTGCAGGAAGTTCTCCTCGATGGAGCCCTCGCGGCTCGGCAGCCGCAGGTCCTCCTCGGGGGGCTGCTTGAAGAAGCAGGTGAGGAGCCGGCCGAGCTCGCCACGGATCTGCCGGTTGAGGCAGCCGTAGAAGAAGGGGTTGGAGGTGAAGCAGCAGAAGCCCAGCCAGGTGACCACAGTCTCAGCTGCTGGCCCGGCCAAGGGCCGAGTGCTCAGCGCCGTGTACAGCTGGAAGGAGAAGTAGGGCAACCAGCAGAAGAGGAACTGGCCGCCCACGGCCAGCAGCACGGCGGCCGCCTTGCCCCCGCCAAACATCCTCTGCGGGGTGGTCCGAGGAGCCCCCGAGCTGGTGACCATGGTGGAGCGGCTGCTGAGCGAGGCCGAGCGCCGGCGCGGCGTCTCCATCCAGGTGGGCGGCGGGCCGTGGTGCATGGCCGCCACTCGCGCCACCTTGAACATGCCGCAGTAGACCACGACGATGATGAGGAGCGGCAGCACGAAGTAGAAGGCGGCAAAGAAGACCACGAAGACCTTGCAGGACGGCCCGCGGCTCCACTGCAAGGAGCAGCCGTGAGTACCGGGTGCCGGCGGACGGTCGGGGGACAGCCAGCCCAGCACGGGCACCAGCGAGGTGGCCACGGCCTTGAGCCACACGCCGGCCAGCACTCCGGCCACCAGCCCCGCCGTCATGCGCACCTCGTAGCGCAGCGGGTGCACCACGTAGTAGTAGCGCTCCACGTTGACGGTGGAGATGGAGAGGATGCACATGGAGGTGAGGCACACGCTGAGGAACAGGTACACGCGGCACACGGCCTCGCCCAGCCCCGGGCTCTCGAACACGGCCGAGCCCGACAGCATCTCCAGCGGCATCAGCGTGAGCGCGGCCAGGAAATCCACCAGGCACAGGTGGAACACGAAGACGAACTTGCGCAGCGCCGGCGTCTTGGCGATGACCGTCATGACGGCGGCGTTGCCCACGATGGCCGTGAGGTCCAGCAGCACCATGAAGAACAATCCCACGGATTTGGAGGCCGTGTCCTTGGGCTTGGCCTCGGCGGTGCTGTTGGGGGGCCGGGCCCCCCCTCTAGAGCCGTTCCAGCCCCAAGGCGAGGGCAGGAAGGGCTCCATCCAGCGTGGCACGGCCGGGCATCGCCAGGGCGTCACATCCTTGGTGCTCTGCGGGTGGGGGGGCACTCAGAGCACCCAAAGGTGCCCCCCAGCCCCGCTCATGTCCCCGCTGCTCAGCCAGGGGGTACCTGGGGGAGGTGCAGCTGTCACTGGAGGGGGCAGGAGCCTGGAGGACCCCTGAGAGCTGAGCTGGACCCCCAGTTGCAGCCCCCAGGTAGCTGGGGGGAGCTGGAGCTGTCAGAAAAGGGGGAGAGATTCTGAAGGGACCCCTGAGAGCTGAGCAGGACCCCAATTACAACCCCCGCTCAGTACCTGGGGTGAAGGTGGAGCTGTCATGGTGGGAAGACCCGGGGAGGACCCCTGAGAGCCTGGAGGGGCCCATGGGTCACCTCTGACAGCCATGCAGAGGCCACAGCTGTGCTGGGGGGATGTGGAGTTGTCATGAGGAGACACAACCCTGGGGGGACCCCTGAGAGCTGAGCTGGACCCCCACCTGCACCCCACAGGTACCTGGGGGCAGGTGGAGCTGTCAGAAGAGAGGGGAGACCCTGAGGGGACCCCTGAGAGCCATGGTGGGATCACAGGGTGACACAGGGTGGGGCTCAGCCCAGCTGTGACCCCCACCCACAGCCCCCAGGCACCTGGGGGAAGGCAGAGCTGCCAGAGGGGACAGAGAGCTCTGGGGGACACCTGAGATCCCAGGCAGGGTTCAGCACAGCTGTGACACCCCCACACATTGTCCCCATCACCCCCACCCATCTCCACAACCCTCTACATCAAATCCCTTCCCAACCAAAAGCCTTGTTCTCCCAAAAATGAGCAGTTCTGGGGTAAAACCCCCTGTTTCCAACATTTCAACCCAAAGCACCCCAGTGGAGCCCTTTGCCCAGAGTGTGGGCACCACACGGGGGGGCCGGGATGGGTGGGGGGTCCCGGGAATGAGGAGAGGGGAGGGCCCAGCACCCCCAAGTCCTGGGTTCACCCCTTGTGCTCGGAGGCCTTGTGTGACCCCCCCACGCCGAGCTCGCAGCCCCTCCACGGGGACACGGGGGGGATGTGGGGGCTACCCCGGACCCCCCGGGTGCTCCCCACGGGGGCGGGGGTCCCACCCGTGCCCCCCGAGGCAGGGATGCTGTCAGAACGGGGGTGCAGCCGCGGCTCCCCCCTCCCCTTCTCACTGCCCATGTCCCTCTCCCAGAGCCCCGGAGCGATGTCACCGGTCGGGGACCCCCTCCCACCCCCGGGGGAGTCTCGCCCACCCCCCCCCGGTACCTCCCCGCTATCTCCCCGGTATCTCCCCGGCTCCCCAGGCCGTGCTCCGGCGGGGCTGCTCGGCCGCGGCACCTACCCTGGGGGTCCGCATGGAGCCGGCCCGAGGCCGAGGGTCCCCGCTCCGGCCGGGGGAGGGGTCGGGGCCGGGGGGTGTCCCCGGGGTGGCGGGGGATGCTCGGGGCTGGAGCCACTGCGGCGAGGGCTGCTCCGCACCGCCCGGCTGCTGGGTCCTAGTGCCGCCCGCCTCGCCTCGGTACCCCGGGAACGGCCCCCAAGCCCGGGGCTGCGGGGCCCGCACTGGGGCGAGCGCTGCCCCCCGAAGCCTGGCTGTGCCCCCCGAGTGGGGAGCGGAGGGTGGGACACCGCCGGGTGCTGCCCCGCGTGTCGCTCCGTGCCTCAGTTTCCCCGTTTGCCTCCCGAAAGTGATGGGAGGGCATGGAGGAGAAGCCCCTCGGGGAAGGGGAGGGGGAACTCGGGGGGTGCAATGAGGAGGTGGTCGTGGGGGAGAGGTGGGAAGGGGGATGGGATGCAGATTCACAGTGGTGTACGGAGGGGGCCGGGGGGCCGCTCAGAGGGGCCTCAGAGCCCTCCCAGCTCTGTCTACCCCCACCCAGCGCCCCTTCCCTCCCTCCCAGTTCAGCAATGGAGCAAATGGGGTGGGGTCCGTGCCCCTCCCCGCCACGCCCCGTGCCTCAGTTTCCCCAGGACATGCCATTCACTTCCAGGAAGGGGTGCCCATCTTTTCCATCCTTCCAAATCCTGCTCGGGATGCGAACTTTGCCCCTGGCCCCATCCCAAGGGTGCCCGGGTGGGATGCGCGGCCACCGGCTCTCATTCCCGGGACGGGGGTGACAAGCCATCCGTGGGTGACGCGTGTCCCCGCGCCTCACGTGGCCATCGCCAGGCTACGGGCTCCCAAAAATAAATCCACCCAAACCAGATTAGAAACGCCCGACCTCGGATGAACCAGCCCCGGCATTCCGGGGCCCGCGGGCGGCTCCCGGTGGGACACCGGGAACACCGGGAATACCGGGAATACCGGGAAGGAGCACGGCAGATCCACGGGGATCCCTCCTGCCCCGGCTCCGGCCCCTGTGGGGGAAGGTGAGCACGGGAGTGAGTCCTGGTCCACAGCTTGGGGGGACACACGGACACCCCATTTTCCTGGGAGCCCCTGTGGGCACCCTCCCCTTGTGTGGGACACCTCAGGACACCCAGCTGTGGCAAACAGCCCGCTCTGGTACCCCTGGGGTCCCTGACACTACTGGCACCCCACACCCCAGTCCCCAAGTACCCCACTATCCCAGCCCCTGGCATCCCAGTACCCCAGTTTTGGCACCCCAGCACCCCAATCCTCAAGCATGCCCCTATCCCAGCACCTTGGGACCCCAACATACCCCATACCCCAACATCCTGGCACCCCAGTACTCAATACCTTGGCACCCCAGTACCCCAGCACATGGCACCCCAGTACCTCAATACCTCAGCACCCTGTCAGTCCCCTACTCCCTGTCACCCTGGTACCCCAGTATCCCAGTGCCCTGGCACCCCAGTGCCTCAGCACCCTGGCACCCCAGCACCCCACTCCTCAAGCACCCCCTTATCCCACCCTCTGGCCTCCCAGTACTCATTATTTTGGCACCCTAACACCCCAATCTTCAAGCACCCCCTCTATCCCAGCACCTTGGGGGCCCAGTACCCAATACCTTGGCACCCCAATACCCAGCATCCTGGCACTCAGGATATCAGCACCATGGCATCCCAAGGCTGCTGACGCCCCAACATCCTGCTACCCCAGCGCCCCATTATCCCAGGATGCTGGCACCTCAGCAATCCAACACCCCAGTGCCCTAGAGCAGTGGTACCCCAGTACCTCATTGTTCTGGCACTCCAGAACCCCAGTACTCTGCTCCCACGAGTACCTCAACATTCTGGCACCCCAGCACCCCAATACCCAGGGGTACCAGTGTCCCAGTACCCACCCCTGGCACCCCAGTACCCCCATCTCTGTCTCCTCTGCAGAGCCCCTGATGGACACACACGGGTTAAGCATGGTCACACCTGTGTGTGTCTGTGTGTGTGTGTTTGTGTGTGTGTGTGTTTGTGTGTCTGTTTGTGTGTGTGTGTCTGTGTGTCTGTGTGTGTGTATGTTCGTGTCTGTGTGTGTCTGTGTGTCTGTGTGTGTCTATGTCTGTGTGTGTCTGTGTGTGTGTGTGTTTGTGTGTCTGTGCGTGTATGTCTGTGTGTCTGTGTGTGTCTGTGTGTTTCTGTGTGTGTCTGTGTGTGTCTGTGTCCGTGTGTGTGTGTATGTCTGTGTGTCTGTGTGTGTGTATGTTTGTGTCTGTGTGTGTCTGTGCGTGTATGTCTGTGTGTGTCTGTCTCTGTGTGTGTATGTTTGTGTGTCTGTGTGTCTGTGTGTGTCTATATGTGTTTGTGTTTCTGTGTGTGTCTGCACACCTGGGTACACACTTGTGTCACATGTGCCTGCCTGAGGGAGGTCACACACATCTGGCAGATACATCTGTGTGTGCACACACGTGTGAGAAGCACACAAACATCCCTGGGCTGTGCACACGTGTATCTGTGTCAGTGTGTGTGTGTCTGTGTGTGTGTGTGTCTGTGTCTGTTTGTGTGTCACTCTGTGTGTGTATGTCTGTGTGTGTGCGTGTGCCTGTGTGTGTCTGTCTGTCTGGGTGTGTCTATCTGTGTGTTTGCACACTTGGGTACACGCTTGTGTCATGTGTGCCTGCCTGAGGGGGTCACACACATCTGGCAGATACATCTGTGTGTGCACATACGTGTGAGGGGCACACACACATCCCTGGGCTGTGCACACGTGTGTGTCTGTGTGCCTGTGTGTGTTTGTACATCTGTGTGTGTCTCTTTGTGTGCTGACACACTTGTGAGGGCACACACAGGTCCCTGGGCTGTGCACGTGTGTCTGTGTGTACTGACACGTGTGAGGGGCACACACGCATCCCTGGGCTGTGCACACGTGTGTGTCTGTGTGTTTGTGTGTGTCTGTGTGTGCACACACATGTGAGTGGCATACACACAGGTCCCTGGGCTGTGCACACGTGTGTCTGTGTGTGTGTGTGTGTGTGGTTTTGTGTGTCTGTGTATCTGGGTGTGTATGTGCTGACACACGTGTGCTCCCACGTTCTGCATGCCCCCGGACCCCTCCTGCTGTTCCCTGGGACACCCAGCCCCCCCAGGCCACCCACAGCCCGGTGTGGCCCGGGGGTGTCGGCTGAGGGTGGGGCCGGCTGTCGGGAGGAGCGCGGGCAGTGGGTTCTGGGCAGGGATTAACTCCAGGATTAAAACTGGGAAAATAAGGACGACCCAAGGACAAAATTCCCCGTCTGATTAGGGGGGCATCCAGCCGGGGGGGGGGGGGGGGGGAAGTTGGGGTGAGGGGAACAGGGTGAGGGGCACCATGAGGACATCCTGTTCTGTGTTCCAGGGCTTCCTTCTAATCCCTGCCCCCCTTTGCAATAAAAAGCTGCATCATCCCAGCATGGTTTGTTCCAGCTCTTTTCCCTCTAATTTTGGACCCAAAATCCGGCACGAATGTTTGGATCTAAAAATACTCCCGGGAAGCAGAGCCACGAGTGGGGGTGCGGGGCTCCCAGCTGGCTGGGGCTGGGACACCCAGGAGAGCCCCTCGGGGGCTGGGGAGTCCCCTCTGTTTGGGGTGGGGGGGCTGTGGGGTGGGTCAGGAACTCGGGGGGATGGGGAATGTGGGGCTGTGCTGTCAGGAGAGGGGATGGGAGTGGGATGGGGCTGGCAGGGGATGGAGATGGGGATAGGAGAGGAATGGGGACAGGGATGGAATAGAGGGGATGGGGATAAGGATAGGAGAGGGATGGGGATGGGGACAAGGATGGGGAATAGAGGTGATGGGAATGGGGATGGGGACAGGGATGGGGATGGGGACAGGGGTAGAATAGAGGTGATGGGGATGAGGACAGGGATGGGGATGGGGATGACAATCATGATGGGATTGGATTGGATTGGATTGGATTGGATTGGATTGGATTGGATTGGATGAAATGAAATGAAAAGGAGGATGAGAAGAATGGGATGGGACTGGACGGGATGGGATGGGATGGGATGGGGATGAGGACAGGTATAGGGACAGTGGACAGAGATGAGAATGATGACGGTGAGAGGATGGGAATGGGAGATGGGAGATGGGGACAAGGAGGAGGACAGGGATAGAAAGGGGATGGTGGGGGTAGGGGACAGAGATGGGAATGAAGATGGGTGATAGGTGATAACTGTGAGGACAGAGATGTGGCATAGGGGACGGGGATGGGATTGGGATGATGGAGAAGAGGACATGGACAGGGATCAGGATGAGGATAGGGATACAGGATAGGGATGGGAATAAAGAGGGGCATGAGGATGGGGAAGAAGTTAGGGAGGGAGAGTGGGATGAGGATAAAGATGGGACGGGAACAGGAACAGGGATGAGGAGGGGGATGGAAAGGGGTGTGGGGACGGGCCGGGACAGTGATGAGGACAGGGTCGGACACAGGGCTGGGGCTGGGGAGAGAAATGAGCAAGAGGCCGGGGCTGGGGCTGGACAGGGGGGTCGAGGTCGGATATGGGGCCGGGGTGGGACAGGGGGCCGGGGCTGAGGCGGGAAACAGGAGCGGGATTGGAGTCAGACATCGGGCCGGGGCTGGGGTCGGAGATGGAGCTGGGGTGGGACACGGGTCTGGGGCCAGTGTCGGACACGGGGCAGGGGTGGGACATGGGGCCGGGACAGGGGTCGGATATGGGGCTGGTGTCGCACACGGGAGAGGGGTCGGATATGGGGCTGGTGTCGGACACGGGGCAGGGGTGGGACATGGGGCCGGGACAGGGGTCGGATATGGGGCTGGTGTCGCACACGGGACAGGGGTCGGACATGGGGCTGGTGTCGCACATGGGACAGGGGTCGCACACGGGCTCGGTGCCGGTGTCGGTGCCGGTGCCGCGGCGCCGGGCGGGTTAAGCCGCGCGCCGCCCCCATTGGCGGAGCGCAGAGCGGCCGCAGCCAATGGGGCCGGGCCGAGCGCACCGGGCCGGCCCCAGACCCCGTCCCGGGGCGGATCGGGGCGGTTCGGCCGCGCTCGGGCCGGGTCGGAACCGTTCGGCTGCGTTCGGGTCGGGCTCGGCTCCGCTCGTCTCAGCTCGGGGAGGATCGGGAAGGTTCGGCTGCGTTCGGGCCGGGCTCGGCTCTGCTCGGCTGAGCTCGGGGAGGATCGGGAAGGTTCGGCCCGGCCCGGTTCGGCCTGGTTTGGTTCGGCGCGGCCCCCTCGACTTTCTTCGGCCTCGCTCGGCTCAGCTCGTCTCGGTTCGGCTTCTCTCGGCTCGGTTCGGCCCCGCTGGGATTCCCGCGGTTCGGCTCCGCTTGACTCGGTTCGATTCGGTTCGTCTGGGCCCGGCCTTGCCCGGCCGCCGCCGCACCGGGCCCGGTAACGCTCCGACCCCATCCCCGGCCCAGGCCCGAGCCCGGCCCCGGTAACGCCCCGGGAGGAAGGGGGGAGGGAGGCAGCGAGCATCCTCCGCTGCTCCGTCCGCAGCACGGCCGGGACCGGGGGCGGGGGGGGATCCAGGCCGGGGGGAACAGCAGGAGCCCCGGGCCAGACGTGCCCCGGGAGGGCCGTGACAGGGGGGACATGTCGTGACAGTGGAGACAGAGCCACCCCGCACCGTGACCTGGTGGACAGTGACCCTGGGACACCCTGAGACACCGGGAGTGAACCCCCCAAGCCGTGACACTGAGGAAGCACCGGGGCACATTCCATGTCGTGACACCGGGGGAGCACAGCTACCCAGGCAGTGACACTGGGTGCACGCCACGGCGCCTGATGACAGCGCTGTGACACCGAGCACCCCCCACCATGGCACCAGGGGAGCAGCCAGGTCGGCAGGTGCTGTGACACCGGGGGACCCTGTGCCTGGCACGTGCTGTGACACTGGGTGACCAAACCACCCTGTGCTGTGACTCCTGGGCGAGCCTTGAGCCTGGCATGTGCTGTGACACTGGCAGACCAAAGTCAACCTGGACTGTGACAAGTGATCAACCAGTGTGGCACCTGCCACTGGGTGACCAAAGCCACCTTGGACTGTGACACCAAGTGACCAAGCCTCTGCACCATGACATCTGCTGAACCCTCAGCCTGCTGCCTGCCCTGACACCGTGTGACTAAAAGCCACCGTGTGCTGTGCCACTGGGTGACCAAGCCACCCCACATCGTGACACCATGTGACTGAAGCCCCCTCCCACTCTGCATTGTCCTCATCATGCCACCATCCCGTCAGCGTGTGGCCATGCCTGTCCCCACAGTGCCACCATCCCTGCTGCTGGCTCTGTCCCTGCTGTCCCCTTTGCTATGGGGGTCTGCAGCAGGGAGCTGCCCCCCGCGCTGTGTCTGCGCCTCCAACCTGCTGAGCTGCTCGCAGGCCAACCTGAGCATGGTGCCGACACCGCTGCCGCGCTTCACGGCCGTGCTGGACCTGAGCCACAACAACGTGACGCGGCTGCGCGCGGACTGGGCCCCGGCGCGGCTGCCGCACCTGCACGCGCTGCTGCTGAGCCACAACGGGCTGGCCTTCGTGTCCACCGAGGCCTTCGCCCACGTGCCGCGCCTGCGCCACCTCGACCTGTCCTCCAACCGCCTGCGCACGCTGGACGAGAACCTGTTCAGCGACCTGGGCGAGCTGGAGGTGCTGCTGCTCTACAACAACGAGATCTCCACGGTGGATCGCACGGCCTTCGAGAACCTGGGCCGGCTGCGCAAGCTCTACCTGGGGCAGAACCGCATCGCCCGCTTCCCGCTGGAGCTGCTGCGCGAGGGCACCCGGCTGCCGCAGCTGGCGCTGCTGGACCTGTCGGCCAACCGGCTGCGGGCCGTGCCCGCGGGGGAGCTGCAGGCGCTGCCCGCCTGGCTGCGCGACCGCCTCTACCTGCACAACAACCCCCTGGTCTGTGACTGCCTGCTCTTTCAGCTGCTGGACCGCGGCCGCCGCCGCCACCTCAGCGCCGTGGAGGATTTCCAGGACGAGCTGCGCTGCGTCCCGCCCGGAGCCACGGCTCTCGTCAAGATCCTGGAGCTGGCGGGCAAGCCGCCTCTCAACTGCAGCAAGGCGCGGGAGGCCGTGCTGGAGGCGCACCTCGGGGACAGCGTGACGCTGGGCTGCGACAGCCGCTGGCAGGGCGTGCGCAGCCGGCACTGGGTGACACCGGGCGGGGAGCGGGTGCTGGGGGACGGGGGCAACGGCAGCGTGGTCCTGCTGGCCAACGGCAGCCTGCAGCTGCGGGCGCTGCGCCCTGAGGATGGCGGCACTTACTCCTGCTGGGTGGCCGGGCCCCTCCTCAACGAGACCCTCTACGTGGAGCTGCTGGTGCACAACTTCACCCTGCACGGCCCCCACGACACGCTGAACACGGCCTACACCACTCTGGTGGGCTGCATCCTGAGCGTGGTGCTGGTGCTCATCTACCTGTACCTCACCCCGTGCCGCTGCTGCTGCTGCCGCGGCACCGAGAAGCCGCCGGCGCCGCGCGACGACAGCATCAACTCCTCGGTGCTGAGCACCACCCCCAACCACGCCGGGGGCACCGGGGAGCCCTGCGGGTCCCACGTGGCCTCCGGTGCTGGCACGGGGCAGAACGGCCGGTTCAAGGGCGGGGGGACCCCCCCGGTGCCCACCCGGCAGGGCCCCAAGGCGCAGAGGAAGGTGTCGGACCCAGACTCGGTGAGTTCCGTCTTCTCCGACACGCCCATCGTGGTGTGAGGGGACACTGTGGGGACAGTCCCCAGGGACACCCCGTGTCAGCCACTGCAAGCTGTCCCTGGGCAGGAGGGGTGGCCAGACCCCCAGTGCCGTGTCCCCAGCTTGGGGGGTCACAGCATCACACCCTAGGACTGAGCATCGCTGCTGGCCCTGCCGAGGTCACTGACACCATGGGACAGTGAGGGACAAAGATGGGACACACACTTTGAGGACAGTGTCCCATCGTGACCTGACTCTGGGCAGGAGAGTTGGCCAGACCCCCACCACCATGGCCCCAGCTTTTGGGAGTCCCATCATCACCCCCAGGACTGAGCATTGTCCCACACCCCACTGGGACCACAAAGGGACTGTGAGTGACACACCATGGGGACAGTCCACCAGGACACCCCTACAGTGTTCCTACTGCTGCTGTCACCTGTTCCCCATGGACATGCCATGGACAGAAGGGGTGTTTGGACCCCTGCTGCCATGTCCCCAACTTGGGGGGCAGCACCATTGCCCGCCAGAACAGAGCATCACTGCTGGCCCCCACCGAGGTCACTGTGCCACAAGGGACAAGGATGTGACACCATGGGGCAGTCCCCCACTGTCACCTGTCACTGGGCAGGAAGGGTGGCCAGACCCCCACGACCATGTCCCAGCTTTTGGGGGTCCCACCATCACCCCCAGGACTGAGCATCATCCCTGGCCCCTGCTGAGATCCCCGAGGGACTGCAAGGGACAAGGGTGTGAGAGGACACTGTGGGGAGTCCCCAGGGACATCCTGTGTCCCTAGTGCCACTGTGAGCTGTCCCCAGGCTGGAGGGGTGGCTGGACCCCCATCACCGTGTCCCCAGCTTTTGGGGACCTCACCACCACCCCCAGGACTGAGATCATCCCTGGCCCCTGCCAAGGTCACCAGGGGACTGCAGAGGACAAGGGTGTGAGGGGACACACCAAGGGGACAATCTGCTGCTGTGACCTGTCCCTGGGCAGGAGGGATGACCAGACTCCCACCACCGTGTCCCTCGTTTTTGGGGGTCCCACCATTGCCCCTCAGGACTGAGCATCGCTGCTGGCCCTGCCGAGGTCACTGCAGGACCACAGGGACACGTCTGTGAGGACAGCGTGGCCACCAACTGCAGGGCGTCAGCCCCACCAGGCTCTGGAGGACTGAGGGACAGTGACAGTGACAGCTGTGAGCCCCCAGGAGCGGCAGCACCGGGCAGAACCCCCCTCCTGCAGCCCCCCCATTCCCCCCACCCCCCTTGGCATGTGCATGGCCAAGCATGAGTCCCCCGGGGAGCATGTGCCACCCCCATGGGGACACCGGGGCTGTGTCAACCCCCTGGGGAACCCCAACACCTCCTGACCCCCCTGCAACCCACAGCTGCAAGCAGAGCCCCCTCCCCCGCAGGGGTGGGACCCGGGGGCTCCTGCACCCCAAAAAGGGGGTGCCCCCTCCCATGGGTGTCCCCATGCCAGCCCAGCCTGTGTCCCCTGTGCCCCCACCCCGGACGTTCCCCCCTGCACTGGGCAATGCCCAGCGATGCCTTGGCCAAAATAAACGTGTTTCCCTCGTGCTGTGCAACTTTCACCCTTCTGGGGGGCTCCCAGGGGTGTCCCCTTGCTGGGGTGAGGGTGGGTTGGGGACAGGGCGACACTGCTGGGGAACACCCCCCGGGGTGGGGGGGCCTGCTGCCCTGCCCACCCCCATGTGGGGTGCAGGGGGGTGATGTGGAGGGGCAGCGGGAGGCACCCCAGTCACCCCAGTGTGCCCATCCCAGTGTGACCCCAACCCCGACACACTGTGCTGGGAGGGGGCTCTGAGCACCCCCCTATGGCAGCCCCTAGCACCCCAATGACCCCACTGACACCCCTAGCACCTCAATGACCCTTATGGTCCCCCACCTGTCCCCCCAGCACCCCAAAGACCTGTGCCCCTCTACCCCATTAAATCCTATGGTCCCCACTGTCCCCCCCAAAGACCCTTGTCCAGACCTTCCCTTTAACCCCCCAGCACCCTAATGACCCTCCACGATCCCCAGGACCCCCCCTCTGTACTGAGGCACCCCCGAGCAATTCACTGATCTCCCCAGCCCCTTTATGACCCCACAAGTCCCCAAAGACCCTCTGTGGTCCCCTGTACCCTTCTACCACCCCAATGAACCCCACTTGTCCCTGGAGCACCCCAAAAACCTCCTGTGGTCCCAAGCATGCTCCCATCATTTCACTGAGCCTCCCCAGCACCCCAATGACCCCATTTACCAGCACCCCAGAGAACTCCCAGAATCTCAATGACCCCATTGACCATCTCCCAGCCCCTCAGAGACCCTTATGAGCAGGGTCAGCAGCACCCCGAAGATCCGCTATAGTCCCCAGAAAGTCCTCCAGCCCCCCAAAAACCCTTATGGGGCCCTGCCCACCCTGCAGCACTCCAAAGACCCCCTATCCTCCCCAGTAACCCCAATGACACCCTGAGCCTCCCAGAGACCTTTATGAACCCCGACCCAATCCCACATTCCCCCCCAACACCCCAAAGACCCCCTTTGCTCCCCAATAACCCTTCACAGCCCCCCCAACAAGCCCCCAGTACTCCACTGCCCCCCCAACACTCTGAACAACTCCCGTGACCCCTTCCAGCTCCCCAATAATTCCAGTATCCTGCCCCACTGAGCCCCCTCACCCCCAAACCCACAGAACCCCCTTTCCCCCATCACACAACTCTTTTTTTTTTTTCTCTTTGTTTTTTTTTTACAAAAAGAACAAAAACAGCAACAACCGTTTCTTATAAATATCCGCGGCCGACGGGGCCCCGGGAGGTCCGGGGGGGTCCCCAGTGCCGCCCCCCCCTCCCGGGGCTGGTTTAGCAGCAAGAGAACAGAACTGAGAGTTTTGAGGTATTTTCTGGAAGTTTGGGATTTTTTCCTTCGTGTTTCCTTGGGATTTTTTCTTTTTTTCCCCCTTCATGCGTTTCGGTGTCTGGGCGTTGGTCAGGGGGGGGGACACAGGGGGGGGGAGCCCGGTGACCCCTCTGTTAAGGCTTGGACTCAGGGGACAGGGACGTTGTCAGAGGGACAGGGGACCCCAGGACGTTCCACAGCTCAGGGTCCCCACAGGTGTCCCCACAGGACGTGGAGGTCATCAGGGTGTCCCCCCACAGGACAGTTTGTCCCTACTGACAGGTGTCCCCACAGACAGGTGTCCCCAAGACAGGTGTCCCCCCACAGGACTGGTTGTCCCCCACAAGGACAATGTGTCCCCACAGGACAGGATGTCCCCCCCACAGCCCAGCATGTCCCAGTGCTTTTCCCCCTCCATCCCACAGTGTCCCCCTCAGCACAGGCCATCCCTCAGCGCACAGTGACGCCAATCCCCGTGTCCCCAATCCCTCAGGGGGTTCCCCCTGGCTCTCCACCCCCCAGCCCTACCTTCAGGGCGCTCCTCTTCTCCTCGAACCCCAGGGGCGTCCCCGGCTTCTTCCTGCGGACGGAGCCCCCCGAGCCGGAGCTGCCGGGGCCGGGCGGGCCCGGGGGCCCGGGCAGGCCGGGCGCGGCCTTGCCCTTCAGGGCCCGGCAATAGGTGGCCGCGTTCTTGCGCTTCTTCACCTCATTCTCGGAGAGCCCCCGGGGCGGCGACCCCAGCCCCAGCCCGGGCGGCAACGGCGGCGTTTGGGGGTCGCGGGCGGCGGGGGGGGCCCGGCAGGGCTGGCCGGGGGGCGGCCGCCGCACCCGCGGGGTCCCGTTGAGGATGGCGATGGAGGGCGAAGCCGGCGGGGTGAGTTTCGTCTTGCCGGGGGGAGCCAAGCCCTGATTTTTGCCTTTGACGCTGTCCCCCAAACAGGTCCGTTTGTAGGGCGGGCTGCCGGCCCTGGGCGGGGGCTGCCAGGGCCGGGGCTCCGCGTCCCGTGCCCGGGGGGATCTGCTGGCCTTGCCGGGGGGCAGCTTGCTGAAGGAGGGCGAGGGAGTGTTGGCGGGGAGCGGGGAGGTGATGGACTGCGAGCCCCCTCCGCCGCACTCGGGCTGGCTGCAGGCGGCCGCCGCCGGCGGGGACCCCACGGTGTAGGTGAGGCTGGTGGGGAGCCGGCAGCCCCCGGCCGCAGACAGGCTCCGGAGCGGCGGGGAAGGGGCTGCGGGGCCGTAAAGGGGCGCAGCGGGGCTGGGGGGGGCTGCGGGGAGGTGAAGAGGGGGGACGACGGCTGGAGGGATCTTCCTGTGGGAAGGGAGAGGGTGGGTGAGAAGGGGAACCCCCAAAACTGCTGCTCCCAACCGCATTCCCCCAGTTCAGGGGAGAGAGGTGAGATGGGACCTCTTCAAATCCCCATTTCCATCCCTCTAGCCCACCTTGTCCTCCCCAATTCAGGTGTGGAAAGGTGAGATAGGACTCCTCCAAATCCCCATTCCAGACCCCTCCAAATCCCCATGCCCCCATCCCTCCAGCCCCACCTTGTCCTCCCCAGTTCAGGTGTGGAAAGGTGAGATGGGACCTCTCCAAATCCCCATTCCAGACCCCTCCAGCCCAACCCCATGATCCCCAATTCAGGTGTGAAAAGGTGAGATGGGATCCCTCCAAATCCCCATTCCCATCCTTCTAGTCCCACCCGGTGCTTCCCAATTCAGATGTGGAAAGGTGAGATGGAAGACCCCACAAATCCCCACTCTCAGCCCTACATCTCCACCTTGTCCCCACGAGCTTGGAGGGGAAGGGGTGAAACAGGACATCCCCTCAAATCTCCATTACACCCCAATTCTGGTGAGGAGAGGGTGAACAGAACCCCCCCCTACCCCAATCTCTGCTCTCAGTCCTGCATCCTCATCTTGTCTTTCCCAGTTTGAGTGAGAAGGTGATGAAATGGGACCACTCAAATCCCCACTCCCATCTCTGTCCCCCCAATCCTTCCTGATTCAGGTAGGGAGGGGGTCCCAAATCCCCACTCCCATCCCTCCATCCCCACCTTATCCTCCTCAGTATGGATCAGAATGGGATGAAATGAGACCCCCCTCATTTCCCCTCACATCCCTGCACCCCCACCTTACCCTGCTCACTTTGAATGAGGGGGGGTACAACAAGACCCCCCAAATCCCCACTCCCTTCCTCCCCCTCAGTCTAAACACCATGCTGGGACCCCGGGGACCCCAAAGTCCAGGCCTGGTCCCCCCTCACCTCCACCTGTGTGCGCTGAGGTGCTGCTCCAGCATGGAGCCCAGCGCCGCGCAGAACCGGTCCAGCCGCCGGTCGAACACGTAACAGCCCGGGGTCACCAGGCGGCTGCCAAAGGTGCAGAACTGGGGGGGCACCGTGCCAGGGTCACTGCAGCCCCCCCACAACCCTGCCTCAACCACCCACCTGGCACAGAGCCAGAATAGGACACGGGGATGGGTCACTGGGGGAGCTGGGGGTCCCTGCCCCAGCCTGGTCACTGGTGGAGGTGGGGGTCCCAGCCCCATTCTGGGGTCTCACATGGATGGGTTGCTGGTGGATTTGGGGGTCCCTGCCCCACCCAGGGGTCTCACCCCCACTCTAGTGTCTGACATGGATGGGTCTCTGGTGGAGTTGGGAGGTCCCTGCCCCACTCTGGGGTCTGACATGGATGGGCCACTGGTGGATTTGGGGGTCCCTAGCCCACTCTGGGGTCTGGCATGGATTGCTAGTGGAGCTGGGGGTCCTTGTCCCACTCTGGGGTCTCACATGGATGGGTCGCTGGGGGATTTGGGGGTCCCAACCCCTCTGGGGTCCCACATGGATGGGTTGCTGACAGATTTGGGGTCCCTGCACCACTCTGGGGGTCCCTACACCACTCTGGGGTCTGACATGGATGGGTCACTGGTGGATTTGGGGCTCCCTGCCCCACTCTGGTCACTTGTGGAACTGGGGGTCCCAGCTCCACTCTGCAGTCTAACATGGATTGCTGGTGGAGCTGGGGTCTCACCCCACTCTGGGGATTGACATGGATGGGTCACTAATGGATTTGGGGGGTCACAGCCCCACTCTGGGTCTCACATGGATGGGTCACTGGTGGCTTTGGGGGTCCCTGCACCACACTGGGGTCTCACATGGATGGGTTGCAGGTGGATTTGGGGATCCCTGCCCCACTCTGGGTCTCACATGGATGGGTCACTGGTGGAGTTGGGGGTCCCTGTCCTGCTCTGGGGTCTCACATGGATGGGTTGCAGGTGGATTTGGGGCTCCCTGCCCCACTCTGGTCACTGGTGGCTTTGGGGGTCCCTGCCCCACTCTGGGGTCCCCTCACTCACCGCCTGAGGCCGGGGTGGGCGCAGGGGGGCCCGGGGGGGCTCCTCAGCCCCCTCCTCCTCGCTCTCCTCGCTGGACACACGGCTGCCCCCCTTGGGCAGGGGCAGGGGCAGGGGGAGGCCTCCTGTGCCCCCCTCCCCAGAGGTGGCTGGAGCATCCTCAGGGTCACTGGCAGAGGAAAGGCGGGCCCTGCACCAGAGAGGAACTTTTGGGGTGCTCGATACTGGGGGGTCACTGTGAGACAATATCCAGCCCCCCCAAATCCCCACTCCTAATCCCTACAATGTGCCCCCCAATCCATGTGGGGAGAGATGGGACCCTCCCCACCCCAAATCCCTACTTCCATCCACTTCCCCTCCCAATTCAGGTGCAGAGGGGCCAAGACTGGACCCCACAATTCTGCACTCACATTCCTGCTGCCCTGCCACACCCCCAGTGCAGGGGGGAAGGTGAGATGGGAACCCCAAAACCCAGCTCCCAGCCACATCTTCCCTTAATTCACGTGGGGAGGGGGTCAGACGGGACCCCCCAAATCCCTGCTCCCATCCACATCCCCCCACATTCAGCTGGTGAGACACAACCTCCCAAATCCCTGCTCCAAACCACATCCCCCCAAATTGAGCTGGTGAACAGGATCCCCCAAATCCCTGCTCCCACCCACATCCCCCCAAATTCAGCTGGTGACATGGGACCCCCCAAATCCCTTCTCCCACCCACATACCTCCAAATTCACTGTTGGTGAACAGGATCCCCCAAATCCCTGCTCCCACCCACATCCCCCCAAATTGAGCTGGTGACATGGGACCCCCCAAATCCCTGCTCCCATCCACATTCCCCAAATTCAGCTGGTGACATGGGACCCCCAAATCCCTGCTCCAAACCACATCCCCCCAAATTGAGCTGGTGAACAAGATCCCCCAAATCCCTGCTCCCATCCACATTCCCCAAATTCAGCTGGTGACATGGGACCCCCCAAATCCCTGCTCCCACCCACATACCCCCAAATTCACTGTTGGTGAACAGGATCCCCCCAATCCCTGTTCCCACCTTCATCCCCCTAAATCCAGCTGGTGAGACAAGACCCCCCAAATCCCTGCTCCCATCCACATCCCCCCAAATCCCCACTCCCATTCCTGCCCTTTCCATGCATCCTCCCCCAATTCAGGTGGGGAAAGGTGAGAGGAGACCCCTCCCCAAACCCATGGGGCACTCACCTGGGGGGGTGCAAGCAGTGGGGCAGCCTGGCTCGGCAGGGAGGTGTACTGGGGGGCTGCAGCAGTGAGGGGGGGTCCTGCAGGGCAGGGTGCAGTGGCTCCTTCTCTGGGGGGCTCCTGTCCTTTGGGGGGTCCCCTCGGCGGGTGCTGGCCTTGAGCTCAGCCACCAGCACATCGAAATCCTTGGCCCGACCCTGCACCTCCCGCCGCTGGTGCACTGAATGGATCTGGGGGAGGGACAGCAGGGAGGGGGCTCAGGACTCCCCAAAACACCCAGGCTGGGATATTGGGGTGTCCCCTCCCCGTTTCCCACTACCTTGCAGGTCAGCAGGCGGGTGCAGAGCTTGTTGGTGTCGGGGTTCCGCACCCCACACTGCCGGTTCAGGTCACACTCCTTACCTGGGGGGACACGGAGGCACAGGGTGCTGGGGAGTGCTGGGGGGGCACCCCAACACCCCCCACTAGGGCTGGGCATGGAGCAGCCACTCCTCGGAGCAGCTCTGAGGGGGGACACAGCCCTGAGGGGTTCTGAAGGGGTAGGGACTCACCATGTGCTGCTCCCTCCCCTTTTTGCTCCTCTGCAGGATGAGGCCCCCCACTTTTTGCCCCTTCTCTGGAGTGACCCCCCATTTTCACCTGGGTCCTGCTAATGGCATTGCTGTTACCTGTGAGAGTTTGTGGGCACAGCACCAATTGGCTCTGGGATTTTGGGGGCAGGGGGGAATGTTTGACTCCCATGTTTTGGGGAATGTGTCCAACACTCATCTTTTGGGGTGACATATGTCCAAACCCCATAACTTGGGGGGGCACACATCCAAACTCCATATTTTGGGGTGGCACACACATTTGAAACACATATTTTGGGGTGATACACATTTGACCCCCATATTTGGGAGGGGGCATGTGTTATACCCCCATATTTTGGGAGGGACCACACATTTGGCCCCCATATTTTGGGGGGATATGGGTTTAGCCTCCATATTTTGGGGTGACACCTGTACAACCCCTGTGTTTTGGGGTGACACATGCCCAACCCCCATATTTTCTGGGGGGACACGAGTTCAACCCCCACATTTTCAGAGGATACACATTTGACCCCTGTATTTTGGGGAGACACACGTTTCACCCATGTATTTTGGGGGGAACACATGTTTAACCCCCATATCTTGGGGGATCACACATTTAACACCCATATTTTGGGGTGACACCTTTGACCCCCATATGGAGGGATATGTCCCCCATATTTTTTGGAGGACATATATTCAACCCCTCTATTCTGGAGGCCATGTATTCAAACCCCATATTTTGGGGGGAATGAAGATTTGACTCCCATATTTTTTGGGGGAAGTATATTCAACCCTTCTATTCTGGAGGCCATGTATTCAACCCCTATATTTTGGGGGGGAATGCACATTTGACCCCTGTATTTTTGGGGGTCACATATCCAATTCTCATATTTTTATGGGGGACACAACTTCAACCCCCATATTGTGGGGGGAACATGTGTTTAACCCCTATATCTTCGGGGACCACACATTTAACACCCATATTTTGGGGTGACACATTTGACCCCCACACACATCCAAACCCCATGTTTTTGGGGGGACATACATTCAACCCCTCTATTCTGGAGGACACATATTCAAACCCCATATTTTGGGGGGAATGAAGATTTGACTCCCATATTTTTTGGGGGAAGTATATTCAACCCTTCTATTCTGGAGGCCATGTATTCAACCCCTATATTTTCGGGGGGGAATGCACATTTGACCCCTGTATTTTTGTGGGTCACACATCCAATTCTCACATTTTTGTGGGAGACACAACTTCAACCCCCATATTGTGGGGGGACCCCATATCTTGGGGGACCACGCTTTTAACATCCATATTTTGGGGTGACACATTTGACCCCCACACACATCCAAACCCCATATTTTGGGGGGAATGAAGATTTGACCCCCATATTTCTGGGGGGAAATATATTCAACCCCTCTATTCTGGAGGACACGTATTCAACCTCTGTATTTTGGGGAGAACGCACATTTGACCCCCATATTTCTGGGGGGAAATATATTCAACCCCTCTATTCTGGAGGACACGTATTCAACCTCTGTATTTTGGGGAGAATGCACATTTGACCCCCATATTTTTGGGGGCATGTGTTCCACCTCCATATTTTTATGTGAGACATGTTTGACCCCCATTTTTCGAGGAATTTGGGGATCCAAACTGAGCTGTGCCCATTCCTTGGGATCAGCCAAGTGAAGGCCCTAAACCTACAGGATGACCACAACTGGAGGGAGGGCAGGGACCCCCCAATATCCCTCCAGAGGAGAGGGGGAGCCACTCCCCTGGTACCTACCCCAGTGCTAGACCTGGCCCCGGAATTCCGGCCCCAGGAAGTCCCGCTGGGATCATCCGCCCCCCCCCATGGCCGGCAAGGAAAGGGGGGACTCACGCGCCAGCTTCCTGTGGGACCTGGGGGGCGCTTTGGGGGCCCCCACATCCTTGTCCCCCGGAGCAGGGACGCTCTCCGGCATGGCCGAATCCCCCCCGACCCCGGCGGGCACCGGGGGCTCTTTGGGCACCGCGGCAGCCGCGGCTTTCCCCAGGGATTCCTTGGAGTTGGTGGGGACGGCTTTGGGGGGCACCTTGATCCCGTGCCCGTCCGGTTTGGGAATGCTGGGGATCTTCTCCAGGTTCACCACGGGCACAAACAAGCTGTGGAGAGAGAGTTGTGGGGAGGAGGGGGTGGCATCAAAGTGACCCCATAAGGGCATGAGGGTTGCCCGTGCCGGCGCTCACCAGAGGTTGTTGTCCTTGTCCGTGTGCTCAGGGAGGGGCTGGGCTCTCCCTCGGCCACCAGGGAGCTTCTCCTGCAGGGCTTTGGCTGCTCCGGGCGTCCTGGCGGGCACCGGCTGCCCGTTCACGGCCACGTGGCACGCGGTGGCACGGGCATAGAGCTTGCTGAGCGGGCCGTGCCGGCGTTCTACCACAGGGATGGGACGGGATGGGATTGGGATAGGATGGGATCCATGGGATGGGGTGGGATGGGATGGAATCCATGGGATAGGATCCATGGGATGGGATGGCATGGCATGGGATGGGATGAGGTGAGATGGGATCCATGGGATGGGGTGAGATGGGATCCATGGGATGGGGTGGAATCCATGGGATGGGGTGGGGTGGGATGGGATCTATGGGATCCATGGGATGGGGTGGGATGGGATGGGATGATATGGGATTGATGGGATGGGATGGGATGGGATGGGATGGGATCCATGGGATGGGATGGGGTGAGATCCATGGGATGGGGTGGCATGGGATGGGATCCACGGCATGGGATGGGATCCATGGGATGTGATCCATGGGATAGGATGGGATGGGATCCATGGGATGGCATGGCATGGCATAACCCCACTGTTAGCCCACCCCAAAGCTCACACTGCTGCGAGCCCCTCCCTGCCCCTAGGCTGTACCCCCCCAGCCAGCCCTGGTGGCATTCCCAGTGCTGTTCCCAGCACCATGGGGTGGAACAGCCATTCCCCAGACTCCTTGGCTCACCACAGTGCTTCTGGAAGGCCTGGGGCTTCACCACCTGGCTGCAGTGGTTGCACACCACCAGGTAGAACTCGTCGTGCGCAGGGCAGTGCCCGAAGATGTCCATGTCTGTGGGGAGAGCTCAGTGAGCTGGCACACACCTGCTGCTGCTGGGAGCACTGCAGACAAGGATCCCAGCTCACACGGCCCCAAAATGCTGGGTTTCACCCCAAAGAGGAGCTCACCTTCCTTAATCAGGGTCATGGTGTCCAGCTTCTTGCTGCCATTCTTGCCATTCTCCTCCAGCTCTGACCCTGATCCTGCCAGAGACAAAATCCTGTCAGTGGCTGGCACACGGACGGTCCCGGTGCTCCCACACAGGGGTGGTGCTGGCATCCCTGCTCCTGGAACAATTAAACCAGACAAAATTAGCCCAGAGAGACAGAGCATCCTGTGAGTGACGTCGCTCTGTGGTGTGTCACCATCTCCAGGGTCCCCATCCTGACAGCCCAGTGCCAGCAGGATGTTCCTGGGGACATCCCAGTATGGGATGGGACATTCCTGGGATGTGACACCCATGGGATGTATTTGCCCTGGGATGGAACATCCCTGAGGACACCCTGGTGCTGGGATGGGACACCCCTGGGGACAGCCCCATCCTGGATAGATGTAACATCCCAGTCCTGGCACATGGCCCCCCTGGGAATGTCCTGGTCCCAGGATGTCACACCCTTGGGTCACCCTGGTTCCCATACACTCGTGGCTCCCCTGGCTGTGCCTGGGCTCTGTTCTGGGGGCACTGGTGGCCACTGAGCCAGTGGCAATGGTGACCTGGCCAACTGTGCCAAACTGGGTGCCCATCCTATCAGGCCATGCTATGCTGGGTGCTCAGTGCCATCCAGCTGTGCCATACTGGGTGGCCAGTGCCATCTAGCTGTGCCATACTAGGTAACCAGCCCTGCCTGCCTGGCCATGCCATACTGGGTGGCCAGTGCCACCTAGCTGTGCCATACTGGGCACCCAGACCCATTCAGATGCACCATGACTGGTGCCCAGCCAGTCCCAGTGCTCAGAGCTCCCTGGGACACTCCCAGTAAGGAGCACCTGGCTCCCAGTGTGCCCTGCCCAGTTCCCAGTACAGGATATCCCAGTGCCCAGCACGTGATACCCAGTGCCCTACCTGGGGCTCCCAGTACCTCTTGCCTGGTCTGGGGTAATGGTGGCAACTAATTCCCAGTCCAGGCTCTCCAGTTACTGCTCTGCTCCCACCAGTGTCAACAGGACCCCACTGGAATCCAGGATGGGGCACCCAGCAACGGGCACAGGGCTCCCAGTGGGCTGCCTGGTGCCACATTGGTGCCCAGTTCATATTGCAGAGATCCTGCTGCCCAGTTCCTGAATCCCAGTGCCCAGCGTGGCTCCCTAGTGCCCAGTTCCCACTGCAAGCACAGGGTGCCCAGTTCCAGGTGCCCAGTTCATGGTGCCCAGTGTTCAGTGCAAAGTTCCTAATGTTTGGGCAACTTTGGTAGGATGCCCCATGCCAGTTCTCAGTGCTGGGTGCCCAGTACAGGATGCCCTGTGCCCAGTGCTGAGTGCCCAGCTCCTGGTACCAGGTGCCACGTCTGGCTGTGCAGTGCCAGGTTCCCAGTCCCAGTTCCTGGTACCAGATGCCCAGTGCTGGATGCCACATTCCCAGTGCAGGAAGTGCCCATTCCCAGTTCCCAGAGCTCAGTGCGGGGTGCCAGGTCTGGATGCCCAGTGTAAGATTCCCAGTGCCCAGTTCCTGGTGCCAGGTACCCATTGCAGGATATCCTATTCCCACTGTCTGGTGCCCAGGGCTGGGTGCCCCATTCCTGTTTCTGCATGTTTTGGTGCAGGATGCCACATTCCCAGTGCAGGGTGCCCATTCCCAGTGCCAGGATGCCAGTGCAGGATGCCACATTCCCAGTGAGTGGTCACTAGTGCAGGGTGCCCATTCCCAGTGCTGGTGCCGTAGTGCTGGCTGTCGCTCTGCATCCCAGTGCAGATTCCAGTCCCCAGTAAGCCTTTCACAGTTGCACAGTGCAGGGTGCCCATTCCCAGTGCCAGGATCCAGTGGGTCCCATCCAGTACGACCAGTACAGGTGCCCATTCCCAGTGCCGTTTCCCAGTGCAGGGTGCCTATTCCTACAGTCCATGCAGGGTCCCATCAGTCAGTTCAGTACAGGTGCCCATTCACCAGTGCCAGTTGTCCATTGCAAGGTGCCCATTCCCATCAGTTCACAGAGTCTTCCCAGTGCCAGTCCCAGTGCGTGCCCATTCCCAGTACAACAGTGCAGGTGCCCATTCCCAGTGCCAGTTTCCCAGTGCATGGTGCCCATTCCCAGTGCCAGGATCCCAGTGCAGGGTGCCCATTCCAAGTACCAGGATCCCAGCAGGTGCCCATTCCCAGCCTCAGTCAGTGCCATTCCCAGTAGCAGTGCGGTGCCCATTCCCAGAGCCAGGATCCCAGTATAAGGTGCCCATTCCCAGAGCCAGGATCCCAGTAAACATCCAGAGGTAGTCATCCATTCCCAGTTCCAGTTTCCCACAGAGTGCCCTGTTCCCAGTGCCAGGATCCCAGTGCAAGGTGCCCATTCCCAGAGCCAGGATCCCAGTGCAGGGTGCCCATTCCCACTGTCTGATTCCCAGTGCAGGGTGCCAGGTCTGGCTGCCCTGTTCCCAGTGCCAGGTGCTGGTACAGAATGCTTCATTCCAGGTGTCCAGTTCCCAGTGCCAGGAACATCCTAGGACATGCCAGGACAACCTGCACCACAAACTGGGCACTGGGAATCCTGCCCTGGGCACCCAGACCCGGCACCCTCTGCTGTGCGCCCAGCTCCCGGTACTGGAGGTCAGGCTGCCAGGTCTCGATGCCAGTACCGGGTTCCCAGTGCCCCGTTTCCCACTGTCCAGCGCAGGATGCCCCGTTCCCGGTGCCCCGTTCCCAGAGCAGAACGAGCCGGTGCAGAACCTGCTCCTCTCGGTTCCCAGCGCCCGGTGCAGGATGCTCCGTTGGCGGTTCCCAGCGCAGGATGCCCCGTTCCCATTGCCCGGTGCGGGATGCCCTGCTGCCGCTTCCCGGTGCCGGACTCCCCTCTCCCGGTGCCGTTGCCCGCCCGCCGCGCGGCGGCGCTCGGACCGGGGGTCGGCGGGCGCGGCCCCGGTCGCGAAGCCCCCCCCGCCGCCACCGCCCTCACCGGTGTCGGCGGGCGGCCCGGCCCGCTCCAGCCAGGCGCTCCAGCTCTGCCCCGCGAACTCGTCCAGGCCGGGCACCGGCCGCCGCTCCGCCGCCATCGCCGCCGCCGCCGCCGCGGCACCGCCGCCCCCCCCGCGCCGCCCCCGCCCCGCGCATGCGCCGCGCGCCCCGCCCGCCCCGCGGCACCACGGGCACGGTAGTCCCGGAGCGACCCCCGCCCGGCCCGACCCGGCTGCCGACCGGCTATACCCCCCCGAGCTGGGGACAGCCGGTACCCGCACTGCCGGGGGTCCCCAGTGAGCCCTATACTGGGCTGGGGTCTGCTGCTATCTCTGCACGGGGATGGGGGTACCCGGTGTCCCTGCATGGGGATTGGGGTACCCGGTATCCCTATAACAGGTTAGGGGCACCCGGTGTCCCTGTACGGGGATGGGAGTACCCGGTATCCTTGTAACAGGTTAGGGGTAACCGGTATCCCTATAACAGTTCAGGGCACTCAGTATCCCTATAACAGGTTAGGGGCACTCGTTATCCCTATACTCAGTTGGAGTTCCCTCTTGTCAACATACCAAACCCAGAACTCCAGTTATTCCTATAAGGAGCTGGGGTCTCCTGTTATCCCTGTATGGGGATGAGGGATGTGTGAGGATGGGTGTACCCTGTATCCCTATAACAGGTTATGGGCACTCAGCATCCCTATACTCAATTGGGGTTCCCTGTTATCCCCATACCAGACCCAGAATCCCAGTTATTCCTATAAGGGGCTGGGGTCTCCTGTTATCCCTATACAGGGATGGGGGCACCCGGTATCCCTATAACAGGCTGGGGGTTCCTGTTATCCCTATAACAGGTTGGGGGCACTCAGTATCCCTATAACAGGTTATGGGCACTCAGTATCCTTATACTCAGTTGGGGTTCCCTGTTATCCCCATACCAGATCCACAACTCCAGTTATTCCTATAAGGGGCTGAGGTCTCCTGTTATCCCTGTATGGGGATGGGGGTGGGGGATGTGTGAGGATGGGGGTACCCTGTATCCCTATACTCGGTATCCCTATACTCATTTGTGGTCCCCTGTTGTCCCCATACCAGACCTAGAACCCCAGTTATTCCTATAAGGGCCTGGGATCTGGTACAGTTACTTCTATACTGGGCTGTGAGCCCAGGGTATTGCCATACAAGGCTGAGGTTCCAGGTTATTCCTGCGTGGGGCTGGGGACCCCCGTTATGCCTGTACTGCTGGTGTGGGGTTCCCTATTATCCCTGTATGGAGCTGGGACTCCCTGCCATTATTCCCATTCCAGACGGGGTTTCAGGTGATCCCTATACAGGACTGGTGCTCCCAATATTATCCCAATACCAAACTGGGGTTCCTGATTGTCCCTATACTGGACTGGTGCTCCCAATATTATCCCAATACCAGACTGGGTTCCTGATTGTCCCTATACGGACTGGTGCTCCCACTATTATCCCAATACGGACTGGGCTCCTGATTATCCTTTTACTGGACTGGAGTTCCAGATGATCCCTATACTGGACTGGTACTCCCAATATTATCCCAATACCAGACTGGATTTCCTGATTATCCTTTTACTGGTCTGGGGTCCCCTGTGACCTGTCTGGCACCCTCTATCAGCCCAATACTGATCTGAGATCCACAGCTCACCCTATACCAGAGATGGGACGGGTTTATCCCTGCAGGGACCGGGGGTCGTGCCCCACCCGGGGATGCGCTCAGCTCCGAAACCGAGGCAGACACAGGAGCCCCAGTGCACAGCTGGTAGCCAGGACTTTATGCGCCCCACACAGACACGGACCCCGGGGTGACACACGGAGCCCCCGACACCGAGCGGGACCCCCGGGACTCCGTGTCCCCCTGCAGCTCCAAGCCCGGGGACAGCGACACCCGGTCCCCGGGCTGGCGGCCGGCGCGAGGTCCCGGGGGCCGGGCAGGGTCCCCCCGGGTTGGGTCCCCCCGAGCTGGGTCCCCCCGGTCACTGCTTGTCGATGGCGCCCTGCTCGGCCGCGCTGTCGCGGGGCGCGGGCGGCCGCAGCCACGGCGTCTCCCGCAGCACGAACCAGCAGTTCCCGGCCCACAGCAGGAAGTTGAGGAACCCGAAGAGCTGCAGGAGAAGAAAGGGGAGAGGGGAGAGAAAAAGGGAGAGGGTCCCACAGGGCGGCCTTGGGGAAGCACAGCACCCCACACACACCTTGTGTGTCCCATGAACTCCAAGCACCCCATGAACCTTGTGCATCGTGTGTGCCCTGTGCACCCCATACACCCCAAACTTTCCATACATTCCATACACCCCATACACCCTGTGCATCGTGTGTGCCCTGTGCACCCCGTACACCCCAAACTTCCCATACATTCCATACACTGCATGCAGCCCCTATATAGTGTGCGCCCTATGCACCCCATGCACCCCAAACTTCCCATACATTCCATACACCCCATACACCCTATACTTCCCATAAATTCCATACACTGCATGCATGGTGTGTGTCCCACACACCCTGTGCACCCCATACCTGCCATAATTCCCATACATCCCATGCACCCCACTGCACTCCAGGCACCCATGTGCCCCATGTGTAACCCACATCCTGTGCCCCACATACCCCAAACTCCCCACCCAGGCACCCCAGGCACTTTATGCACCCCATGTGCCCCAATGTGCCATGCAACCTGTGCACCCCACGGGCCCTGTATGCCCCATATGCTTCATGCACCCCATGTACACCGTGTAACCCCAATGCCAGATGCACCCCATGCACCCCACTTCACCCCATGAGCCCCATACACCTCAAGCACCTCACATGCTCCATGCCCCCATGCACGTCACATCCCACACATCCCAAACACTGCCAGGGAGTGCATCACCATCCCTCACCCCATCCTGGCACTCCCTGATGGCTGTGTGCCCCAATCACAGTGCCAGCATCCCAGTGCAGGGTGCCCATTCCCAGTGCCAGGATCCCAGTGGGGGGGATGCAGAGTGGATCCCACATCCCGTGGGACCAAGGCAGGTGGCTGTGGAAAGTTTTCACCCACATTTCCATGCTGCCCTCTCCTGGCTGAGCTCAGGAATCTGGCACAGGTGTGGCCAAATGTGTGTGTACACCTGTGTGCCCATGTGTGTGCCCCTGTGTGTGCCTGTGTGTGTGTGTGCCCATGTGTATGTGTGCCCCTGTATGTGCCCGTGTATGTGCCTGTGTGTGTGCCCATGGGTCCATGTGTGTCCATGTGTGTGCCTGTGTGTGTGCCCCTGTGTGCCTGTGTATGTGCCCGTGTGTGTGCCCCTGTGTATGTGCCAATGTGTGTGCCCCCAGGTACGTGCCCATGTGTGTGTACCCATGTGTGTGCCCATGCGTGTGCTCCTGTGTGTGTCTGTGTGTGTGTGCCCATGTATGTGCCCATGTCTATGCCCCTGTGCGTGCCCCCGTGCCCTCACCACCGAGATGTTGGCCAGCCCCATGGCGGGCGTGGTGCCAGCGTTGCAGAGCACACCATCAGCCTGGCACACGGCCATGGCAGCGATGAGGGCCGAGGGGCGCGTGGCCGCCTTCACGTCGCTCAGCCCCTTGCCCCACGCTGCTGCTGCCACCAGCCAGAAGAAGGCAAAGCAGACGGTGACACAGAAATCCTGCCAGGATGAGAGCCTGGCATCAGCTGGCACCCTGGCACGGCGCTGGGCTCACGCGCCCCGGGGTGAGCCTGCCTTACTGTGAACGGGAGCTTCGTGTTCTCCGTGTACAGGGAATGGAAGCGGAGGTAGAGCACCAGAGCAGCCATGGAGTAGAGGAAGGAGAAGACCCCCAGGGTCACGAAAAACTCGGCGGGAGCGGAGAAATCGCCCACGAGGTACAGGGTGCGGGCTTCTGATTCATCCTCACAGTTGGGCATCCCAAAGGGAATCTGGTATAACCTGGGGGACAGGGAGAGGGTCAGGGGGCTGGGAATGGACAGGATGGTGGGGGTGGGTGGTGTGACCAGGCTGGGGTGGTCCCATGGGAATGGAGATGGTGACAGGGATGGGTAGAATAACCAGCATGGGGTGGTCCCTTGGGATGGGAGGGATGGATGGATGGATGGATGGATGGATGGATGGATGGATGGATGGATGGATGGATGGATGGATGGATGAAGTCCTGGGGTGGTCCCCTGGGAATGGAGATGGTGATGGGGATGGATAGAATAACCAGGCTGGGGTGGTCCCCTGGGATGGATGGATGGATGGATGGATGGATGGATGGATGGATGGATGGATGGATGGATGGATGCAGTAATGCTGGGATGGTCCCCTGGGAATGGAAGGTTTGATGGTGATGGCTAAATTAACCAGGCTGGAGTGGTCCCCTGGGAATGGAGATGGTGGCAAGGATGGTTAGAATAATCAGGATGGGGTGGTCTCCTGCAATGAGAGGGAGGGATGGATGGAGTAAGAGCTGGGATGGTCCCCGGGAATGGAGACAGTGACAGTGACAAGGATGGATAAAATAACCAGCACAGGGTGGTCCCTTGGGATGGGAGGGATGGATGGAGTAAGTGCTGCAGTGACCCCCTGGGAATGGAAGGTTTGATGGTGATAGATAGAATAACCAGGCTGGGGTGGTCCCCTGGGAATGGAGGGCACAGATCCACTGCCATAACCTGGATTCTTTTCCATGATCTAGTGCCCTGGCATGGGGCAGGCGGCAGAGGAAAGGGGTTGGAACTGTGACTCTCATCTGGCCCAACTCCATCATTGCCTTCCCAGAAAAATCAGGATTCCCGTGGACTTCCCCAAGGACTGAGAATTTCCCTCCTTCCCCACCCAGTCTTTTGTGATTTACAAGAATCCCCCTGGGTGGTGTCAGGAAGTGCCAGGGATGCCAGGGGATGTCCCATGGGGTCAGGGTGCGAGTCATTCCCAGCTGAACATGGCACTGCAGGGACCCTGGCTGTGGTCCCATGGAGGTCCTGCCAGCAGGAAGGGAGTCTAACCCAGCCCAGCACCCCCAGCCTGTGTGGGGCAGCCTGGGGGTGTCAGGGCTCAGCACCCCTCACCTGAAGGGGTACCCGAACTGGATGCTGATGGCTGTCATCCCTCCACCTTCACATTTCACTGTGGCTCCGGTCTCGCCGCTGAAGGAGCCGCAGGAGCCGAAGGCGAAGATGGCAAAGAGCTACAGGAGAGGGTGATGGGTCAGGGGGGGAGCCCTGGGGGCCCTTTCATCCTTGGGGGGCAGGCTGCATCCCCTGGCACTCAGTAATGGGCAAGCTGCCACCCCCAGGGGCTGGCCTCAGGGCTTCCCTCCAACCCTGGGATTCCAATGGCACTGGGATTTGAGGGTGGGGTCACGTTTGGGGGGGTGGGGACATCAAGGCCAATCCCACCCCCATCCCCCTTTAATTTTGGGCAGGGTACTGAGTGCCAGAGTGGGTTTCCAGGCAGCTGGGAGCATCCCCATGGTGGGACCCCCGGAGATGTCCCCTCCCCAGGAGCCAGCACTGCCCTCCCTTGCTGTTGGAGTCACACTGCTTTCATCTCTTGGATGAGGGTGCTGGGAAACACCATTCCCAAAGGGTTTTCCCACAGCTCCCCCTGTCTGAGCTCCCAACCCTCCCAGGTGAAATGGGGGATCATTTAAATTTAAAATAAACACTGCACTTTCTACAACAGCAGGACCTTATACAACTCACACTGGGACTCAAATAGTTCAGACTCAACCCAAACTTGAACGTGAAGTGTATGAAATAGGCCCCTACGTAATGAGGAATGTGAGTGAACAACAACTGTTATTCAATCCAGAATGGTCTCTCAAACGTTGTTAATGCAAATTAACATCTCAAAAATCCAACCAGCCTGCTCCTCCTTCCTAAGAACATCCTTTGAGGGCTGGACAACGTGGTCACAAAGACAGGTATACCTCAGGAGCAGAATAAGAAAGGATCCAACTGGGTTATTAGGGACAAGATTGGGAGTTTTAAACGGAATTGATTCAGAAATACTGATGAATAATCCCCTGCAGGGATGGACAGCCCATGTGTGGCACTGAGGGTGTAAGCAGGGGTGTTGGTGGATCCTCCAGGGATTTTCTCCTCGTTTTTGTTTTTGGGCTGTCTTTGCACGTGGGGTCTGATCCCATATGGTGGCCTCAATGGCAGGGGGAGCCCAGAGCCCCCGTGGGTGGGATTATGCCAACCAAAGAGCTGTAGGATTGGGGAAAGCCCCTCAAGCTGCCTTCTCCGGGTGGGAGAGGCCCAAGGAGAGCTGAGTCCCCCCTGTACCTCAGTTCCCCCCAGGAGCCCCCCGGCCCTGGCGAGGCCGAGCTGCAGAAATGCCACCCTGAAACCCAATCTGCCAGGAGCCATTCATGGCACGGCCAGCACAGGACAGAGCCGCGGGCGCTTGGCTGCCCCCCTGTCCCCAGGATCCCCCTTGCTGGGGCTCACTGACCCTCAGTCCCCTCCCCACACACCCCCACACCCCCCCAGCGCCCCCTGAGCCCCTGGCAGCGGCAGGGACTCGGCACCCCGATGTCACCGTCCCCTTTGGCAGGGCTGGGCACAGCCACCTGCTCAAGGTCACCGGGAGGGGCTGGTGGCCCGAACCCGTGTGGCCCTGCTCCCCCCTTCCCCCGGACCCCCCAAAATGAGGCCTCCCCCCCGCTGCTGATGGGGTGCAGGAAGCTCTGGGGGCTCTGGAATTCCTTCAGGAAGGAATGGAGCCCCCCAGAAATGGGGGGACTGCGGGCCGTGGGGAGCAGTGCTGGGAAGGGGCTGTGACAGGGGGTCTGGGGGGACACACGGGGGTCACTCACCCATTCCAGCACCTTGATGAAACCCAGCGGCTCCTGGAGGCGGCCCCAGCGCAGCCCTCGAAGGACACGGTCCTGCAGGAGAGAGCGGCGGGAGGACCGGGACGGCACCGGGACAGCACCGGGGGATGGGGCGCCACCCCGGGTTGCCATAGCGGGATTGCCCCGGCACGGGAGGAGATCAGGAGACTGCAAAGGGCCCTGCTCCGGGCTGGGGGTTGTCTCGGTGGAGAAGGGTTTACTCCGGAAAACCGGGGGGATTGCCCCGGCGAACCGGAGGGGCCGCACCGGGGAACCGGGGAGTTGTCCCAGGGAGACGGGGGGGCGGCAACGGGACTGTCCCGGGGGACCGGGGAACGGCATCGACCGCGGCACCAGAGCAGCGGAGGGTGCACCGCGGCACCGGGCGATGCACCGGGGGTCGCACCGGCGGCTATAACGGGACAATGTGCGCTGCTCCGGGGATCTGGGCTGGAACACCACGGACTCCTCCGGGACACCGCGGGGCACCGGGAGCTGCCCCGAGCAACAGTGCCGGGACACCGAGGGGCTGCGCCGGGAGCCTGCCACGGTCACCGGGAGGGGGGAACGCACCGGAGCCCTACCTGGAGCCGGGGCGGTTTATCACCGGCCGCGGGGGCGCCGGGCTCCGACATGGCCGGGCCGGGGGCGGTCGGTGCTGCCTCCGCCGCCCGCTGGGACGGCTCCGCTGGGGGAGCCGCCACCGGGCAGCGCAGCGCCCCCGGGGAGGGCAGCACCGCCCCGCCCTCGGCAGCGCCCCTGGGCCGGCCCCGGGCCAGCCCCCCGCCCCGGGCCGCCCCCGGGCCCGCAGGGCAGAGCAGCGCCCCCCGGGGGGAGCCCGGCCGTGCATCGGACCGGGAATGAGGAGCGCTGGAACGGGGCGGGAATTCCGCTGGGGAACGCTACCGGGGCCGGCAAGGCTGGCGGCGTGGCACCGTGTACCGGGCATTGGGGTGCCGGTGTGGCCCGGGGGGGCAGGGGCGTACAGCCCCTCCCGGTACCTCCTCCCCGTATTCCCGTCCGTCCCGGAGCCACTTCCCCACATCGCCTCCCGAAGCTTCTTGCCGGTGCCCCCTTCTCAGTATCCCATTCCTGGTGCCGCCTCCCCGACCCCTTAGTCCCGGTACCCCCTTCCCGACCCCCCAGTCCCGGTTCCCCTTTCCCGGTTCCCCGTTCCCGGGAACCTCTCCCGGCACCGCGCCGTGCCCGCCGCAGGCCCCGCCCCCTGCTGCTCTGGCCCCGCCCCTGGCACTATAACCACGCCCCCTCTATGACCACGCTCTTCAGAGCTCGCCCGGCTCCCGCTCAGACCACGCCCCCATCGGCGCCTAGTGATATGACCACGCCCACAACGCTATGGCCACGCCCATCGCGCGGTGGCCCCGCCCACCACATGGCCCCCGCCCATCTCTCGTCTCCCCAGCCCAGGCCCCGCCTCTCCCCTTCTCGCTGGTCCGGCCCTCCCAGCGCTCCCATTGGCCTGCCAGCAGCGCCGCTGTCCAATGAGCGGGCGGCGCGGGCGGAAGTGCTTCTCGGGGCCGGAAGCGGCGTTGCAGCCCCCGGTGAGGCCGCGGCGCTCCCGGTGCCCCCGGACCCCTCGAGCCTTCCCGGCCCCTCCGGAGTCCCCGGGATCCGCCGGCACCGCCCGGCCGTGCCGCCGCCATGTTTCTCACGCGCTCCGAGTACGACCGGTGAGTGCTCGCCCACGCCGCGGCTGAGTCACGGGCCTGGGCCCGAGCGGTCCGGGCCACCCCCACCGGCGGCTCCCGCGCTGGGATCACACCGGGAGCTGCCGAGCCCTGCCACGGGACCGGGGATGCCACGATGGGACGGGGCGAGGGTGGGGGGAGCTCGTGGTGTGCGGGGATGGGGTACCCGGGGAAAGGAGCGTGCCCGGCGGAGCGGGAGCGCTGGGAACGGAGCGGAGCACCGGGAGCGGCTGAGGGAGCGGGAAAGGGGCTCAGCCGGGAGAAAAGGAGGGGACCTTGTGGCTCTGCACAGCTCCTGACAGGAGGGGACAGCCTGGGGGGTCGGGTTGTGCTCCAGGGAACAGGGACTGGAGGAGAGGAACGGCCTCAGACTGGGCCAGGGGTATTTAGTTTGGATGTTGGGAATATTTTCATGGAAAGGGCTGTCCAGCCCTCACACAGACTGCCCTGAGGAGAGATGGAGTCCTCATCCCTGGAAGGGCTCAAAAACCACGTGGAGGTGACACTTGGGGACAGGAGTGCGGGGTGGGGGAAAAGTTGGGCTCCATGACCTCAAGGGGCTTTTCCACTCTCAAGGATTCCGGGATCCCATGCTCAAACGGGACCTGTCTGGCTCCTGGTGCTCCCTTTGCATTCCAGAGTGTTCCAGGACACCCCACCTGTTCTCACCTGTGCCTTGACCTGCTGGTTCTCCTTGAGTCCATGACCACCCTGGTCCCCACCCTGGGGCTGTGGAATGTCCCTGTGTCCCCTGCCCCACCTGTGCCCAGGTGGCCTCACCCTTGAGCAAGATTTTGGTTTCCTGAGCTTCTCACTGTGTGTTCTTCTTGCAGGGGTGTGAACACCTTCTCTCCAGAGGGGAGGCTCTTCCAGGTGGAATATGCCATCGAGGCCATAAAGGTACTTTTTAAAAGTTTCCTTCAAAGTGTCTGAGTTTCCCCCCTCAGGGATTTCCCGAGTTTCCCCCCTCAGAGATTTCCTTCAAAATCTCCTTTCCAAATCTGTGGCTCCTTCCAACCCCATGCAGGGATTGCTCAGGACTTGCTGGAACCCTGGATGCTGAGAATTTTAAATTTAAATTTTTTAAATTTTAAATTGAAATTCTGTGAAAGGCACAGATCCACAAGAGAACACAGCATTTGACCTGAGGCTGTAAAGAAGGCTTCCAAAACTGATTAATAACACTGGAATTATGAGGGTGTAGTTAATTAGAAGTGTGTAATAGCATAAAATAGAATACTTAAAATAGGGTTTTAAAATATAGCAATAAATATGAAGCTATTAAATATAAATAAATACGAAGCTCCACAAAATAGAAGTTTTAGAGTGCAAACAAATTGTTCTTCTTTACCTTCATCTTCATAGATTTGAGTGGTATTTTATAATTAAACAGAAAAGTCCACACTGCAGGCTTCAAGAAATCAATTATTAAGTTAAAAGAGAAATTAATTTAAATAAAATTTCTTAATTAGATAGCTTAACCTTAAAAGACCTTATAACAAGATATAGTTAACCATTTTGTACCTTACTAATGAAACACTGAAAAACTCACAGCTGTGAGACTGTAACATTGATAAGAAACAATGAATACCCAAATCTGAACACAAACTATCATCTCAAGTACCTTCAATCCCAACCCCAATAAAAATTAAAAAAGAAACAAAGAACCCACAAGGACTAATCCAGGCTGTGTCTGTTTCCTCCAGCCTAACATCCCACAGCTCTGCTCTTTTATGGGTCAGGAAGGACCAAACCCATTGATTTCTCCCAAAATTCAGTGGAATGTTCCCTCCCCTGTCCTACCAAGTGATTTATCCCCCCAAGAATGCAATTCAAAGCTGTTTATCCCCAAATCAAACCCAAACCACTTCTTGGCTTGATTTAAATGTAAACTGAAGGTTGTTGTGAGCAAACCCACCTTTGCAGGGCCAAATGGCTTTTGGGGATTAAACATCCTTAATTGATAAAAGTCCTTAATTGATAAATATTTCTGTCTCTTACATTGGTAGAATGTGGGTGTTGTTTGGTAATAAGTTTAAATTTGGAAGAAGCAGGTCAAGTAATGAAGGGAAAAAGCTCTGGGGTGTTTGAACAGGGCAAGAAGAGGAAGGGAAGAAGCTCTGAGGTGGTTGAATTGGGGAGAAGGGTCCTGACTTCACCTTCTCTGTGTTCCTTTGCCTCCTTGGAGCACTAAAAAGAGGAATAAAGTAATAATGTAACAGAAAAAGTAATACAAGTATCAAGGACTCGGGAATTAAAGCTCCCAGGGGGATGTTGGTGGCCATGCTGGCTTGATTAATTAAAACAGATCTCCTGCCATGCCTGTGGGTGTAGGTGCAGCTTTCCAGGGAATTTTGGGCTTAAAATTAAACCCCATGTCTTGAAGTGGGTGTTGGGAGGGAGCATTGCACACTGCAGCTGGGACAGTTGTGCCAGGAAATTCCCTGGGGTGGGAGGGCTGGGAGCAGGCAGGGCTGGTGGGATGAAGGTGGGATCAAGGCTGGATCGAGTTTAGGATTGGTGGGGTTTGGGGTTAAGGTAGGATCAGTGTGGAGGTTGGTGGGATTAAATAGGATTGAGGTAAAGGCTGGTAAGATCCAGATTAGGGGCTGGTGGAATCCAAAAAGCATTGGTAGGATCATGGTGGGATCAAGGCAGGGCTGGTGGGATCAAAGTGGGATGAAGGTAATTGTTGGTGGGATCAAGGCTGGGTCAAGTTTAGGAGCTGGTGGGGTTTGGGGTTAAGGTAGGACCAGTGTGGGGTTTGGTGGGATTAAATAGGATTGAGGTAAGGGCTGGTGGGATCCAGATTGGGGCTGGTAAAATCCAAAAAGCCTTGGTAGGATCAAGGCAAGGCTGGTGGGATGAAGGTAATTGTTGGTGGGATTAAGGCTGAGTCAGGTTTAGGAGTTGGTGAGGTTAAGGTAGGACCACTGTGGGGTTTGGTGGGATTGAACAGGATTGAGGTAAAGGCTGGTAAGATCCAGATTAGGGGCTGGTGGGATCCAGAAGAGCATTGGTTGGATCATGATGGGATCAAGGTAATTGTTGGTGGTATCAAGGCTGGGTTGAGTTTAGGAGCTGGTGGGATCAAGGTGGAGTTAAGGTAGGACCAGTGTGGGGTTTGGTGGGATTAAATAGGATTGAGGCAAAGGCTGGTAAAATCCAGATTAGGGGCTGGTGGAATCCAAAAAGCATTGGTAGGATCATGGTGGGATCAAGGCAGGGCTGGTGGGATCAAAGTGGGATGAAGGTAATTGTTGGTGGGATGAAGGCTGGATTGAGTTTAGGAGTTGGTGGGGTTAAAGTAGGACCAGTGTGGGTGCTGGTGGGATTAAATAGGATGGAGGTAAGGGCTGGTGGGATCCAGATTAGGGGCTGCTGGAATCCAGATTAGGGGCTGGTGGGATCCAGAAGAGCATTGATAGGATCATGGTAGGATCAAGGCAGGGCTGATGGGATCAAAGTGGGATCCAGGCAGCTCTTGGTGTGCCCAGGGTAGGATCAAGTAGGGGCTCTTGGGATCAAGGCAGGGATTTGTGGGCTCAAGGTGAGAGTTGGTGCAGTTGAGGTGGGATCACAGCAGGATCCAGACAAGGGCTGCCAGGAGCCCCTGGGATCTGTCCCTGCAGTCCTGGGGTGGGATTGCTGCCTGGGACTCTGGGGAGAACAGGAGATTATGGAAAGCCACGTGCCTAAGCCAGAGCTGCAGAGGGATTTGTACTGATGTGGGAAATTCTCTCACCCTTAAAGGTTTAAGAGAGTTTAAACTCTCATTTCCCTTTGGCTCAGGAGAATTCCCAGGGCCTTTTACACTCAGCAGGCTCCACAAAGTGCTGTTGCTTGAAGGATGTGCAGCTGGTGAAGGGGCTCAGCTTGGAGAAAAGGAGGCTCAGGGGGGACCTTCTGGGACCCACTGGGTTCTCATGGGAATCCCATGGATTTCACCCTCCCCATAAGCTTGAAAATCCACCATGCCAAGCCTGAGTGGGTTTGTGTGTGGGTGACAATTGAATCCAAACCAAAACACCTGCAAATAAGTCAGAGTTAGCAGTGAGGTGTGTGTGAGCTGGAGCCTGTGGTGCTGTTTTGCAGCTTGGCTCCACAGCCATTGGGATCCAGACCTCAGAGGGAGTTTGCCTGGCTGTGGAGAAGAGGATCACATCCCCCCTGATGGAGCCCAGCAGCATTGAGAAGATTGTGGAGATCGACTCCCACATTGGTATGGAGCAGGGATTCACCCCTGTGCATCAGATCACCCCTAAATTGTGAATTATTTATGAGAAGAGTCCATCCCTTGGCAATCTGGGGAGTTGTGTGTTGGGATGAGCCCTTCCTGCCAGGAATGCTCATCCCTCCCAGTGCACACCAGCTATTGGTGACTGGTTTTGCAGGCTCTGAGGCAGCAGAAGGAGCTCCAGGAAGCAGAAAGAGGCAGCTGAAGCTCCATCCCCCTGCCTCAGTAACCTCCCTCATGAAAGCTCATCCCAAATTTACTACTGGGAGGGCAGGGAATTGTGGTGGGCCTGGCTGGGGCCAGTTTCTCCAGGATCACTGATGCCACCCATGCCCTGAGCAGCCCACAGTGGGCTCATGTCCAAATATGTCACCCTGAGGGGCAGGGAACCTCCAAAATTCCTGTGTTGCTGCTCCGTGGGCAAGAGTCCAATTTCCTCCTCCCAGGAGCTTGTGAAGCAATCCCCTCCTCCCAGAGGGATCTGTGCTGAGATTCCTGCAGCCTCTGGGCCCTTCCCAGCAGGTTGTTCTGGAGCAAATCTGGATCAATCCCACAGAGTCCTCAAGGCTGGAAAAGCCCTCTAAGATCATGGAGTCCAACCATCCCAACTGATCCATGTCCCCAAGTGCCACATCCTCACTTTTTGAGCCCTTCCAGGGATGGGGACTCCCCCAGTGTTCACAGGGCAGCCTGTGCCAGGGTCTGACCATGCTTTCCATGGAAAAATAATGTAATATCTGACCTGAGCCTGCCCTGGTGCAGCCTGGGGCTGCTCCATCTTGTCCTGGGAGCAGAGCCTGACCCCCTGGCTGTCCCCTCCTGTCAGGAGTTGTGCACAGCAAGAAATTCCCCCTGAGCCTCCTTTTCTTCAGGCTGAGCCCTTTCCCAGCTCCCTCAGCCTTTCCTGGTGCTCCAGTCCCTTTCCCAGCTCTGTTCTCCTCTCTGTACACAGTCCAGCTCCTCATTGTCCTTCTTGTGAGAAACCCAGAGCTGTTCCCAAGTGCAGTGCCCAGCACAGGGGGACAAATCCCTTCCCCACCTTCCCACTCAGGGACCAGCTCCTCCCTGCAGCCCTTGGTGGTTTTGGGCATTTTGGAGGAAAACACATCCCAAATAATGGGTGCAATAACTCAGGAATGAGACAGGAATAACTCCTGGTTGTCCTTTTCCTTGCAGGATGTGCCATGAGTGGCCTAATAGCTGATGCAAAGACTTTAATTGACAAGGCCAGAGTGGAGACTCAGGTAAGATCTGACATCTCTGTTCTTAAATTAGCAGCACAAATCCCAGAAACTCCTTGAAAGTCCTGGGAAAGGGAAGATCATTCCATCAGAGAAGCTAGTGGGGAGCTGGAGGCTTGTTGGGAGTGCAGGGGCTGAGTGTTCTGGTAAAATATTGGATATATTGGTTTTTTTTTTATCCCCTCAAATTTCCTGGATGCCTCAGGTGCTTGGAGGTCCCAGGTACAAATCTGTGCTGCTCCAAAGGATTTTCCTGGGATTTTTTTTCCTGCATATCAGCACTTTTCCATGCTCTGGAGAGCTGTAAGACATTCTTTCCAAAGCAGATATTGGGATAAATCCCTTCAGCCTTGCATTTCCCTCTTGGCACCCCAAGTCTTGGTATCCAATTTTCTGTGGATTTTTGTACATCCCACTCTCCCTGATGCTTCCATGGGGGAACTGGCTGTGCCCTGGGTTCCACAGGGAATTTATCCTTGTGTCCCCCATCTCAGCCATGCAAGGGTGGGATATTTTGGGCATATGGGGCTAATAGGAATTTTTATTTGGATTTTCCTGCAGAATCACTGGTTCACCTACAACGAGACCATGACAGTGGAGAGTGTCACACAGGCTGTGTCCAACCTGGCCCTGCAGTTTGGGGAGGAAGATGCTGACCCAGGAGCCATGGTGGGATTGGGGTGGGATTGGGGGGTGCTGGGGAACCCCCCTGTCCCCCCTGTCTGACCCATTCCCTCCTCTGTCCTGCAGTCCCGCCCGTTCGGTGTCGCTCTGCTCTTCGGAGGGGTGGATGAGAAGGGACCCCAGCTGTGAGTTCTGCTCTCGTAATCCAGGGAAAAGACCAAACCTAATCCAGGGAAAAGACCAAACCTCCACTGCAAAATTCCCAGGCTGTTTTAAGGACTCGATTCTGGGATTTCCTTGGGTTTATCCCATTATGTCCCTGATATGTTTGTTAATCCTGTTAAACCCTTTCCAGACCCCCACCTGCTTGTTTAGCATGGAAAATCATCATATTTGCCCCAAACCCTTGCCTTTTTTAATGAAAAATGTGGTTTCCTGGGGAGGAGGGAAGTGTTAAAGCTCTCCTCATCTTGAGTGTATTTGTACCTTTCCCTAAAGGACCGGCAGAGCCACCAGTAACATAATCCTTGTGACATTCCTTGGGGAGGTGTTGGAGCAGCTGTAACCTGAACTCAGCGCTTCAAATGGCCCCACTGGAAGTGGGAAAGGCTTGGCAGAACCAGACCAGTCAGGGGAAAAAAAACTTGCTGAATTTATTTAAAAAAAAATTAGGATAAGATGAGGAATCCAAAGGGAAATGGCTCTCTGAGGGAAGAACCCAGAAGCTCTTGGGGATGAATCCCAGCTCCAGCTGTT
The DNA here is from genome assembly GCF_028769735.1 of Zonotrichia leucophrys gambelii. Lineage (NCBI taxonomy): Eukaryota > Metazoa > Chordata > Aves > Passeriformes > Passerellidae > Zonotrichia > Zonotrichia leucophrys. The sequence goes on from NC_088195.1 coordinate 5,627,847, forward strand.
CAGGGAGCTCTGGGGGTTGGTGGGAGAGTCCTTGGGGTGCAGATGGGGTGCAGGCAGTGACCCCCTGTCCCCACAGGTTCCACATGGATCCCTCAGGGACGTTCGTGCAGTGCGATGCCAGAGCCATTGGCTCCGCCTCTGAGGGAGCCCAGAGCTCCCTGCAGGAGGTTTACCACAAGGTAAGGGCTGAATTTGGGGTGGGGGTCTCCTCTGTGGGTCTGGGGTACCTCACCAGCTCCCAGGATCCCCTCTTTCCCTCCCCAGTGAGGATTTAGGGCTGGGCTGGAGAGGAGGGGCCTGAGCTGCTCAGGGCAGGATCACTCTGTGAGTATGTGCTGAGGATCTCTACAACTGAGAGCTGCTCCCAGCAGCTGCTCTCTGCCTGTGAGATAATTAAGGCCATGTCAGGAAGTTCTCTATAAATAAAACCTGAGCTCTGGGTGCTGCTGTCAGCATCAGGCTCTGTGTGGGTACAGCTGGAAGCATCCTGAGCTCACAGCAGCACCTTCAGAGAATTGAACAGATTTTGTGCTGGAATTTCTGGTCATGTTTGATATTAAATAGGAATTTTTTTCCCCCATGATGAGAGAATTGCACATTTTGGGTGGTAAGAAACCAAACCCTGATGAAAAGCACAATTAGTGATGGTGGCTGGGAAGACTAATTTGTTCACTAGAATCTTCAAATTACCCAAATCCTGGATTGTGAACCCTTTTTCAAGTGCAGAGTTAGTGAAACACAGCTGTGCTGCACATCCCTCTGGCTCTAGGGATGCCTGGGATTTAGCAGATTAAATGCAGCATGGAGGATTCTGCCTGGAGGGAATCTGGCTTTTTGGGAGGGAATTGGTGAAGAGAAACAGCCCCTCCTGTCCCAAATGAACCATTTTAAATTTACCAGATTTATGTGCCCAAATGAACCATTTTTAAAACTCAGAAAGGCAGAATTTCCCTGTCTCTTTGGGTATCCCTGCCCTGCCTGCTCCAGGCTCCCAGGGATGCTGCAGATCCCTTGCTAAGCTGCTCCTTTGGCTGCCTGGCTCAGGGGATTTGGGAGAGGGGAGGGCCAGGGGCTGAGCCTGCAGCTTGTCATCCATCAGCCATTTGCTTTGCAGTCCATGACGTTAAAGGAAGCCATCAAATCTTCCCTGGTCATCCTGAAGCAGGTCATGGAGGAGAAGCTGAATGCCACCAACATTGAGGTGAGTCCTGCTGGAGTCAGGATTGCCCCTGGAGCAAGGAATGGGGGAGCTCAGGGCTTCCTGAGGTCCTGCACGTGTTCCTGCCCTTTTCATCACATCCTCTGGGGCATTTTGGAAAAGTTGAAGCTTTTCCCTTCCAGAGGAGCAGAGTCTGGTCTGTTTTCATGGCTGATCCATGTGGTATTTGCACCTCCTCAGGATAAGATGAGTCTGACTCCATGTTCTTAGAAGGCTAATTTATTATTTTATGATTATAAATAATTTTATTATTCTAAATATAATTATATTATATTAAAGAATGCTATACTAAAACTATACTAAAGAATAGAGAAAGGATACAGACAGAAGGTTTAGCAAGAATGAATAATAAAAAGTCATGACTGACTCCTCAGTCTGACACAGCTGATGGTGATTGGTTATTAATTAAAAACAATTCACATGGAACCAATCAAACAATGATCTGTTGGATAAACCATGTCCAAACCACATTCCAAAGCAGCAAGCACAGCAGAAACAATCAGATCATTATGGTTTTCATTTCTCTCTGAGGCTTCTCAGCTTCCCAGGAGAAGAAATCCTGGGCCAAGAGGATTTTTCAGGAAATGTAACAGTGACAGATCCAGGATGAGCAGAAGGGATTCTCTGACCTTCTCCAGTCAGCAGAACCCAACATACCACCCAGACTGCTTCCCCTGCATCTAACCATTCTTTTTTGCCTTGCTGCTTGTAATATTAGAAGGAATGAAAATCACCCAGCTCCTGGGCTGCTATATTGGTGCTGGGGCAGTGCCAAAAATCCCCTGGGCAGTGGGAGCAGCAAGGATCCTCCAGGAATGGCTGTGCCCTGTGCCCTGGGGGCAGGCAGCACCCACAGACCCCCAGAGCTGCTCCTCAGGCTCCTTTTTGGGTGGGAAAGGCCCAAACCCCCTGCACTGGGTGGGGTGAGAGGGAGATGAGAAGCCAGGCTGGTGTATAGAGTTTGCTTCTATTTTGGGTGGGTTATGAGACACCAGACCTTTGCAAAGTGTGGCATTCCAGCTCCTGAGCTGCTCTCTCCTCCCCTTCCTTCCCTCTGAGTGCTGGGAAACCTTTCTCCAAACACCCCCAAGCTATTCACCCCATTTTTGTGATAAATTTTGCTGTGGAGGGACCATTCCTGATGGGATTCAGCTTCCTTTGGAGGGCAAGGCCAACAGCACATGGAAACTTGGATACTCTGTCCCAAAATCATTCCTTGGGGCTGGAATCTCCTCCCCAGGTGCTCTCCCAGCCCTTGGCCATACATTTTTTCCTGGTACAGTGCAGGCAGAGGAATGTGTACAGTATCCTGATGTCATGTCCCTGTTTAACAGGGCTTAACTGTGCTTGGCACAGCCCTGCAGTGGGGTGGCATGGTGCAGGGGGCAAGGACAGCAGGAATGTGCTGAGGATTAAAAGGTTTCTGTTGACTCAAGGCACCCCCTGGCTGAAAATGTGCCACCTGAAGAGCTCTTTGCTTCCTAGAAGTATGTGCCTCTCCCATTCCTTGGCTCTGGCCGTGCTGCTGGGGCATTTTCCATCTAGGAACAAAGAGAACAGGGAAAGTGTGGCTGTGCAAGAGTTAAATCCATCGGTGGCAAAGGTCAGGAGCCTGAAAGGACTTGACAATTTTAGATTAATGACTTCCCTGTGAAGCTTTGGTAGGGAGAAGGTGAGAGACAGGCGTGGAGAAGCAAAGGAATTGGTGTCTCTGCTGGGTGTAGTGTTCATTAAGGGGTTTTTTGGTATTTAGAGCTGATTTTGGTACATAAATCTGGCTCTGGTTGGGCCCAGGATCAGTCCAGGGTGGTTTGGTGCTGCTGGGGCTGCCCCTGGATCCCTGGCAGTGTCCAAGGCCAGGCTGGGCAGGGCTGGGAGCAGCCTGGGATGGTGGGAGGTGTCCCTGGGGTGTCCCTGGGTGGGCTTTGAGGTCCCTTTCAAACTCCTCCATGACTGAGGGGCCTAAAGTGGCATCTCCAAGAGTCTGCACCTTGTCTGAGAGGTGAGGGTGAAACGTGGGCTGGCAGCAGCTCTCAGGCTGAGAGTGGGGAAAAACACCTGGAAAACAGCTCATGGTACCTGGCTGCCCTGGATCAGGGGTTCCTTGTGCTGGTGAAGGGGGGATTGTGAGAAATCACCCTGGAAGAGCTCTGGGATCTGCTGGGATGCTCCAGAACTTTCCTTCAGGTTTTTGGTTGCATCCATACTTTGATCCTGGAGAGTCAAACCATGTGCCCAGTGCCTGAGTTCAGGGGCATCCCAGCCCTGATCCCATCCCATCCCATCCCATCCCATCCCATCCCATCCCATCCCATCCCATCCATCCCCCACCCCAAGCCTGTCCTGTCACAGACATATTTTATGAAAAAGCTTCAGCTTCTCCACATTTTGCTGCTTTGGAATGTGATTTAGAGAATTCTTTACCCAGCCTGTGAAATTGTTTTTACTTGATGACCAACGACAGCCACCTGTGTGGAGGCTGTGAGCAGCCACAAGAGTTTATTATCATTTTTTCATTCCTTGCTAGCCTTCTGATGAAATCCTTTCTTCTATTCTTTAGCATAGTTTTAATGTCATTTTCTTTTGAAGAAAATGATATATTATTATAGGTATTATTTTCATATATTATTTTATATCATTTTTATTTTATATTATTTAATATATGATATTTATTATTTTATTGTATATATTATATTTAATGTAATATATATATTAAAATGATAAATCAGCCTTCTGAAACATGGAGTCAAGATTTTCATCTCTTTCTTCATTCTGGGACCCCTGTGAACACCATCACACCATCCTGTCCCCATCCCAGCCTATTATGGGATATCCCAGCTCATTCCAGGCCATCCCAGCTCTCTCTGGAGCCCTGGCATTTCCACTGGCACAGCTGTCCCTGCTTTGGGCTCCCATCCCTGAGCCAGCTGTGAATATTTCTGCTCATATTTCTCCTTCAGGCTTTCATTAAAGTATCCCTCATCCCTGGTGCTGCCTCTGGAATGTTTCTGCTGTCTGCCCTGACTCTGTGCTGTCCCTCTTTTCCTTAGAGATCCCTCCCTCAGTTTCTCTGCCTCAGTTTCCCCAGTTTTCCTGAGCCCCCTCAGCTCCCAGACAGGCCAGGATTTGTCCCCTTGGTTCCTGAGGGAGCAGAATCCTTTGCAGAGGCAGGAATTCTCTCCTGGGAGGTTTTTGATGGCTTTTCCTCCATTCATCCAATCCTCACAGACAGGATTTGTCTCCTTGGTTTCTGGAGGAGAAGAATCCTTTGGAGAGGCAGGAATTCTCTCCTTGATGGCTTTTCCTGACTTTGTGCTGTCCCTATTTCCTTAGAGATCTCTGCCTCAGTTTTCCCAGTTTTTCTGAGTTCCCTCAGCTCCCACACAGGCCAGGATTTGTCCCCTTGGTTCCTGAGGGAGCAGAATCCTCTGCAGAGGCAGAAATTCTCTCCTGGGGGGGTTTTGATGGCTTTTCTGACTCTGATTCTTGCTGTCCCTCTTTTCCTTAGAGAAAAATTTGTCTCTTTGGTTCCTGGAGGAGCAGAATCCTTTGCAGAGGCAGGAATTCTCTCTGGGATGTTTTTGATGGCTTTTCCTGACTCTGACTCGTCCCTCTTTTCCTTAGAGATCTCTGCCTCAGTTTTCCCAGTTTTTCTGAGCCCCCTCAGCTTTCAGACAGGCCAGGATTGGTTCCTGGAGGAGCAGAATCCTTTGCAGAGGCAGGAATTCTCTCCTTGATGGCTTTTCCTGACTCTGTGCTGTCCCTTTTTCCTTAAGAGATCCCTGCCTCAGTTTCTCTGCCTCAGTTTTTCTGAGCCCCCTCAGCTCCCGACAGGCCAGGATTTGTCCCTTTGGTTTCTGGAGGAGCAGAATCCTTTGGAGAGGCAGGAATTCTCTCCTGGGAGGTTTTTGATGGCTTTTCCTGACTCTGACTTTGTGCTGTCCCTCTTTTCCTTAGAGAAACATTTGTCCCCATGGTTCCTGGAGGAGCAGAATCCTTTGCAGAGGCAGGAATTCTCTCTTGAGAGGTTTTTGATGGCTTTTCCTGACTCTGACTCTGAGCTGTCCCTCTTTTCCTTTGGGATCTCTGCCTCAGTTTCCTCACACACAGGATTTGTCCCCTTGATTCCTGGAGGAGCAGAATCCTTTGCAGAGGCAGGAATTCTCTGCTGGGAGGTTTTTGCTGGTTTTTCCCCCATGGAGTGGGAGCAGTTCCCACTAAAATTCCCTGCTGCTGCTCCTCTTGAGGAGGCTGAGTCAATGCAAAGCTATTTGTGCAGCAAGCAGCTATTTTAGGGCACCATGGAGCTGGAATGATCCTGGCAGATCAGCACAAGGAACAGCTGCTCCCTGCTCTCCTCTGCCACATTTAACCCCTTGTTCCTTCTCTTGCAGCTTGCCACGGTGGAGCCTGGCATGAAATTCCACATGTACACAAAGGAGGAGCTGGAGGAGGTCATCAAGGATATTTGAAAAAGAGGGAGAAACCCCCCAAAAGCTCAAAGGCCTGCCCTGACCAAAGGACCTGGTGCAGCTCACCCAGCTCCTGGGATTTCCCTCCCCACAGCACCTGCATCTGCTGCTCTGCCAACTCCAGAGGTTTTTTTACCTTTTCTGGACAGAACTGAGCTTTGCCCAAGGAGGGAATGAAATAAATCATTTTGTTACTCTCACTGGGCTCCTCAGCAAGGGGGGGAGAGGTGGGAAGGGAGGGATTTGGAGCCCAAACTGGGGGTGGTGGATTGGGACAGCAGCTGTGCCAAGGGCACTGCCAGGCCTGCTGCAGGAGTGGGTCTCCCTCTTGTGGTGCTGTCCATGGGGAAATCCAGGTGTTATTCCACACTTCTTTTAAAAAAATAGAGAGTTTTAAATCTGTTCAGTGCCTTCCTCCCTCCTTCTCCAGTGTTTTTTATCTGTAAAAGAGTCCCTGGAGCTCCATCTGCTTCCCTGCAAAGAAATCTGCACTCAGCCTTGGGGTTTGTGTTTGAAAAAAATCCAGAACAACTGATAGATCAGAGCAGCAACAGGGATCATGGGCTGAGATAACCCCTCACCACTGAAATCCTGCAGGCACCACTGGGGTTTCAGTTAACTTTATTTTACACCAGAAAATTCCTGCTTATCCCACTTAGATTTTTATTCTCCTGCAAAAATCTCTCTCTGTGTGCTCAAAACAGTGTCTGGGAATCAAAGCTGGGTCTGATAAGGGAATAAATTAAGATTAAAAGAGTATTTTCCTATCAAATAATGGGTGTGGGGAAAGCCAGCTCTGCCTCAATCCTAGTAGCTGGCTCTGAGCAGGGCAGAGACCTGGAAATCAAATTCCAGGATAAATTACAATTTCAAATTACAATTTCAGGATAAATTATGGTATCACCCTGACCAAGCAGGAGTGGCTGGTGTGGAAGAGCTGGGCCAGGGGTTGCCCTAGGAAATAGGAATGCTGGAAATGAGGAAATGAGTTTCATCAAATCTCCCCCCACCTCCAGCTCTGCCTTTTCCAGAAGGATTCCAGAATCCCTCTCCTGCTGGTTTTCCCCTCTCTTGCCATTGCCTGATGGATTCAGGAAGGGAAGCAAATCTGGAAAATCAGTTTTTGGATCACCTCAGTTTCAGCATAGCCCAGCTCCTTCCTGGAACTCCTGGGAGAATTCCTGACTCCTCTTCCAGAGCTGTTTAAAGGGAATAAATCGGATCAGGTGCTGCCCTTAGGAGTTGGATCCAACACCTGCCCTGCAGGTGGAACTAAATGACCTAAATTACATTTTCATGGCCTTTTCTCCTTTGGGGAGATGTTGGGGAGTTCTGGATGCTGAGAATTTCAGACTTTCTGTGCTGACAGGCACTGACCCCCAAGAGAACACTGCATTGACCTGAGGCCATGGAGAAGCTTCCAAAATGGAATGACAGAACTGGGATTCTGGGTGTGGAGTTTGGATGGAAGTGTGTGATAGCACAGGGTGGGAAACTTACAGTTTAATTTTGGAATATAGTAATATAGATAAAGCAAGATGAAGGTTTTAGTCTGAACATGAGATTCCATCTCTAGTGCTTCAATCCTGACCTTGGCAGAGGTAGGGAAGGAAGGAAAAGAAACGAAAGAAAGATAGAAATAATTAAAACTTAAATTATCTAATTATTAAATTAATTTAAATAATTTAAAAATAATTAAAAATTATTAAAAAATTAAATAATTCCTCAGGGCCGGGCGTGGGGACTCAGCCTGGCTCGGGCTCAGTGCTGTGCCGCTCCTCATCCCCCCCTGTGCCCTGTCCAGCCCCGGAGGTCACAGCGCTGTCCCCTCCGGGACCCCCGGCCCCGCCTGCGCTTTGTGAATGGGTCAGGCGGGCGCCCTATGGCCTCAACCAATCAAAAAATCGCCTTGGCGCTCCGCGCCAATCAGGAGCTGTCGCTGGGTAGATTAGAGATCGAAATGGGGGGGCGTGTTTAAGCGCTGTCAGCCAGTCACAGGAGGAGGTTGGCGGTGATTGACAGATGGGCGAGCCAATCAGCTGGCGCGCCTGTGCTTTCGGGGAGGAGGCGTGGGCGCTCTCTGAGCGACAGCTCCTCCAGCCAATCCTCGCCGCCTCGGCTGGGACAGCGGGACACGCCCCCGATAGACGGACAGCGATAGGCGGAGGGACAGAAAGGCCGATAGACGGAACGACAGACGGACGGACAGAAAGCGCGACAGATGAATCGACAAAGGTCCCCGCCCCGTGCCCGCCCAGCGCACGGGCGGACGGACAAAAAGACATCCCTACTTTCAACGCCTGGGACGGACAGACAGATGACCCTCCCTGCATCTCCCGGGATGGACGGACAGACAGACAGACAGACAGTCCCCTCTGCGTCCCCTGGCATAGACACACAGACAGACATCCCCTCTGCATCCCTGGAATGGACACAGACAGACATCCCCTCTGCATCTCCAAGGACAGACAGACTTCTCTGGGCTTCTCTGGCACCACTCTCCTAACAGCTCAGCAAGTCTGAAATTCTCAGCATCCAGGGGGTTTCCAGCAGTTGCTCTGTCCTGACATTTCTCTGTGAGACACAGCTGGCTGAGCTCTGTGTGAAAGTGATTGCAGTTGAATTGCAGCTGGCTTCTGTTCAGTGGGCAGTTTGCCTTTTCCACACCCACTCCTCCCTCTGAGGACACATCTGCTGATAACAGCTATTGAATGTCACTGCATGGCTGATAAGAGCTACAGCATCCCATTGGGAGATGTGAGCCCAGAGGGAGGAGCCAAGCATTCCTACCCAGATATAATCTGGAGATTCTGGAACACCAGCACGGCTTCTGCACTGGATTGCCCAGAGGAACAGCAGCTGCCTCTTCTTCCCCTGGATCTTCAGAGGCAGAGACTGCACCTTTCTCCAGGATCCTGCTCCAGCAGAACCAGCCCTGACACTGCAGGAGGGCTGAGCCACAATTCCAATGGGACTGCTGCCAGCAGCCTGACCCACAGGGTGTCAGGCTGGGTTCTGACTCTGGCAGTGTTGTTCTAGTGTACTGCATTCTTTATTTTATCTTTTTATTTTCTTCCCTATTAAAGAACTGTCATTCCTGCTCCCATATTTTTTGCCTGAGAGCCCTTAATTTAAAATTTCTAGCAATTCAGAAGGATGGGGTTTACATTCTCCATTTCAGGGGAGGCTCCTGCCTTCCTTAGCAGATTTGGATCTCCAAACCAAGATAGTGCCCCATCACACCCTGGCAGTGCCCAAGAGCCGGGATCCGCAGCAGAGCTGCTCCCCCACAGAAATGGGGCAGGGCCAGGAGAGCTCTTCCCTTTCCTGGGCACCACCAGAGCTCATCACAGCAACCACACGGTGCCGCTGCCGCCCGAGCTGAGCTCCCAGCCCAGCCCAGAAACACCCCAGGGCAGGCCAAGATGCTCTGAATCTGCTCTGCCAGAACAAAAATATTTCACTGATCTTCCCCTTCCAAGTGCAAATTCTTTCTATGCACCACGTTCAAATGGCAACACAAACTTACTTCTGCTTGTGAAAAATCGCTTGGTTTAAAATTTTAAAAGTAAAATAGTAATAAAATGGTTATAAAAAGAGTAATACAAATTAAAGCAATAAGAATTTGGACAATCAGAGTTAGGACAATAAAAGCAAAGAATTAGGAATGTTGGGATGCTTTCCTCTTGAAAAGCACACCTTGCTAACAAAGGATAACCCTTAAAAGCAACAGTCTGCTGCATATTCATTTATCTCATACATGATTCAAAAATTCTTTTCAAACAAAGGATGTTTTCTGGTTATTATCAACTTCCCCCCTTCATCTTGTAAATCATGGTCAGATTCCATGGAGTCTGCAAGGACTGGTTCTTCACAATAATGAAGCAATGATTTTTCTCTCTGGGATCTCAGTATCTTGTTGCTGTTATCTCTGTGCAAAGAATTTCTTGATGATCTCATCCCTTTCTTGAGCTAGTTAAGAAAAGTATCTTACATAGCACAGTTTCTATTTTAATATTATGTTATAACCTAGAGCTATATTTAACACACTGCTTAAGAGGATTAATGCAGCATAACTTTCTAACATGACACATATAATATTTATTTTAATATTTGCAAAAAGCCAATTATATAATATGCATTTTTCAAACGCCCATAAATATTTTCATTCTTGCTGAGTGAGGCTATAAACTTGAAACCATCGGTCAAAAACCTATGTCACAAAAATATTTACCATCATAATCCTTCTGTCTGACAGGATCCAAAACTGAGCACCACCCCTGACTGCTCAGACACTAAAGGTAGCAGGACAAAAAGCTCAGTAGTTTTGGATTTTGCATTCTCACTGTAATGGTTCAACATGAGAGGAATATTGAATTTGTCTTTACAAGCAAGCTGTGGGTCAGCTGGGAGATAAAACCAGCACTGGGAAATAAAGGAAACCATGGGAAGGATTCCACTGATTGATAAATGGAAAAAGGTTCTTGCTTTTACAAATAAACTTTAGGTTTGCTGATAAACGATATTAGACATTGAAAGATGAAAGAAATCATGGGGAAGAAGAGCCCCTAAATTTTGTAAGAATTAAAAATTAAAAGGGGGGGTTGTACATTAGATGGAAATCTTCGGGAAATCTTCAGTATCAGGTGTTTTGGGAAGTTTGTACCTCTCAAATAGCTCAGAAATGGGGAAAGAGAGAAGGGAAATGTGGCCAAGAAATTGGGATAAAAAGGAGGCTGCATCCTACAAAAATGTGAGAGACCCCAGGGGATGCCCCATGGCCTCTCCCTTTATTGGAATAAAGTCAAAGGACTCCCTTTTGGTGTTTGTGGTTTAATTTTCCTAACAAACAGCTCTAACCAATACAACATTGGCAAGAGTTTACAACAAATTATTAATGCTTGTATCCTCTAACTGCAAATATCCCTTATGGGTTTATTTTATTGGTTTCCATGCTCTTGGCCTTGCCTTCTTCCTTGCTATGGATAAACTTGTATTTTATCAATTTCTTCTTCTGTTAGCTGAGTAGTTTGCCCTGCAGAGCAGCTGCTAAGCCCATCCCCACTGCCCCAGTGTGAGATGTGAGTGTGGTGTGAGAAAGGGAGTGCAGTGTTTCCTGGAGATTTTCCTTTGTTGGATCTCAGGTTCACACACCCTGTCACAGCCCCTTGGCAGGATTTAAGCACACATTTCAAGTCAGGTCAATTTTGCCTTCCTGAGGTGTGGCTGGAATCCACCTGTGAGCTCCTGTTCCCTCCACAATGGAGAAAGCAATGTATTTTTTTATTTAATTTAGTGATGAAAGCAGCTCAGGGGTCACACTGATGTTCAGCACCTGGTTTAATTCAGCTGCCAGCACATCCTTTCCCAGGCTGTCACACATGGAAGGGATCCATCAAACCAGCCCCATAAACATCCTGCACCTTTCCTTGACCTGCAATGGCAGCACTTGATCCTGCTGGGCCACCTCTGCTGCTCTGGGTGGGAACCACGCTGGTGCCTTTACATTCCAGGATAAAGATTTTGGTTTTTTAAGTGACTTTGGAGCCACCCTTAGGCTGGCTGGAGGAAAATATCACCTCCTCTATTTTCTCTAGTGTTTTCTCATTCCTGTGTATCCCATTTCAGTGATATTCTCACATTTTGGCAAGCAGAATCTATCACTTAATTTCAGGCTTTGGTCTAATAATCATGAATATCAACACTGAAAGTCTTTCTGAAGTTTGGCTCAGAGGACTCTATGCATTTTATAAAACTGCTTCTGGCCACTGTTGAAATTTACTTTTTCTCATCCCCATTTATCTTGAGTGTTGAAACCGATAGGGATTGTCCTCCCTCAATTTGCTCAGTGTGGTTAATGTTTGTTTCTTGGCTTTGCAGAGGAGAAATGCCATTATCACCCCACCAGACTTGCAAACCAAAGAAAATCTTCCTGCTGCATGACCTTGCAGGTGGCATCTGCTTCTCATTGCATGAGAAGGGTTTGTCAAATCCCTCTCCAGAACCCAAAATTACCCAAAGCAGAGATGCTTTGATAAATACATTTATTTATTTAATAAATACATTTATTTATTTAATAAATACAGATGTATCTGAAACTCAGTGATTCTGGTATTGAATCAAGGCCTTAAAGAAACTGAAAGAGTTAAAAGTTTAGCTAGATTTAGTTAGAAGGATAGAAACTATTTATAATGATTAAAAGTATACCAAGAAGAGCAGAAGTGATGGGGAATGGTTAATTATTGGCAGATGGAGTAGTTAAGGCTAAGATATAAATCACTTACTTGTCTTACTGTGTTTGAAAAAGCAGAATAAAAATGTGGAGCTATTGTGGAAATGAAGCAACCGTGGCTGTACCTGTGCCCTGAAACCAGGCAAGGGCAGGTGGGGAGCTTGGACTGCAGCCAGGGGTCACAAAACCTGACAACAAACAGGAGTAAAAAGGTCAAATTCAGGAAAACATCTTTGCCTTCATCTTAATAAGACAGCTCCCCATTTCAAAACCCACCCACCCATTTGAATGAAGGACTGTGCAAGTGTAAAGGAAGTGTGAACTCATTTAAATATATTTTAATACTAGGTGGGGCTAGGTAATCAATATGTATAGGTGTTCTGGGAAATTATATGTATATGTAAGGCTTTTTTGGGGTACATAAGGTGTTGGATTAACCCCTTTTCTGACCCAGAGATGGGGCAACTGAGAGGGGTTTTAAAAATGTTTATTTTATTTTCAGTCTCATGACAAGGGTGAGACAATACAGATGTTATAATTCACACTGTCACAATCAGAAGACAACTATTTCCTAATTACAATACGTTATAAGAGTTTTGAGGAGGAAGAGGAAGAGGAAGAGGAGGACACACCGAGATTCCTCCATCTTGCCTCTTGAACCCCCATTCTAAAACCCCAAAATTCTAGTTTTTCACCCTGTGACAAATTCACTGTCATTCTACTCAAACTCTTGTGGCTTGTAAATCTTTACACAAAGTTGGTAACTGTTTCCATGGGCTAAAATCAAAGGCACAGGTGTTTCTGACTCTGTGCCAAGGTCTCTGAGCCCCTGCCAGGGTCTGGAATCACCCAGGGCAGCCAGAGGAATGTCCTGGGTGCTGACAGGATGGGACCCGCTGGGATCACCCAGTGCAAGCCCTGCCCTGCACAGACACCCCCAAATCCCACCCTGGGCACCCCTGAGAGCATTTTCCACACACTCCTGGAGCTCTGGCAGCCTTGGGGCTGTGCCCATTCCCTGGGAGCACAACCTGGGCTCCAGATTTGATTATTAGTTCAGGTTTACGAGGCATAAATTTGGTAGTAAAAAAGGAAAATGTTTGTAGCCATGATATTTTCTGAAAAATCCTTTCCTTAGGATTTTTCCTCCTGAGAAGCTGGGAGGCCTCAGGAACAAAATGTAAACAATGGTTATCTGCTGCTGTGGAATGCAACAGGTGGATTTTGATTAGCCCATGTTGGTTGTTTCTAATTAATGGCCAATCACAGTCAGCTGGCTCAGACTCTCTGAGTCACAAGCCTTGGTATAATTCCTTCTTTTTATATTCTTTGCCAGTCTTCTGAAGAAATCCTTTCTTCTATTCTTTTAGGATAGTTTTAATATAATATATATCATAAAATAATGAATCAAGCCTTCTGAAACATGGAGTCAGATCCTGGTCTCTTCCCTCATCCAAAAACCCCTGTGAACAGGGTCACAAATGTTGATTGATTGCATAGGGTGTTGTACTATGTTTATTAATTTGATATTTACAAAACTATTTTATGGACGTCTGAAGTTGCAGGTGCTTCCATTCTTGTGGAGAAATGTACCAGCAGAGCTTTTTCTATTTAAATTGAGAGAAGCATGGTTTAATTTCACTTTGACTGTGACTAAGTGTAGGTGGAGCACCTGAGCTGGTGAAAGTCAGATAATCTCTCACTGATATCCACAATTAGCAGAGCTGTTGCAATCAAACCTAGAAATACAGAGACAATAATATTAAACACAGGCAGCTCAAGAACCTAGCAGTCAAAATGGAGAATAATTTTCTTCACTAACACATTTATTTTATTTTATTTTTGCATTTAAAAGTGTGTAATTTAATAAATACAGATGTATTTGAAACTCAGGTCATATTCTTCCTGGTTTATGACAAGTGTGTGGCAGAAAAGACTCTTCCACTTAAAGAGATCTTGAGCTGGAGTGGAAAAAAGATTTAATGGAACAAATGTGAAAGAATAAAAAGCAATAAAAGGCTGTTTATTTTTGCCTGTTGGGTGGTATGAAAATTCCAGCAATGAAATTCCTCCTGGCTCTGAGGGAGCAGTGAAATATCCTTTATTTAGGTATTTGTGCTGTATAGTTACAAAATAGAGGAGAACCTCATTGGAAAATGTTTCTCCTGCCGTGATTTAGCTGGGATCTGTTGGGAATGAGCAGGAACAGCTGCAGGTACAGGTGAATGTGGCATTGCAGCATCTCCCTCACAGCTGCAGGGCTCAGGGGCAGCAGCTTTCCTATGGAATTGTGCAAGATTCCCAATATTTCCTGTTTCTGCATCAGGAGAAAACCAGAAAACCATTGGGGCCAAAGAGCTTTTTGGTGAAGCAAAGGGTGGAAGAAATATCTTGCTAGAGATATGTAATTTTATTTTTTTTAAATTTATTTTAAATTTAGTTTTTTAATATATTTTAATTTTATTTTAAATTTAGGTTTTGGTGGCTTTTTTTTAGGTTTTGGGGGTTTTTTTTGGGTTTTTTGTTTTTCTTTTTTTTTTTAGAAGCTTAATTCTGCACGGAGGTGAAAATCAGCTGGAAGTCACACCTGCTGGCCGCTTTTTCCTCAGTTCTTCCTCAGTTCTTTCTCTCCTCTGTCTGAAGAACTGCAGGGCTGACCCAGCCAGGGTGCCTGAGCAGCTCAATACAAGGTGTCATTCCCAAACAGGAGGAAACTTTAACCAGAGCAAAAGCTGCTGAGAAAGTCATGAATCATATCCCATTCTGCAAGTCAAATTCTTGACTGTTTTCTCACTACTGTTGATCCAGCTGTAAATTACTTTAAAATAGCACTTAAAATGTGTAATTTTCCATACCATATATGCTTTAAAATAGCACTTAAAATGTGTAATTTTCCATACCAGCCATAAGAGAAACTTTGTGCTGAGAAGGCCCTATAAAGATATGTCTATGTTTGCATATATAGATTTTGTTTTCTTTCAGATGAAGTTATTTCTTCATTTCAAAACTTAATGGAAAGATTTTTGGATTTATGATGATCAGTTGTACAACTGTCAGTCCTCTGCTACAGGTACAGCACAAGGACTCAAACTGTTTAAGCCCTAAATTAAAGTTTACTTTCCATTTAGCTGTCATTTTCCTCCTCCCTCTTTAATCTTATCTTTAAAATGACAGTTTAAATATTTGCTTAGCAATGCCATGTTTATCCTGTTAAGATAATCTGCTTATCTGAGAAGGAGAAAGCTGAGATGACCAAGAAATCTGTGAGGAGCAGGAGGCCTCTGGGAGAGCTGGACTTTGGACAAGGACTGTGGACAAGGGGGAACAGTTTTAAGCTGAAAGATGGTAGATTTAAATTGATTTTATTAAGAAATCCCTCCCTGTGAGGGTGGGCAGGCCCTGGCACAGGTGCCCAGAGCAGCTGTGGCTGCCCCTGGATCCCTGGAGATGTCCAAGGCCAGGCTGGAGAGGGCTGGGACCTATTTGGGACAGTGAAGGTGTCCCCTATGGTGGGGTGGAATGATATGGGCTTGAAGGTCCCTTCCAAGCCAAACCATTCTATAATAAATACAAATTATAATATAAGTACAGATATATTATAATATAAATGCAATATACTATTATATAAATAGAAATACATAAGTATTATAAATAAATATAAATTATAAATAAGAATAAATATAAATTATTCTATAATAAACAAAAATCTGCAATATCTCAGAGCTGGCTGGGCCCAGCTCAGCCCATCAGGCCAGGGCTGCTCCTGGGCTCCCCTGGCAGGGGAGCTGCTGTGCCCAGGGATGTGGTGTCCCCTGAGCCCAGGGCTGGCTCTGGCTCCCCGAGTGTCCCAGGGCTCAGCACCAGCCCTGAGCACCCTCACACTGAAGGGGCAGCTGAAGGATTCACACCTGAGTGAGGGGGAGCAGAATTTGGGGCCTGGCCACTGCTCCTGCTCCCTCCTGTGTGGGCCCAGCCAAAGAAAATCCTCTGAAACACCAAATAATAAATGAGATATTAAATACCTCTTTCAAATAATGAAATATAGTGAGTTTCGATTAGATTTTAGGAAACAATCCTTCCTTGTGAGGGTGGGCAGGCCCTGGCACAGGGTGCCCAGAGCAGCTGGGGCTGCCCCTGGATCCCTGGCAGTGCCCAAGGCCAGGCTGGATGGGGTTTGGAACATTCTGGGACAGTGGAAGGTGTCCCTGCCCATGGCATCATCCCACAAGATGATCTCCTGTGGGAAATGAATTTGTAGAGAATTCTCAAAGCCTGACAGAAGGCTCACATGGAATAGCACAGACATTGCTGAGAGAGAAATGGAACTACTTTCAATGGACGGCCTTGCAAATGAGACTGGATACTTTGGAGAAATAGAACTATGAAAGGTGCATTGTAGTAGGACCCATGAGGGATAATTTTAGATAATTTGCTTTAAAGCATTTACAGCTTTATATGCTTTATAATATATTGTATATATGCTTTATAATATATTGTAATGGTTGGCTTCTAATTGTGATAGTGTGATTTATAACATCTGTATTGTCTCACCCTTCACATGAGACTGAAAATGGAATAAAAGCTTTTAAAACACCTCTCAGTTGCCCCATCTCTGGGTCAGAAAAGGCATAATCCAACAGTCTCCCTGGTCTCTTCCAATCCAAACTCTTCTGGGGTTCTAGTTTATGTTTTTCAGCTGGCCAGAGCTGAGGAGGGAGAAAAAGAAAGAGAAGCACAAGAGCTCAGCTCCCTAAGGAAGGTTTAGAGGGTGAGGAAGACCATCCCAATGAGGTTCAGAGTGGACCCCCTTGCTTTCTAACCTCCACACAAAGCCTGGATTCAGCTAGGTCTAATCTTTGCCTCGGATTATGACAATTGTTCATGTTTAATGGAATTATCTAGACAAAATTTGTAACAGTTAGTACTGAACAGCTACATGGAATTTTTATTAATTCAGCATTCCATCAGTCACTTACTGAGGATCTTTTGGAACTAAGAAATCTCTCCTGGGCATGGAAGGACCTCTTAATTTCAGGTGAAGGATCTGAAACCTTGAGTGGTGCTCCAGTTCAAGGGGAGTCACTGCTATGCAGCCCAGCTGCCACTCAGGGACAGCTCAAATTTGGCTTATCCTGGTGGCAATATTCATTGGAGTGAAGTAGGTGGCTGCTAGTCAGTAGTTTAGAGAAGATAGATGTCTTTGTTTTAGCTCTGTTATCTCCTTCTGTACTTTAGTTATTTTCCACTTTGGGGCTTTGAAACCACCTTTAAAAATATTTTTGCTTCACTTCCTTGTACCTGAGCCAGGAGCATTCCAGCTGTCAAATCCAACACAGGGCGTGGGGCCTGTTGCTCCACAGCTGGTCTGATCCAAAGTACAGCTGAGGGTCAGGTGTATCCATGAGAGGCACCATAATATTTATAAAATTGCCTTGGGGCCTCTTGCCATCTCTCTCTCTATCACTGGTTATGTTCCTGTATTTTCAATGTTTTTTTTTTTATAGACAGGAGAGTTTTCTTCTAATGACAAAATTCAGTGTCAGCACATGACTGGTTTACAAATGGAGATGAGAGCTGAGACAGGTCCTGCCTCTGACTCAGATTTCTGGCAGTAGTTCCATTTGAGGTAGTCTGCATCCCAAATGTGTCTCATTTGCAAATTATTAAGAATGGCCAATTAGGGCTATTACAAGATGAATTATTTAGTGAATAGACACAAGATTAACAGACTTAGGACTTTTAACAGACTGCTTACTACACAGGATGAAACAAAACCAACTGCTAGCAGATGAAAAGGTACCTATATTCCAGTAGATGGAAAGGTACCTACATTACAGCTAGTGAAGAAATAGTATAGATTAGGAGTCAATGTAATTTAGCATGGAATTGATGATTGAGTACACATAAGGTCCTTTCAACTCAATTCCTGGGAAAATATCTGTGGAATTTGCATCCAAACTCTGGGGAGAAATCCTTCACATTTCCAAGGTGTGTATAGGAGATTTCTGCCTCCATGAAAGCTTGTGCGGATTTTATAGTTTGTAAAGTGAATTGTCTGTCAGTCGGAAATTCCAGCTCATATCCCCACACCTTGTTCTCAAGGCCAGTTGTTTGTTGCCTGTTGGGGAAGATGAGACAGGAAAGCCTTATAAATATTATTGTCTGGCAAAAGATTTTGAGAATATGGAAACTATAAGTGAGATTGAAATGAAAGCAAGCTTTGAGATCCCTCAGTTACTGAACAACTGGAAAACAATGGTGTGGCCAGCTGAAGGTGATCCCCTTTTGATGGAACAACACCCTCTGCTTGCAGACAGGCCCAAGGGTCAGAGCAGACCCTGCCAGCTTGGCAGAAGGGGCCCAAAGAGGAGTTTTTAGGGTTTAAAATGTAACACAGTGTGGTGAGGTAATGATTCTTATAGGCTGTATGGAAATGCTGTAGGATTTGTATCTTGTGCTAGATTGGTTAGTGAGAATGAGAATATTCAACACAGAAGAAGATTTATGGTATTCTAACGGGAACCTCGCTGTCTTACCCTTTTACTCTCTTTTACTCTCTCACCCTCTCTGCCCCTCTCTTCTCTCAGTCCTGCTCCAGCTGTGGCTGGCAGCTCCCAGCAGGGCCCTGCACCCAGGCCCTTTGCAATAACCCACAAGTTCCCAGCCCTGGCTGCAGAGATCTCTGGTCTCTGTCCGTCCCCACCATCCTACCCCTGACACTCCTACAATTGTGCACTGGGAGCTCCATCCCTGGTACCAGAGAGAGAGAGAACTCACCAGCCAGGCCAGGCTGGGTTATCTCATCATCCATGTGATGGGACAACAATGCTGATGGACAGAACAGATCAGGTCTATTGTGAGAAGAGTCACAGGGAAGTCCTGCCACACTGGTTTCCAAGGGGCAGCTGGAGTTACTCAGCAGAAGTGACAGCTCTCAGTGGCTTTAGGCACAGGACTTGTGTTCCCATCTGGCTTTTTTGGTCCTTTTCTCAGTTATGTGGGACTGTGGTGCACACATGAGGTGTTTTGTTGGATGGCCCATCAGAAATGCCAGCTGGGTCTGTTCCAGCTGCTGTGGTTGTGCTTGGCAAAGCCTGGTGCTCTCACTTTCTCACACAGGTGTGCCCATGTTCACAGGGGTCTCAGAATGAGGGAAGAGATGAGGATCTGACTCTGTGTTTCAGAAGGTTAATTTATTATTTTATGATATATATTATGTTAAAACTATGCTAAAAGAAGAGAAGAAAGGATTTCATCAGAAGGCTAGCAAGCAAAGGAGAAAGAATGGAATGAATAACAAAGGCTTGTGACTGACCAAGAGTCCAAGCCAGCTGACTGTGATTGGCCATTAATTAGAAACAACCACATGAGACCAATCACAGATGCACCTGTTGCATTCCACAGCAGCAGATAATCATTGTTTACATTTTGTTCCTGAGGCTCTCAGCTTCTCAGGAGAAAATTCCTGGCAAAGGGATTTTTCAGAAAATACATCAGTGACAGTTGGGTGGTGGATGAACCATCTCACCTTCAGGCAGAGCTCCCAGCACTGCCTTTTGCAAACCACAATGGGGATGTGCAGATGCACAGTTCCACCCTGGGCACCCCAATTATGAAAGCAGAGGCAGCACAGCTGTGAGGTCAGAGCCTGCCCAGCCCTGTGGCACAGGACAGAACCCAGAGGGGCTGTGTGGCTGTCACACTGGGCACACACCACCTCCTGCTGCAGCTGGGCAGGCAGCTGAGCCCAGGGGGACAGGGAGGAGAAAACCTCACCAGAAAAACCACTGGAGTCTTCCAAAGCAGAGTTGACTGGAGCTCAGCAGCTGCACCATGAGCTGGTATGAAGTGGCTGCTCCTGCCCAGGGTGTCAGGTTGGAGCAGCAGGAGGGATGTGATTGTCACAGGGGTTGGAGCAGCATGGGGAAGCTGACAGGTTTGCTGAAGACCAACCTGTGATGTGTGAAATCCCCTTTCTGTGGGGATGGAAGAAGAGAAGAGGCTCAGGAGACAGGCATAACTTTTCTCTGGTTTCTTTTCCAAGGGATGTTGTTCAGGCTTATCTGGCAGGTGCCTTTGTCTCCTGGGGAGAAATTTTCTGAGTCCATGCCATCCTCACAAAGTGCACACTACACTGTCCTGCTGTGGGCAGGGGCAGGATGAGAATGTCTGAGGGCAGTGCAAGCACAGGGGAGAGCAGGGGGTGTCCCTAATCTGCAGCCCTGGGCTCTCACTTGGGTGACGAAGCTTGAGCACTGCTTGTGCTGTGGGCAGGCTCAGGCAGAGCAAAGCCCCCTGGCAGTGTCCTGGCACACCAGAACCTGAACCTCCAGCTTTGGCTGCAGAAGGACAAACTGCTGTGGAGCCAAGCACTCAGGGCAGAGCCAGGCATCTGCAGGGGAAGGCATTTCCCACCTCTGGCAAGAGACTGCAGGTGTGGGAGAGCTCTGGGACCAAAGTCAGGCAAAGCTCCTGTGCTTCCTTGTGG
Organism: Zonotrichia leucophrys gambelii; assembly: GCF_028769735.1. Lineage (NCBI taxonomy): Eukaryota > Metazoa > Chordata > Aves > Passeriformes > Passerellidae > Zonotrichia > Zonotrichia leucophrys. The sequence goes on from NC_088195.1 coordinate 5,648,258, forward strand.
TTATTAATTTTTGTGGTGGTCTCCAGGATGAGGTGAGAGATGAGAATTGACTCCCAAGATCTCAGAAGGCTTACATTACATTACGTTACATATTACATTACATTACATTTACATTCTATTCTATTCTATTCTATTCTATTCTATTCTATTCTATTCTATTCTATTCTATTCTATTCTATTCTATTTTAAAACTACACTAAAGAAACAGAAAGGACACATCAGAAGGCTAGCAAAGAAAGATAATAAAAAACTTGTGACTGACCAGTCCCAACACAGCTGGACTGAGATTGGTCATTAATCAAAAACAATTCACATGGAACCAATCAAAGATGTACTTTTTGGTAAACAACTTCCAAACCACATTCTAAGCAATCAGGTAATTATTGTTTATATTTTGTTTCTGAAGTTTCTCAGGAGAAAAATTCTAGCGAAGGGATTTTTCATAAAATATAACAGTAACACTTCCTTGCTGTGAAGGGTTTTGCCTGAGGCTGGGTAATTGACAGCCCCAGGACTCCCTCTCTTTCAGGCAAAAGATGCTGCAGCTGAAGAAGAGCTTTAAAGTCTTCATCTTGTTGGTCTCAGTGGCTCTTGGTGAGTTTTCATGGGCAAACAACTGACAGTGACAGCCTGGATCCCAGCTTTCCTTTGGGGCCATCATGTGTGGAAGCTCCTGTGGCCCAAAAGGTGCCCTTGAGAGGCTTTGGGACCACCAGCAAGACCCCAGGCAGTCTCACAGCCATGCTCTGGCTGCTGGGCTGAGCAGCTTGCTGCAAGGTGGGGAGAGAAGGGCGTGGGTATTTCCAGAGCTGAACTGGGGATGCCCAGAAGGGAGTTACAGTGCAAGGAGAGGGGTGGGCAGGTCCTTCCCCAGCCCCTACAGCCTGGTCCTGGTGCTGACTGAAGTGAGGGGAAACAGGGAGTGGAATTGGGGCCACAAGCACTGCAGACCACGCTGCCATGTCCCTGAAGCCTCTCAGCCAGAGGCACATCCTCTCTTCACGCTCATTCCTCACCCCTGAGCTCACCTGCTGCCGACACCCAGGGCAGCAGGGAGCAGACAATGGGCCCTGGGGCTGGCTGCAAACCCCACCCCAGTGCCTGGTGCTGTGAATTGCAGGTGTCTTCTGTGGGACTGCCCTGTCAGAATGGTCACCATGGACAAAGGAACTTCTGGAGGTTAGTGACTGTGGTGGGACAGGCACCTCCTGCAGGGGATGTTGCTGATGGTGGCTGGATAAATCTGAGGCTCTTCTGCTCCTACACAGCACCACCCAAAGAAGCAGCAGATTGTGTAGTCTGCCCTGGGAGCCATGGTGGCTCTGGCAGTAGATGTTCTAATTGAGATTTTGGTGGTTTGGCAGTAAATGTTCTAATGAAGATTTTGGTGGCTCTGGCAGTAGATGTTCTAATCAAGATTGTGGTGGCTCTGGCAGTAAATGTTCTAATTGAGATTTTTCTCTTTCAGAAGATGCAAAGTGTATTTCCATCAGGACGAACAGCTTTCTGGTAAGAGACATTTCCTGAACTGGAACTGTGTCTGTGCAGAATGTCAGCTGACCTTGTGCTACCTGTGCTCAGTTTCCAAACACAAAAGGCTCCTGTCCTTCTTTCCTGCCTTCGCCTTTTGCTCAGCTTGGGCTGGAAAGAAGCTCAGCAAAGCAGGGAAAGCCCATGTGTCTGTTCACTGAGCTCAGGTGCTTCACAGAAGAAATGGGTTGCTTTGGCAAGATCTGCTTTTCTGTTCTTGCAGGAATTCACACACTTTGATTGAAACCCAAAAGTTGCAGAATCTGCTGGAAGAGGTCACTCAGCTGAGGGCGGAGATCAGTACTTTGAAGGTGACGCTGCCATTTTGGGGAAAGAGAACAGAAAGAGCCATTTCGGGTCTGGGCAGAGCCCCCAAGAAAGCTCTCCTTGGTATTGTTGGTGGGGTCAGAACATTGTGGCCACAGACCCTGTTCCTCAGCCCTTGTGGCTCCATCAGCAGCACAGTTTGCCAGCTCTGTGGGCATGGCATGCTCAGCTGGCACTGAGCTCTGCCTCTGTGGGTGCTGGCAGCCTGCTGAACTGTCCTCTCCCGTTTGCTCATGGCTTTCCCAGGAGCTGAGCCAGATAGCTTTGGACCCCTGTGTCAGGACAAACTGGGCCCTCAAGAGCACTGGTAAGGACATGAGCAGCCCGGTCTCCCTGCCCTGTGCCTGTCTGTGTCCTGCCACTGCCTCCACAGGGAGGGAGGGATGTCTGGGGCTGTTCTGGGGGGATGGCACAGAAATGACAAGGTTCCTGTGTGGATGGAGGGGCTCTCTTCCTCCCCACTGCACCTGGAGAAGGAATGGCTGGCTTGTGCTTTGCTTCCTCCCTGCACTCTCAGCCCTGTGGGAGAGGCAGTCACCAGCCCTGTGGCAGCTGTCATTGTCCCCCAGGGCAGGGTGGTGCAGGCAGGACAGGTGGACATGGAGCTGCCCAGGGGCACCAGAAATGCTGTCTGAGCACCAAGCCCTGCCAGTGTGCAGCTGCTTGCAGCCATTTCCTCTCCCTCCCTTACAGGAGCCACCATTGACACACAAAGAACTTCCCAGACCTATGACTGCAAAGATAGTCTTCCCTGCAGGATTTTACGCTTCTTCTGGGCTGCCAGCCCTCCTGATACTATCCTGCAGGTATCTTAGCAGAAATCACCACTTTTCTTCTCTCCTGTGAGTTTGGGAACCATTCCTGGGGCTCTCCCCTCAGCCCAGTGGTACTGATGAAGCCCACAGCACATTGGATTCCTGAAACCAAAGCTGGAGCACAGGGTTGGGCTTGCTGAGAAGCAGTGCTTCCTCTGCAGAGGGGAGTGGAGCCAGACTGAGCTCTGCTGCTGCATTCTGCCCACACTCCTTGGCCACAGCTGCTGAAAGGACTTTCTACCTGCTGACCCTGTCTCCACTGTCAACCCTAAGAAGTGCTTTACAGGGTGGGAGGAGGGACGCCCTGCAGAGTCCCTGGGCAGAGCTGTTTCTGCTGAGTAGGACGGTTTCATGACCAATATTCTCTGTTCTGCCATGATGAGACCACCTTGACAGGCAGGGAAGTTCTGCTTCTGCCCATTTCCTCACAGCTCCTTATTTCCTAGCTGAAACAGAGCCCACAGACATGTCAGGCCCAGTGCTTCAACCCAGGGTGGCCCACTCATCACTGCTCTTGCTTTCTGTTGCAGCCAAAGGTTTTCCCAGGAAACTGCTGGGCTTTCAAAGGCCATCAGGGCCAGGTTGTCATCAAGCTGCCAGCACGAGTCTACCTGACTGCCATCACACTGCAGCACATCTCCAAAGATGCCTCTCCAAGTGGGACCATCGTCAGTGCCCCCAAAGACATTGCTGTCTTTGTAAGTCTGCTGGGCCCTTCTGCTGGGGGTCTGGCCCTGGTGGGAGCTCAGAGTGAGGTTTTGTTTTGGTGCATCCTCTGAGCTGTGTGACCTGCACTCCCCTGAGCACTGCTGTGTGACACTTCAACGGCTCAAGAGTCTTGGGATTTCTGCTGGTCAGAGTGACCCCAAGATGTGTACAAGTCTCTTTTCCCAGCCTGGCGTTTGAAGAAGGAGTCAAGTTCTTCTGTTCTCATTCTCAAGCTTGTTTATTATTTCTTACCTATAACATCCTTTCTCTGGCCTGCTGAGGGCTGTTCAGCAGGTCAGACAGAGGCTCACTGACGGCCCTTGGAGGCGGTGTGGTCTTTTATACTAAAAACTACATGTACAATATTTACAATAACTTCCCAATACCTATCACCTGTGTTAGACAGCAAGTTTCTACCTTAAACCAATCCAAAAGTGCCACCATCACAGCAGAAGATGGAGGCCAAGAAGGAGAAAGGCTGGACATGCCCAGATTCCTCCATCTTGCCTCCTGAACCCCCATTCTAAAAACCTCAAAATACTATTTTTCACCCCATGACAAGCTAACTATTATTCTACTTAAAACCTCTTGACTTGTAATTCTTCATCTAAGGTTGGTAATTTACTCCATGGGTCAAAATCAAAGTCTCAGGTGTCTGTGGGCTCTGTGCCGAGGTCTCTGAGACCCCTGGCAGAGGCTCGAGCCATCCAGGACAGCCAGAGAGATGTCCTGAGTTCTGACCCAAGAGGTCCATTCTTTGTAAGACTCCTTCTGGCCAAACAGGTATGAGTTCTTGACCAAAATGCAAGGCAGAGACTGAGCTCTACCCTGAGAACTTCCCTAACCAACTGCCAGAGGCCTGGGAGAGGCTGACCCAAGTCTGTACATTCCCTCTTTGTGGGGATGAGCCTGACTCACTCTCCTTGTGCTTTGCTCCCAAGGGGGTGGATACAGAAGAGGACACAGAAGAGGAAACTCTCCTGGGGATGTTCACCTTCAATGTGGAAAAAAACCCCACACAGACTTTCCCTCTGAAGGTATGCTCCACGCATGGGGGGCAGGAGTAAAACAGGTTTGCTTGCAAATCCATGGCTGGGAAGGTGCAAATGTTCCCTCCTTGGGCAGAGGGTCCTGGGTTGCTGCTGAAGGAGACCTGGTGGGGCTTGGAGGGCAGAGCAGCACGTGGTAGTGGTGGCTGAAGGACAGGGTCAGGCCCATGGCAATACAGCTCCTGGGAGATCCCTGGCTGCAGGCACTGCCTTCAGAAAAAAAAGCCAGATGCACATACAGCCACAGCACCCAAACAAACAGACCTTGTGGCATGGAGAAATGGGGACAAATGGTGGCAAAAGCCATCAGGCATCACTGTTGTTCCACTGTGTGCCCTGCTGACAAGCTGGACAGTGTCACCCCAGCACAGAATGTCCCTTCTCTCCCATTGCTCTCAGTCTGCCAGGAGGAAGGCAGGCAGAGGGCATGGCAGGGGCTCAGTAGGGTGACACACAGTTGGGGTGACACACAGTTGGGGTGACACACAGTGGGGTGACACAGCAGTCTCATGCACAGGAGCACATCCCCAGCCCCTCTGTCAGCACAGAGCAAGGGACAGAGGGAATGGAGGAGCTGGGCCAGCGTGCAGAGGATGCCAAGTGCCTTCCCTTGCCCTCAGCCTCCCCAGCAGCCCTAGTAGCAGCTTCAGATCTCTATTGCTCCTCCCAGCTTCTTTTGGGAGCTTGTTCCTGAGCAGAATCAGGTCTGGCAGGGTGACACTGATTTCATTGTTGATTTTAACACCCGCTTTTTCCCACTTCACAGAACATGCTGCTCCCCAGAGCTTTTTCACATGTCAAACTTCTTGTGAAGAGCAACTGGGGAAACCCGTGGTATACCTGCATTTACCGAGTGAAGGTTCACGGAAAGATGGAAAACCAGAAAGACTTAACCCAGGGCCAAGATAAATAAGAAAAGACAAATGAAGAAGAAAGGGCAGGGGGAAGAAGGGAAATGGGGGGAATTATGTGGCATCCCAATGTTGATTTTAGACTCTGCATGTGGGACTGTGTCAGGTGAGTTTTAGGTAAGATATAAGGAATTATAGAATCATTTAATCCCCTCTATAGAAAGGGACCCACAAGGATCATCAAGTTCAACTCTAAGTCCTGCACAGGACAGCCCCAACAACCACACCATGTGTCTGGCAGCTGGCTTGGTGCTGTAGCCAATTCACTGGGGAACCTGACCAGTACCTGACCACATTCTGGGTTCTGGGTTCTGATTCTTCACCCAGAAGGTTCTTCACTCAGAAGAAGAAAGTTCTTTACCCAAGGTTCCTCACCTGTTTCTTCTGGACAGTTACAGGCTTTTCTGGACAGAAGAGGTGTAGGGGTCCCTTCCATGTCAGGGGTTCCATGGTACCATGATTCTATGATTCTATGACCATTTGTTGCCAACCCATCTCTTGTAAACCCCTGACACAGTGCTGTGTATGTCCCATCCCAGAAGCAGAGTGGAAGCCACAGGTCCAAGGTTTTAGACAATGGCAGAATGGATGGAAACCTCTCCTCCTTGCCCATGACACACTAATTTGTGCCAGAGCCTCGCACTATTGACTAAAACAAATAAAGCCATCGATCCTGGGAATTGAACTTCAACATTTGTTTGATGAGTAGAGCTGTAAACAGTAAATAAGAAAGCAAAGGATGGGGATTCCACCACCTCCATGGGCAGCTCCTTCCAAGGCCTGACCACCCTTTCCATAGGGAAATTCCTGCTGATGTCCAACCTGAACCTGCCCTAGCGCAGCCTGAGCCCGTTCCCTCTCCTCCTGTCCCTGTCCCTGGAGCAGAGTCTGACCCCTCAGCTGTCCCCTCCTGTCAGGAGCTGTGCAGAGCCACAGGGTCCCCCCTGGGCCTCCTTTTCTCCAGGCTGAGCCCCTTCCCAGCTCCCTCAGCTGCTCCTCATCAGACTTATGGCACATGACTTTTAGCTAGGAATTCTCTGCAAACCCCTTTGTAACAACCTCATGCTGGTTTACTGTCACTTAAGTTAATCCAGGACAGGGATTTAATTTTTTTGTTACCAAAAAAAAGCAGCATTCATTATTCAGCCAGATGCACGGGGGGATAGCTTCTCCCAAAGATGTGCATGCTGAGTACAGGAAAGTTTCTGTTTATATTCTGGATTTTTTATACATATTCATTGATTGTCCCAGACTAAACATACATATGATACATATGATTATACATATGATTTTTATACATATATTTTTTCATACATGCTTATTATTTCCCCAAAATCATTAACATATTTCCCCATTTCTTCTTCAGTCCTGGGGTGTGTCTCTGGTGGTCCGTGGTGGTTGTGGACCCCAATGTTCCAGGTGACCTTGCTGAGCTGGCAGGACACTGAGGCTGGTGAATTTCCAGACTCCTTACACAATGGGCATTGTGCAGTTTCCATAGGCCAGTCATTATGGAACAAGCTTTGTGTTAGCTCACCAGGTGTAGGCCATTTATCATCTGGTAACAATTTTATTTATGGCATTATCTTCATCCTTCCCGTTAACCCACAGTCTCAAATTTTAAAAGGCAGGACTTTAAAGTGAGGTAATTACATTTTTAGTACTCCCATGCAAAAAAAAAAAAATCAACTCAGAGAAAAAATATTTTTCCACATGACCAATTTATGGAAGTAGCTCACTCTACTCAGCTGAGCTTCAAGTCTAAGTTGCTGGGGAATCCCCTGGCAGCAAAAGCTCTAACAAGTGCCACTGTCACCTCCCTTATGAATCAGACAAGTAAAGCAATCCTAAAAAGCACCACTGACTAGTAAGGAAGCCAACTTCAAACTGGGGCACAGAAAGAGCAGTGAACAGCTCAGCAGTGAACCCTGCTGCAACTAAAAGCTATTCAGGTGTTACATTTCCACAAAGAATTGCCCCTGTTCCTTCAAATAATGTAGGAAAGCTATTGTTGTGAATGTTAGGCTCTTTTTTTTCCATTTTAATTCTTATCTGACAGTTGAATCTCAAGTTGTGCAAAACTTTGTTTAAAAAGTCCAACCTTCTATACAAAGTGGGTCTTGGAAACAAATTCTGGACTATGCAAGGGTAAATAAAATAACAAATACATATTTCACAGTTATTTACAAATTTTGTAATACCTGTCACTCATTTAAGAACCGTTTACTCAAGTGTAAAGCCAAGCACTGAAATTTTACACTAAACAAACTGTCTCCAGGAAACACATTCTAAAAGTGCCTTAGTAAAGGAGATCCCTTTCCCAGAAACAATAAAAACTTTCCTGGAATAAACCACAGTTGTCACTGAAAATGCAGGAAAAACAAAATTCTCCAACATTTTTAGCGTTGGAGAATCAATGCATTACTTCCTTCTGGCCAGGATGTTGCTCTAGCCAGGATGTGCAATAGAAATAATTTCATCCACACAGCCTGGGTTGTGCAGAGAAAATCCATGACACATGAATTTTACCAGATTTTTCACAAACTTTATACAGTCAAAACCCATTGGTTCAAGGTTTATTGGTTCCAAGTTACACAGTTTGTAGTATTTGGTTTCTTATTGGTTACAGATCTCTCTGACTGATGCTAATTAGGTCCTCCTTCTTATCTATCTCTTATCTATCTTTTCTCAGACCAGGTGTCTCTGACCATGCCAGGAGTGATGTTTGTTGTTAAGACAATTCTTGATGGTTGTTACCTTTTGTGTATCTTCTGTGCTACCCCTAGCCTGCAGAGATGTTAAGCTCATCAGGCCTGGAGTGGTGAAACATTTGAAAATAGACTTTAATTCCATTTGGGCAAAGGCAAACAAAACCCCTGACTAATGTTATACAAAATATTTTAAACTTGGTATTATTTCCAACAAGAGGGACCCACATAAGCTCCTCACTGAGCTAGAGGGTTATAGAGGCATGGATTCCTTCCCTGGAATTCATGGCAAATGTGAAGCCTTTGCACAATTTCCTCCAACTTAGGTGTGATGGCTGTTGATGTAATAATGCATAAAGAAACCAGTGAAATTATTTCTTCTGCCAGTGTCCTCTGTGACTGCTAGAGAAGAAAAAAGAAGCTCTTATATTCAACATCTCACCCACAATCCCCTCCCAAAATACTCTGTTAACCCTCAATCCTTCCTTCTTCAAAGCTGTGTGGCATTGTTAGCATGAAAGGATAAAGAGCTTGCTTTGGAGCTAGAGGAGGAAATAAACCACAGAGGACCCTTTCAAGGATTGAGAACCTGAAAACATGTAGAGGAATATAATTCCTGCATCCTGAGTTTCTCATCCAATGGTGGTTTAGCTGTCGAGCCCCACACAGCTGCTCCCTCACTGCCCTGCCAGAAGGATCAGGGAGAGAATCAGAGGGGTTAAAGCTGGAAAATTCATGGGTTGGGATAAAGACAGTTTAATATGGAAAGCAAAAGTTACACATGCAAACAAAGCAAAACCAGGAATTCACTCCCTGTTTCCCATGGGCAGGCAGGTGTTCAGCCATCCCACGGAGAGCAGGGCTCCAGGACACACAGCAGTGACTTGGGAAGGCAAACAGCATCACTGCAAACATCCCTCCCCTCCTTCCTTCTGCCCCCACTCTATGTACTGAGCAGGGTGTCAGTGGCCTGGACATGCCTTTGGTCACTTTGGTCACCTGTCCCAGCTCCCCACACACCCCCAGCCCCCTTGCCAGCCTGGCAGTGTGAAAAGCAGAAAAGGCCTTGGCTCTGTGTGAGCACTGCTCAGCAATAACAAAAACATCTCCATCATCATCCCTGCATTCAGCACAAATCCAAAATAAAGCCCCATGCCAGCCACTGGGAGGGAAATTACCTCAGCCACACCCAGCACAGTCATCTTTTGCTATTTCTTCATCAGACACAACAATATGAGAGACTCCTGCTACTCAGCTGTGCCATATCGTCTTAGCTTTATGTCTTTAATAACCACTGCCTCTTTTTATTTTTACCTTTCAAGATCTTTTCTTATCCTTATTTTCTTGAGCTTTTTGATGCATAGAGTAGGAGAAAGAAAACTGATGTCAAAGGCAGCCAATGTAGTGGTAGTGACCACTTGAGGTAGTGACAGTCTTGAGGTAGTGACCAATGAAGTTAATGTCCAGTGATCAGCCATGGCTTGTAATATACAGTCCATGCAAACAAAAACCTGATAATAAATCAGGTTTCTTTCTGTTGTATGTAGTTCATTGTTCAGAAATATTTTACAAGGGATAGTAGGAAGATGAATTAAGAATATACAGCTGGCTACTCCCTCTTCACCTCCTTTGCAGGAGGTTCTATTCAAGGACATTTTTCATGGTTGATTCTTAACTCATTGCCATTCCCAGTAAATTCTTTTTATCTCAGTTTGGGATTGGAGAATGTGAGAGGAGCAGCTTGTAGACTTTTTAATGAGAGTGCTAAATTGGGGAATATTATTCCTTGACCATGACGGGGGATGCAGCCAAGACAGCTGACGCCCACTGACCATGGCATACCCCAGACAATGAGTAGTGTCCTGCTTGAAGTATAAACCTGGGGGAAGAAGAAGGAAGGAGGGGGACATTTGGAGTGATGGGGTTTGTCTTCCTGAACCACAGCTAATGTGGTGGAGCCTGGTTTCCTGGAGGTGGCTGAACATCTTCCTGCTGATGGGAAGGAGTGTTTCCCTCTTTATTTTGCTTTTTCTTGCATGTGTGGCTTTTTCTTTCCTCATTAATCTGCCTGTATCCCAACCCAAAAGTTTTCTAACTTTTACTTTTCCCATCCCACCAGGGTGGGAGAGATTGAGTAACTTATCAGACTGCTGGGGTTAAACCATGACACTCACACAAGGGAACTACAGCCATGACATTTGGAATAATATTCAACTGAGGATTTCTGGAGTGTCTGGGGAAAACATATGCCCCGGCCTTGAAGGATCAGTGAAATAGGTACCGGCACCTTCCAGGAATTTTGGAGTTGTTTTGGACTTTGTTTTGGAGTTTGGCCCACTTCCTTATTGGCTTCTTACTGTAAAGACTGCCCAGACTTCCCAGATATGCTTGCTCAACCGGCTGATCCCTCCCCCTGGGAGCACGAATAAAAGGCTGCCATTGCCAGCAGTCCTGGCAGCCAGGCAGGTCAAGCTGCTTTGGCGCATCTTGCTGTGGACTGCAAGATGAGCAAGTCAATGATCTTCCTTGGTTTTCTTCTTGTTTTCCTTAGCCTGGCTCTGCCAGGCACCCAGGGAAAAATAATTCCCAGATGTGAGATGGTGAAGATCCTACGTCGGAATGGCTTTCAGGGCTTTGAGGGCACAACTGTTGCTGACTGTGAGTATAATGAGCTGCCACAGCACCTCTCTGCCTGTACCACCTTTGTCTCTCTCAACTTCTTTTTGATCTTCCAGCACTATTCTGTCCCTCCATTTCTTTGACTTCATATTTTCCTCCTCCCCTTCCTTGCTCCCTTCTATAGTTCACACAGCAAATATCCATCTAGAGCTTTGTCCTTCCAAGAATTTACCCATCCAATTCTCAAAGTTATGATATCACCACTTTAATTACTCCTCCAGCACTTCATTCATCCTGGATACTTTCATATGTTTCCTCTTATTTACCCTCAGCATTCCTTAATGTTCTCCTCTGGGATCTCTCTTCCTCCTGCAGGGATGTGCCTGGTGAAATATGAGAGTGATTATAACACAAAAGCATACAATAACAATGGTCCAAGCAGGGACTATGGCATCTTCCAGATCAACAGCAAGTACTGGTGCAATGATGGCAGGACCCCTGGCTCCAAGAATGCCTGCCACATCAGTTGCTCAAGTAAGTGGTAGGACAGAACAAAGAACCTTTATTTGTTCATTCCATGAAAGCACCTGCTGTGTCCATGACACCTGCCAACAGCTGCTGTGGGCATTTCTGTCTGTGTTTCCTCCATCCATCTTCTCAGTGTCCCACCCACCCTTCCTTCCTGATGGACTCCTTTCCATCTGCCAGTCTGTCCCTGCTCTCCCTCTGTCCTGCTTTCCTCCACACTGATGTTTTCTCCCTTCTCCCCAGAACTGCAAGATGATAACATTGACGATGACATTCAGTGTGCCAAGAAGATTGCCCGGGAGGCTCATGGCCTCAGCCCCTGGTAAGGATATTTGCAGTTGACACTGGGGCAAAACAGATCAAAGCCAGTCCTGCTACTGACTGAGGGAGGCAGGGGGATCAATGGATGGGAAGCTGGATTTGGGGCAGTTTAGCACAGTCCTTCTCCTAAAGCTGAAAGGAGAAGATAGGAATCCTGCCTTGCAGCATCTCCCCTGAATTTCCCTCCTCTCCCAGAGCTCTCCTTTTTGTTCTCTTCCCCTTCTCTCAGCTCACTTAGATTGAGCTCCATTTATTAATTATACAAATAATTTCCATTTATTTGTAACTTTCAGAGGGATCATTGAGAGTCTTCACCCAAGACTCTCAAAGATTACCCAACTCTGTTGTCATAACCAATTCAATCATAACCTAACTCCTCAAATTACAGAATGTGTTTGTTTTTTCAGGTATGGCTGGAAAAACCATTGCCAGGGCAGAGACCTGAGTTCCTTTGTCAGGGGCTGCTAAATCACTGCACAGATATTGATTGTTTCCTCAAGACCACCAGAGATGGAGAATGACAGCATTTGGAGAGAGGGCCAGGGAAATGCATGGGTGTGGGGAATTAAATGCAGTATATTACTGAGTGGGTACTGGCTAGTGCTAACTCCGGAGGTTTTCACACTGCTGCAATGCAAACAGAGAGCTTACAGCTCACAGCTTAATAAAAACAGGCATAGCAATAAGCCACTACAGAATTTCAGCCTTGATTTACTTGCATAATCCTGACTCAAGATTTTGTTACCCTAACAGGGTTTAGCAACATTTAGAGTTCGTCTCTCCTTTTGCTTCTTTCTCTGTTCTCCTTCACCCCTCCCTTCCTCCTCTCCTTCCCCTTTATTTTTTTGCCCATTCTTATTGGAGTGTCTGTAGTGAGGAAATACAAAAATTTCATTAACATTGTGTAAGATGTGCAGAATTATGTTGTGTTATGACCAAGACAGTCACTGATTGAGACAGACCAGGGACAGAGAGAGAAAACTATGCTGAAACACGACATTGCTCCTTAAATTTATCTGAGCATCTGCCCCTGGCTGGTATGAGGGATAGGCACTGAAACATTTGGGCATCTGGCCTGAGGGAATACAGCATTTCTTATCATTTTTTGAGGAAGTCAATCAAACACAGCCTAGAGTGCAGGCAGCATCTCTGTGAGGAAATGATGGGTTGGAAAGGCTGTTAGGGAAAGGAAATGTTTTGCTGTTTAGTTTACAAGTCCTTTTTCCAAATGAAAGCTGGATTCAGAAACAGTGCATGAATGAAAGGTGCTAACACTGAAAAAACATGTTTACTGCTTCATGTGCTTTCTGCTGCTGCTACGGGAGCAATGACTTCTTTGGTGCTTATGAAATAAAGGGATGCTTAAACTCATGTCTTGTGTGACTGTATAAACCAATCATTAAAGGCATGTTTGTTTAGATGGCTGCATCTTAAATAAAAAAGCTCAAAGTAAGCCTTGTCTGAAGTCCTTCTTCCCCTTTTCCCCAGTGTTGGAAGTTAGAATTTTTCCTTTTTATTTTCTCTCACTCATGGATTTTTTTTCCTGTTTGTTGCCTAAGAGATGGGAGCACAGATTGTCCTGGGGTAACTCAAACTGAGACACAGATATTCAAGAGAGACAAAAGATGTGGACAAAGTGGCCAGGGAAGGGGTGAAGTTTGCAGTCTCTTAGCTGAGGGGTTTCTCTTGGGAAGGGCAAGGATGCTGGAAGATTTTGGCTGGGGGATTGGGGTGAAGCTCAGCTCTCTCCTGCTCTGTCTTGGGATCACAGTGGAGACAGGTGAGGTTTTGGTGCTGGATTTGCTGCCCAGAGGATTTGCTGCCTCTGTGCAAATTTTTTCCTGCACTGCTTCTCCTACTGTGGGTGAGACTTTGTTTGCAAGAACTGGGACCTTTCCAACACCCAGCCTCACTGGGAAGGTGACCCCAACCCTATCTCCCTTAGTGTGATATATGCTATAAAATAATTTGTGCTAAAGGAAGTGAAAACCACAGCATTTTGTGTACAAAGCCAGTGTTGGGCAACAAGCAATAAAAGGCTTGTTGCAGTAACAGGCTAGGTGATAAGAATGGAGATTGCAACACCAGGAGGACTCTGTCCCCAGGGATGGATATTTCAAGGTATTTCTTTCTGTCTGACAAGACCCCAGCAGGAGGTATTTGATAGGCATCATGAGAAGTTTGTCCCAGAAAGTTTTCACCTGACAGGATTCCAGGAATTATCCACCGGTTCTGGGAAATGTAGCAGCAAGAAAGAAAAAACTATTATAATAAGCTAAAGAAAAGCCCCTTCAAGAGCCCAAAAGACTGTATGAAATAGACCCCTTAGAAATGACATTTTGGAGACCCACAGGGACTTTGGTGCGATAGAGGCCAAATCCTGAGTATCCCCGACCCTGATCGCTCAGAGTCGAAGTTGCTTGTGGCTTTTTCCAAATTGATACTTTGATTTTCAAATAAATTTCCTTAATTATTAAATTGGAGTATTCCTTATAACACTTAACATCTCCTGGTTCCGTGTGGCAGCTGTTTGCGAAGCCTGTCTGCCGCTGCCCAGCCCCGCTGTTTCCCGCCGTTCCTCTGGGCTTTTTCCCTACACTTTAACCCAGCATTCCGTGCCTTCCGGGACACCTGCGGCTCAGCTACAGCTCAGAGTTTCTGCCTCATTTCATTTGCCATCCCGGGTGTGCCTCTGCCGCTCCAGCCGCAGCTCCGAGGCTCCCGATACAGCTCCTCTGGCCACCCTGAGGGCACCGGGCCCGGCTGTGCCGTGGGTGTGAGGGATCCCCTTCTCCATCTCTGCTGCCACCGTGAGGGGCACCGTGCCCGGCTGCTCTGTTGTGTGAGGGAGCCCCATCTCCATCTGACCCACCACCCTGAGGGGCACCGGGCCCGGCTGCCCCGTTGGTGTGTGAGGGAGCCCCTTCTCCATATCCCCCATCATCCTGAGGGGCACCGGGCCTTGCCCTGTGGGTTTGTGAGGGAGCCCCTTCTCCATGTTCCTTTCCACCCTGAGGGGCACCGGGCCTGGCTGTCCTGTGGGTTTGTTTGTGAGGAAGCCCCTTCTGCCTCTCCCCTGTCCACCATCACTGCCTGAGGGAGATGAGCTGGGGCTGGGACTGGGATTGGGACTGGGACTGGTTTTGTGGGGCTAGAACTGGGAATGGGATTGTGGGACTGGGACTGGGACTGGGATTGGGACTGGGACTGGGATTGGGAATGGGACTGGGACTGGGACTGGGAATGGGGGTGGGACTGGGACTGGCACTAGGTTTGTGGGGCTGGGACTGACAGATTGTGGGTCTGGGTCTGTGGGGCTGGGTCAGTGGGTCTGGGTCACTGGGGCTGTAGTTCTGGGGCTGTAGGTCTGTGGTGCTGGGTCACTGGGTCAGTCAGTGATTCTGGGTCACTGGGTCTGAAGTTCTGGCTGTCACTGAGTCTGTGGTTCTGGATCTGTGGTTCTGGGTCACTGGGTCTGCAGTTCTGGCTGTCACTGAGTCTGTGGTTCTGGATCTGTGGTTCTAGGTCAGTGGGTCTGTGGTTCTGGGTCACTGGGTCTGTAGTTCTGGCTGTCACTGGGTCTGTGGTTCTCTTTGTTGTTGCTGCCAGCATTTAGCCAGTGAAAACCCATCACAGGCTTGAACCAGAAGGGGGAATTACCTCATCACCTGTGCTTCTAATTGGGAATTCTAGTCAATTATGATAATTTGCTAAACTTAGAAAACTGTGTTCACCCCGTGGGAGGTGGGCTTTTATGGATATTTTCTCATAACTGCCCCCGAAGGACTCCAATAAAGACCAGCTTTTTATTACCTCCTCAACTAATATTATCTCAAAAGTGTGTGTTTTTCATTTATAGGTTCTTAAAGAATCCCCTTGACTGTACCAGTTGAGTGGTAAAGTGTCCCTGATACTCCAGTACACATGTACTGGAGCATGGTAAAGATGAGAATAATTCTGACTGCAACAGGATGCTGATTCTTTGCTGCTTTTCTCTGCCAAGGTCAGGATTAAATGTGTGAGATGGTATTTCTTGTTTGGACTCAGATGTTTATTACTTCTTATCTCTGTCACAGTCCCACAAACCCTGAGTTCTACAGCACTTCACTCTAACAGACTAAAAAAGGAGCCCTGTCTTTGTCTCTCTACAAGGCCTTTTAAGGATAAACTGTCCAATTAAGAAATGACACCTAAATTATTTTTTCTTTTAACCCAATAACCATCCACTCACAACCAAGCCCACAATGTGGACTTTTTTCTTGTTCTCTTGGGGGTCAGTGCCTGTCAGCACAGAATGTCTGAAATTCTCAGCATCCAGGGTTCCAACAGCAGGAGTCTTCAGTGAGCAACCAAGATGGATAACAAAGGATAACAAAGGATAACTGCTAACAGTTAGAACTGTTAGCCTTGGTAAATAATTTACCTGAGTTCTAACTTGAGTAGAATGGTACCATTGTTCCCAACTTGGGTTATGGCCAGGATGAAAACTTGGAATTGATAGGAAAGATGTGATAGGAAAGAGAATTTAGTCATTACTTTATTCTGGCCAGGATGTGCAACAGAAATTATTTCATACACGCATGTCCAGGTTGTGCAGTGAGATTCATTCTGTCACACATGCCTCTTTAGCAGATTTTCACATATTTATACGTACAAAGCCCCAAAGAAATCCTTGTTCATTGGTCTTAAATGACACAATTCTTAGTATTTGATCTCCTATAGGTTGTTGATCCCTTTGCCTTCAAGGCTGATTTGTTCTTCATTCTTTTGTTCCCTTATCAATCCCCCACCCCTGACACCCCTCAAGGTGCAATCCCCACCTTTGAGAATCATTGAGGGATGTGACACATTTCACTGAATCTAAGGGGAATTTTTGACAGGTTCCTCTGCACAGATCAGTACAGATGTGCACATCTCTGAATGTGCGTGATTTGATTCTGCTATGAATGCTTTTTATCATGAGGCTATTACTGTCACTGTTAAAGCGTAAAAAATGCTATTGAAAGTTTAATTGTTAAATCAGTCCATGATTGAGTGCTGCTAAACCCTTTTGCATCATTATCTTTTTTGTACTCCCACCCTTTTTCATCCTCAGTAAATGTAAAATCCCCTCCATGTAAATTATCCTAAATGAATTCCAGTCTGGTTTTCCTACACATACTTCAGCCACGTAGCCAGCAACAGGCTGGACATCATAATTCAACTCCCTTAAGTTGCATTTTCACAAATTTACATTAAAATCTGCTTTCACCAGTACCTTTGAGTGCTCTTGGTGACACCAGCTGGCACATATGACTATACACACGTGTACATACAGATACATGGACATACCCATGGGAGAAAGGATACTCACTTCCAAAAATTTTAAAAGGTTTATTAAAACCTTATCAAAAATATAACAGAAGACTGAATGGAGAAAATATTACAGCGCTGGGAGCAAAGGATTTTTCCCATCATGTGCTCACCCACACAATGGAGGTTTTGCCTTTTAACCGTTTATCCACTCCCAAATTTCTCTCCATCTGTTCCATCCTTCTTTGCTGTCCAGTGGTGGAGGTAATTTCCTTAAATCTTGATTAGAGGTCAGCTGTTGCCATAGTAACGAGCCAACCCTCCCAAATGTCCCAAACACAGGTCACCCCTGATAACAATACAAGGGGAGGTGTAAAACATAAATATAAAACTTCTCTGAGCATATTTACATAACATTTGCCTTTAATTGTGGAAGTCACCCATGGCATTCCTCGCCTATCACACACACACACACACGCGCGTGTCTGGCCACAGAGGTGAGGACAGGAGCACCAGCGGCACCAAAGCCCCATCCTGCTCCCCTCTGGGTAATCATGCCTCAGTCCTTGGGTGGAGAAACACAGACAGACACACAGACACACGAGCGGTTCCATGTGCACACACGGCTGCAGAGCCAGCCCAGCACCTCTGCCTGCCCGGCCGCTCTCCCAGAATCTCCCCAGCTGCGGGCACTCGCTGTCCCCTCGCCTCGCACCCAGAGGCGGCCCGAGGCGCTGCTCCGCTCCGGGAGCGAGTCCCCGTGCGGGGACGGAACCGCTCGGTACCGCAGCAGCTCCGGGACCGGGAGCGGGCGGAGCTGCGGGGCCGGAGAGGGGCGGGAGTGGGGCCGCCAGCGGCGGCGGGCGAGCGGCACAACGGGCCGGGGAGCAGCTTTTGGCTCGGCACGGCTCGGCTCGGCTCGGTACGGCACGGCACGGCGGCAGGAGATGCACCTGCGGGAGTCAGATCCCCATCCTAGCCCTTTTCTCTGGGACCCTCCCCAGGCCGTGCCCGTGCGGTAATGGAGCGGGAGAGGGACAGTGCAAGCTCAGAAGTGTGTGAGGAAGAGGAGAACGGCTGTGAGGAGGTTCCACGAGGAAGGAGTCTCTCGCTGCCGGGCAGGTAGGGAGCAGCTCCATCGGGCAGAGCGCTGTCCCTGGGTGCTGGAGCCATCCCGGCTCGGGTTTGGTGCCCTGTGCCAATCAGAAATTAGAAAACCTGACAGAAGGCTCACACAGTGTGCACCTGTATGCAAACCTTGAGATAAGAAATGCTGACTGAGAAATGCCATGGAGTAGGACAGACATTGCTGAGAGAGAAATGGAACTAGGAACAAGTTTCAAAGGCTGGCCTTACAAATAAGACTAAATACTAGAAATAGAACTATGAAAGATGCATTCTGTTAAGACCCACGAGGGATAATTTCAGATGATTGGCTTTAAAGCATTTACAGTATAGTGCAGCTAAAGCTGATAGGCCAAGAAATGCTTATAATGTATTGTAATTAGGAAATAGTTGGCTTCTGATTGTGATGGTGTGAATTACAACATCTGTATTGTCTCACCCTTCACATGACGCTAAAAATAGAGTAAAAGTTTTTAGAACGCTTCTCAGTTACCCCATCTGTGGGTCAGAAAAGGAGTTAATCCATGTGCCAACAGCTCCCGGCGGGGCTTAGGGCGGCTCGGGGCTGGTTGTGAGCCCAGGGAGCTGCGGGGATGCCCTGCCCAGCCCGGCCGCCCTCCCCTCGGCTTCCAGGGTGTCCCAGGCACATGTTCGTCCTGCAGATCCCCGCTAGATGGGCCCCGAGGCCTTGCGCTCCCTGCACCGGCAGCAGGGGAATAGGGCTCCTGGCTTGCACTTGGGGTTTTGGGGAAAATGATGGCTGAATGAGAAGAGGGATCTTCCTCACTTGCAAACGGGGCTGGACCCTGCAGCAGAAATGATTTGACTCTGATTTGCACGGCAGAGTGGTGTAGAAGGGGGCAGATTGCTAAGTTAACCCTAGTGGAAGCTGCTCTTGGCAGGGGCAGGTTAGGATAAAACGGGAGGGGGCTTGGGATGAGATAATCTTTACAGATGGTTTAGGCAGGACTTTTTAGCTCCTGTCCAATTGTCTATGCTTAAGTTTGAGCTGAAGTCCCCAAAGTCTTGTGAGGTGTCTTTTCACTAATTGATGAAACAAACTTCTAGGCTTTTTTCCTTTTAAAAGAGACAAAAGATAGTTTTGTCACTTCATCAACAGAAGGCTTGGCAGGGCTTGGCAGAACACAATCCAGCCTAGTGATGCCTCAAATTTTAGCTTTTCTATTTTCCAGATTTTGTGCTGCTTTAGTGTGTAAGTCTAGGCTTCATGTTAGGGGATGTTGAGCTCTTTCCACAGAAGAGGTAGACAAAACAATTCCTTCTCTAGCTGGGGATGCAAGGACAGCTGATCCAAATCTCAGGCCCAAGGGTATAAACAATGTGGGCTGAAGAGAGAAAAACAAGAAGGATGGGACTTCATGAGGTAAAGCTGTAACTGGACAATTAACTCCAATATGTAAATGAACCCAAACTTATAAAAGTTTGAGACCTCATGATCTGTCATCCATTTTGTGGCCACTTTGGGTTGTGCTGCCCAAGGTGGATCTATTTGAGACCTCTTAAAAAATCCCTACTTTATTCTTTAGGGATTCTCTGTTCTAGGTCAGCCTTCCCAAGGCATCACCAGGCTGGTTGGGTTCCTGCATCCCCAGACATCCTCCACACCCTGCATGCAGGACTTACCTCTGTAAGGCTGAGCAAGTGGTTGTTTAAGTGACCAGTGCCAGCCAAGGGTTTCCTCTGTGCCTCCAGAAAAGCAAGCCAATAGGAATGTGCCTTTTGTTTACAGAGTGATAAAATTATCTTTTGTCTCTTTAAAAAGGAAAAATGTCTAGAAGTTTGTTTCTTCAATTAGGTAAAAAGACACCTCGCAAGACTTTGGGGACTTCACCTCAAACTTAAGGATAACCAATTGGACAGGAGCTAAAAAGTCCTGCCTGAGCAATTTACTAGAAAAAGAAGAGAACAAAGAAAATAATCAATTTTGTGAGGTGTTTTACCAGGAGCAAGAACCTCTTGCACTCAGCTCAGTTTTTCTCTGTAAAGAGTTTTGTTATTTTACCTTTTATTAAAACTTTTCTGTTTCCAACACTACCACAGAAGCCATCCTGCTGATTTTATGCTTTCTAAGGCAGCTGAGCTATCTTGGGTGTGATATAGATCTCCAAGAGCTTATGAGACCTGTCTCGAGGAGACCATATATCACAAACCTGAGCACTTTTTGGGCTCACCATGATTCCCAGGAGCTCTGAGACTGGGGTGTCCTAAGTGAAACGGACCCAGCCTCAAAGGCCCTACAGCCCCAGTATCACACGGTCCAGGTGTGCACAGGTGAAATCCTGCAGTGGAGGGGCTGATGGGATGAGCAGGGAAACTTCCTTGGGAGTTGGCCAGAGCTGGCTTCTCCATCTCACCCTGCAGGATGTGATTTGGCAAATGCACATTGCCCTGGGCAGCCCGGCTGCTTCCTGGTGCAGGTGGGGACCTGGGGACGGAGCTAAACTGGAACACGGTACAGGTGGGACCAGGGGACAGAGCTGAGCTGGGCACAGAACTGAGCTGGGACAAGGTAAAGGTGGGGATATGGGGACAGAGCTGGCCTGGGACACGTTGCAGGTGGGGACCTGGGGATGGAGCAGACCTGGGACACAGCACAGTGACGACCTGGGGACAGAGCTGATCAGGGACACGGTGTAGGTGAGGACCTGGGGACAGAGCTGACCTGGGGACAGAGCTGAGCCTGGACACGGGTCCTCCTCTGTCAGAGACAGGGGCCAGCCCGGGCAGCCTGTCCCACCCCCAGCCCAGCCCGTGGCACGCCAAGCACTCACCCAGCTCCCCATGTGCTGGGTAAAGATGGAACAGCTGCAGGGGCCCTCAGGAGCTGGGACAGCACCCAGAGCCAGGATGGGATCTAAATTTAAACTCATGCTTTGTGTGTTTGTACATGCGAGTGCAGGCTCCAGCCCCCACTCCCCCAGCGCCTCCCCTGCTGCACGGAGGGGACAGAGCCAGAGGAGCTCCAGCTGGCTGGGACCTGGGGAAGGGGGGCTCCACTGCAGGGCAGGAGGGGAGCAGACAGCTAGGGGAGCAACACCATGGAGCCCTCTTCTCCCCAGGGTGATGTGAAGAAGAGGCAGCAGAAGGAGAAGTCCAAGAAGCCAGTACCACCCATAGCTCCTCGTCCACCCAGGGCTCTGTTCTGCCTCACCCTGGAGAACCCCCTGAGGAAGGCCTGCATCAGCATCGTGGAGTGGAAGTATCCTGTGGCTGCAGGGGCTGCCAGCAGTGTGTGTGTGTGTGCCTGTGAGCATGGTGGGCTGCTGGGGAGAGCCTGTTCCAGCTTGTGCTGTCTCATCAGGCAGCGAGGCACCCAGAGAGCCCTGCAGGATGCATGGCAAAGGCAGTGGCTGTGCTGGCTGGGGAAAGCTGGGCTGGGGAGTGGGTCAGGCCTTGGGTCAGGGACAGCCTGGGCCAAGGGACTGGGGGGAGTGAATGTGTTGTGTGTGTTGTGTGCTGGGAGCAATGGGGGACAGGCTGCTGAGAGGGGAGGGGGTTTGGTGTGGCAGGAGGGGGCACAGTGCCCATCCAGGGCTGGGGATGGGGTCAGGCCGGGGACAATGTGATACTCTGGAGGTTTGGGGGTGGTAGCAAGACGCTGGTGAGTTGTTTGGGATGGCTCTTTGTGTGTATCACAATCTGGTCCCACAGCTGTGCTCTGCCCGGGTGGGGGGCCTCCCCCAAATCCCTGTTGACTCCATTGTCCTCTCAGCCCCCTTTCCTGTCCCTCCCTGGTAGTGCTGTCACAGGTGAAGGCTTTTTGTGGGTGATACTATTCTGAGGGATAGTCCTTCTTTGTGCCTTTGGCTTAGAGTTGTAGTTTGGGTGTTGCTTTTTGACCTTTTCACTGGGGCACTGCAGCTCAGAAATACCAAGATGTCATGTTTCTGCCATGCATCCAGGAACTATCACTTTGTTCACCCATATTTTATGTAAAGAAAGAGAATGGGAAATTAATTATTTCAGTTTGATTTCAGCCAAACGTTTGGGCTGTAGCAAAAATTATGAACTGTGCAACAGAATCGAGTTCTTCCATCACATCTTTTCTCATTTTAGTTGCTGATCTTGATCTGAGTGCTCCTGGCTTTGGCAGGATGATCCCATCCCTGGCCAGGCTTCGCTCTGGGAGGAGGCTTGGTCACCTTAGGCTGGCTGTGTTGCTGTGGGGACACCAAAACCATGCCCAGAGATGCTGCTTTGTCCAAAGCCCTGTTGGCAGGCACGAGGGCATGCTCACAGCTCTGGTGCTGCTGGGGGTTGAGACCTCATTCCTTTACTGCAAGGGGACTCTCTGTCCTCCAGGAGTGGGAGCAGGGCCAAAATTGGGCAGTTCTCATTTTCTGTGCCTCTGGCAAGAGAAATGATGGCTCTGTGGGCACAGAAAGGAACTGTGCCTGTGTCCTAAACGGGCACTGAGAAAGGAGGAAACTAGTGTGAGTGCCTGAGTGGCAGGGGAGGTGTGGCATTCACACGCTCTGAACAGAGAGAGACATCATCCTCTCACAGGATTTTTCTGGAGAAACACAGAGAGAAAAAGAGAAAACAATTCTTATCTCTATTCTCTGCTCCTGTTGTTTTTACACATGTAAAATGTGTTAAGAAAATGGTTGACCTAAAGAGAATTAGTAATTAAATTCTACTAAAGATTATTTTATTTCCTTAACCAATTTAAAAAAACCCCTGTACCTGACTGTCTAGAGACAGTAACAAGATTTCCTTTAATACATATCTTTTATATAGTATAATATAATAAATATTATATATAATTATATCTTTTATATAATATAATATAATATAATATAATATAATATAATATAATATAATATTTTAATTAAACAATTATTCAACCTTCTAAATCAATAGAATTAAATACCAATCATTTCCTTACATCAGGGGCTCCCTAAATACTATAGGGAGGAGCTGGAAATAGGACTTACATCTTACAGCATGCTCAGACACATCCTTCCTGCTAGGCCAGCACGTGCCAGAGCAAGTGCGCAGCATAGGGAGGGTCTTCCCTACCTCAGTGCTCTGGAGAGGGACTGTCACCGTGACATTTTCTAAAAAATCCCTTTGCCAGGATTTCTTCTCCTGGGAAGATGAGAAGCCTCAGCTTCTCCATGTTTTTCTCCTCTGGAATGTGGTCTGGAGATTGTTTATGCAAATATGTGAATTGTTTTTAATTAATGGCCAATCACAGCCAGCTGTGTCAGACTCTCTGAGTCAGTCATGGATTTTTATTATTCATTCTTGTCTAGCCTTCTGATGTATCCTTTCTCTTTCTTTAGTATAGTATAGTATAGTATAGTATAATATAGTATAATAGAATATAGTATAATAGAATACAGTATAATAGAATATAGTATAATATTATGTTATGTTACGTTATATAATATTCAGCCTTCTGAGTCAAATTCTCCTCTCTCACCTCATCCTGAGGACCTCACAACACACAGAGTGGGTGCCCCCCAGCAGGGCGGCATGTGCAGGTGGCTCTGACCTGTGCAGGACAAACGATCCAGGGAATCAGGTTTCTGCAGTGCCTGCCTGTATTTATACCCAGCTGCACCTGGCTGCCCTCACTCAGGGCTCAGGGTATGTGACAGGGTCGGGTCGTTCCAGTTCCTCTGCGTTATTATGGTCTGCAGGGCCATGCAGGCTGCCAAGGGGAGATTAGCTGTGGCTCTCTGGTGTGCGGGTACCTGGGTGTGGTATTTTCTGGGACCCCGTTGTTGGAAGGAATGATGCATCTGATTCCATGTTCTTAGAAGGCTAATTTATTGTTTTATGATACTATCTTATACAAAAGAATACTAAACTATACTAAAGCATACAGAAATTATACAGACAGAAGGCTAAGAAGATAATAATGAAAAACTTGTGACTCTCTTCAGAGTCTGACACAGCTTGGCCCCAGTTTCCCAATGAGTCAAAACAATTCACAGAAGAAACCAATCTCCAACCACATTCCAAAGTAGCAAAACACAGGAGAAGCAAATGAGATAATATTGCTTTCCTTTTTCTCTGGGGCTTCTCAGCTTCCCACGAGAGAAATCCTGGGCAAAGGGATTTTTCCAGAAAATCTGACTGCCACACCTGGGCTGTTGATTCTGTGTGGCAGTATGGGTTCCTGTTCCCTGGGCACATCACTGCTGTGTGGCTGCTGCTGTCAGAGCACAAAGCTGAGCCACAGGGGTGGGCTGGGGTCTTTCTCAAGCAGTTGAAGGGTGGGGGAGCATCACTCCACTCAGCCCAGGTTGGGTGAAAGGCTGACTTGAGGCAGAGGGTGTTTTGTGCTGAAATTTGCTCACATCTCAAGAAGTATGTTTATTAGAATGAGGGAATTGAATGTTCTGCAGCTCACTGGGTGTTGTGTGCAAGGCAGTCCAACAGCCTGATGGTTGTTGGGATGTGTCTCACTTTGTGACACCACCCTGGTATTTCAGGTCATTCTGTAGCCAGGAGAACCTCAAGGCAGATGGGGGAGGATTCTGGTAACCCTGGAGGACCACAAGGCTGAAAGACACAGAGGCCTAATTCCTGCTGCAAGGCAGATTTGGGGACCCCTGGATGCTGTGTGGTGGGAGCATGCTGGACAGAAAGAAGTCAGATTGCAAGACAAGGAGATGAGGAGGATGCTGAGGCTCTGTGGCAGGAGGCAGAGACACTGTCCCCAGTTATCCACACGTCTGGTTTTGGTTCCCACTGCATTTCTGCCTCATAACTGTGCCAGAATCACAGGCAGCCAGTGGATTTCAGCTCCAGTTACAGGAGCTCCAGTGGAGGTCACCCTTCAAGGAGGGCTTGTCTTACCCTGCCCAAGCAGGCAGGGAAGCTCCAGGCCCTGGGCTCTGCCTCATTACTTGGACACAAAGGGGAACAGCTTTCCCAGCTGAGTTCAGTTTTTAAAGTGTCATCAGGCTGATGGATAGAAAGGTTCAGAAAAGGAAACAAAGCCTGTGATGGGCACAGGACACACTGACAGCACTCAGGCTGCTGTGGAGAGCATGGTGTCCCTTGGTCTGTAATCCTGGGCTGCACAGT